>NC_139639.1:10293802-10363802 GCF_964638095.1 Poromitra crassiceps
TGTTCATGAAACTAAATCGCATCAGCAGGTCGAGAAAGAAGCTGGAATCTGATGGTGAAAAGTGGCATCGGAAGTCAGATGTATCAACTATCCAAAGACCTTTGTCTTTGATATGACTCTCATCAACAACTTGACCTGCCAAAATTCTACATTCAAGTCCCAACATGTAACTTTCTGCTTAGCAGCAGCAACAGCAGCCTCTGCTGCCACAAGTGATACATAAAGATGCTAATAAAATGCTACACTTCCAAAATGCAGGGTGGCACGGGCAGGGCCCGCCCTACTCTACCTCTGATTGGCTTACCCAGATATTTTACGGTAACCTGTCCTTAACCAACCATCACTCCTCGTGCCTAAACACAACCTCCTCATGCCTAAACCCAAACCAATCAGAGGCAGAGTAGGGCGGGTTCTCCCCCTGTCCTCCTGCATTTAGAAAATGTGTGTGGGCACCATGGGAGTTAAAGGGGAGATGTGTGTGTGTATGTGTGTGTGTGTGTAGGGGGATGGGGGGGGGGGGGGGTAAAGGGGTGGTGGTGTCGGCGTATGGCGGTTAAAATGGAGGTGTCTGTGGGCATTATAATACTAACTAAACCCCTTTTAAGTCTGTGGTGAAGCCTGACACCCAAAGGTGAAAAGTGGGTACTGCATTGGTCATCTGCTATTGGGACCTGGGACAAAGTCCAGCCAATAGGAGCAGGCCAGTGCACTACCCTACTGTTCACCCGTAAGGCCTAAACAGACTCGTCCCTCAGAGCCTCGCCCCGCCCTCCCCGTATGACGGCGGGTGGAGCGCCGTCATACGGGGAGGGGGCGCCGTCGGCTGACGGGGGCTGCTCCAAAATGTGACTCAGCGGCGACGATACGTGCGTGACGTCAGCAGTCCTTACCGTCCTCATCGTCGTAAAGTCGTCTTCGAAGCATGACGTTAGATTATAACGAACTAGTTGTGTGGCTTAAGCCTTCCCAAATGTTGAGGGTCATTTTTTAGAATTTAATACATAAAATTGGGAACGTTACATTCAATTTCATTCAGACTGCCTTGCACTCAATCGCCGCCATTTTCCAGGAGGGAGGGTGTAGTGACGTCCTAGCGTGTAGGGCTCGCTGGCGCCGGCAGACGGCGAGATGGCTCCAATTCGAGGCGGATGGACGAGTCTGTTTAGGCCTTTAGGTGTCAGGCTTCACCAACGGTTTGGGGTTTAGTTACTGGAGTATGGGGGGGAATATGGGGGTTAAAGGGAGGTGTATATGGGGGTGTGTGGGGGCAGACAGTGGAGTGCAGACTGTGGACTCTCAGTAAACACTGCTAGTCAGTCATTAACTCACTTTAAACAGAGCGTCTGACCGTCTCCGTCGCTGGCCCCGCTCCTCCACAGGTACGTAGAAAAACGTTGGTCCGTCTTGAAATGGTTCGTTCTTTGGGGTCTCGGCGTTGTGGCGTGACGGTCTCAGGGTGCGGACCCCCGCCACCATGTTTCTGTCCGGGTCGCCCCTGATGCTTAGCTCGTGGGGTCAAAGGTCGCAGCGGTTCAAACAGGGACCCTTTCCTGCCGTGTGCTGCCAGCAGACAAGATCAATACTCTGGGGAAGCTTCACAGAGAGCTGAATGCTGCTGGGTCAAGACATGAAATGTGACCATAACAAAAAGATTTGATATGACGTTGTTGTGATATTGTCTTTCTGTCTGATCTCAAGCTTTCCTCCAGAAGGCGGAAATAACCTTTTTACCTGCGTTACTGTCTGGTAAGTCACTTTTCATTGCATCATCTCCCTTAAGATTGATTGATTAGCTATATTACCAATCGTTAAAATGTGGATTATGAGTTACTTGACTACTTGGATCACTGGTTCTGCTTTATGCCAACAGTGGTAAACATAAACATTGAGGAGAACAGACGATTGGCCAATAGCTTTGTCTCTGCCACTCCCATCGGCTGCAGGTTTGACTGATGTCATGGGCAGGCTCCTCCTCCTCAGTGTGTCCGTGAGCATCGCTCTGTGGTCGGCGTCTGTACTGAGCATGTCAGGTAAACAGAGACTGTACTGAGCATTTCAGGTAAAAAGAGACTGTACTGAGCGTCTGTACTGAGCATGTCAGGTAAACAGAGACTGTGCGTCTGTACTGAGCATGTCAGGTAAACAGAGACTGTACTGAGCGTCTGTACTGAGCACGTCAGGTAAACAGAGACTGTACTGAGCGTCTGTACTGAGCACGTCAGGTAAACAGAGACTGTACTGAGCGTCTGTACTGAGCATGTCAGGTAAACAGAGACTGTACTGAGCGTCTGTACTGAGCATGTCAGGTAAACAGAGACTGCTCATTTCAAATGAACTGCAGTAAACTGAGCTGAATTGAATTGGACTGCTTTGATCAAACTGTTTTGTTTTGTTTTGATATGTTTGAATTGTGTACACGTCTCCCAGACTCAATGAGACTTACCTGTTGAAAGACCCCCCCATTCAAAAATGTCTTTTGAAAACACATTTTTAGCTAACTAGCGATAGCTATTTTTCGACTACACGCACAGAGAAAAGAAAGACATCTATCTTCACGTCTTACTATCAGGAAGATGACAACTAGGCGTATCTCCCAAAGTGTTGGCGTGTTCCTTTAAGGATTGTAACAGCATAATTCAACTTTTTTGTGGAAAGACCATATCAGACCATATTTCAATCAGGAAAGACTAGTATATGAATAAGATAATATGTATTACAACAGAATGAAGGATGCAATACAGAATGTACATGAATTAAATATTTTCAATAAAGTCTTTGGCGCTTAGACACTACAGGGAGATATTGAGATGGAGGGGCATCGGCCCTGTGGAGTCTAGATACTGGTGCTGATGGTGCTGATGACTCTCTAAAGACTGATGACTCTGATGGGTCTGTGAAGACTGATGACTCTGATGGGTCTGTGAAGACTGATGACTCTGATGGGTCTTTGAAGACTGATGACTCTGATGGGTCTGTGAAGACTGATGACTCTGATGACTCTCTAAAGACTGATGACTCTGATGGGTCTGTGAAGACTGATGACTCTGATGGGTCTGTGAAGACTGATGACTCTGATGGGTCTGTGAAGACTGATGACTCTGATGGGTCTTTGAAGACTGATGACTCTGATGGGTCTGTGAAGACTGATGACTCTGATGACTCTCTAAAGACTGATGACTCTGATGGGTCTGTGAAGACTGATGACTCTGATGGGTCTGTGAAGACTGATGACTCTGATGACTCTCTAAAGACTGATGACTCTGATGGGTCTGTGAAGACTGATGACTCTGATGGGTCTGTGAAGACTAATGACTCTGATGGGTCTGTGAAGACTGATGACTCTGATGGGTCTGTGAAGACTGATGACTCTGATGACTCTCTAAAGACTGATGACTCTGATGGGTCTGTGAAGACTAGTGACTCTGATGGGTCTGTGAAGACTGGCACGATAACAGCAGCTGTTGCAGGATTTGAGCAGGCTGAAGTGAATAGAAAGAGACATTTAAAAGGACAGCAGCCATGTGATTGGCTTACAATGGAGGTCTAGCAATGTGATAGGCTTACAATGGAGGTGTGTGAAGATGTGTGTCACTATGACATTGGATGGATGAGACCAGCTGGCAAACAGCTGATTATTCAGGCGCTATTTTGAGCATGCGTGCAAGATATGAAGGCAGGATGAAATGAGACGTGAACATGGAAGTATGAATGTGCAGATTAGTCTTCCTGACTGAACTTCCGTTACAACTTCATTAGTCAAAGTAGAATATTATATTTATGTTAAAACGTGGTCCCTCTCTCTCTCTCTCTCTCTCTCTGTCCTCAGTGTTCTCGGACGCCCCACGGGCCCACATGCTGCTGCGCTCCCGGCGGGCCAACTCCTTCCTGGAGGAGCTCAAACCTGCCAACATGGAGCGCGAGTGTGTGGAGGAGACGTGTGACTTTGAAGAAGCCAGGGAGATCTTCCATACCAGGGAAGCCACTGTAAGAGACATCATTTGATTTGTTTTCATTATTGTTGTTGTTGTTGTTGTTGTTGTTGTTGTTGTTGTTGTTGTTGTTGTTGTTGTTGTTATTATTATTATTATATTTAAAGTCCCTATGAAATGAACTCATGCTACATTAGTTAATGTTAATGTAAATAAAAAATTCTACCCAAAAAAAAACATTATTAACCATCATATATGTTGTTTTTTACTCTTCCACCCCTCCCATCAATTTGCATTTCTCTCCCTGACTGATGACTTTAACTCAAATTACAAGAACAGAGCTTTTGACTATACTAAGACTTTTTTAAGTAGTAGCACAAAGAAGCCTCTAAAAAGAGCACTGCACACAAGCAAATAAGCCCCTTCGTCACCAACTGTGAGTGCAGACTGATCTGATCTGATCTGATCTGATCTGATCTGATCTGATCTGAGCTGTAATCTGATCCACCAAGGCTGCAGTCTCTAAAGCCTCTTTATCATCTCTGACATGATCTGAATTCAAGATTAAAAGCATAGGTTGAGTTGATGTCTCGTCATAAACGCTGGGTTAGCGTGCTGGGGCTGTGGTCAGGGGGTAAATCCTCCCACTCTCCCCATTCAGCATAGTTAGCATTTAGCTGCTAGCCCAGCCCAGGCAGACACAATCAGGGATTTAACCCCCTGCAGTAAACGCACATCTGAACAGACGTTCAGATCGATCATGGATCTAACAGGATGCTGATTCTTCTTGTCATTAGTAGCATGATGCAGAGATGTTTCCTTCACTGTGGAATGTGGATAGTAGCTACAGCTGCAGTGAAGCACATCAGGATGGATTTCATCACTAATTCTTGATTGTTAACTTGCAGCTGGAGTTCTGGACGGTGTACACAGGTAAGAACAGCTTGTCCGTATGAAACATTGTGTGTCCTTCATGGTTTCATGCAGTTTGAGTTGCTGTCTGTGTTCAGCCTCAATCAGGAGAGACTAGTGAATGAAGAAAATGATGTTTATTACAATAGCAGAATAATGATGCTTTCCAGAATGAATAATGAGAATTAAGAAAGAAACATAATTATGACATTACTTCCCGTGTGGTTAGAAATCCTCTAACCAGTAAGACAGTTGAATACATGGAGCATCTTGATGTGATTGATCTTAATGTATTTATCAGCATGCAGGCTTTTTTCTGCAGACAGCTTGGCTCTGAGCAGTCTCACAGTAGCCAGCTAGATAGATGTCTACGTCTGTGGCAAAATGCGTGACAGACATGTGAATTGACCAACCACAAACTACATTTTGAACATTGCACCAATGCACGCAGAGAGCCGGACTTCTGTAACAGCCCAGCCAATCACGTTGATGTAACTGTTTCAGATGGGAACCAGTGTCACTCCAACATGTGTGTTCATGGAACCTGTGTGGATCTGTACCAGGCCTACGCCTGCCGCTGCAATCCCGGGTACGAGGGCAAATACTGCAACCATGGTGAGTGTAATATAACCCCCCCCCCCTCCCTCCATCATAACCTTTTAAACTGTAGTATTCCTTTAAGTTCAAACTGAGCCATTTATTTCACCGTGCTCATGTGTCACCTGCTGCTACTTGTGTTTAAAAAAAAAATTGGGGGTTTCTACTATACTAGAGTCCGTTATACCAGCCTGTTATACCAGAGGTGGTTGGGTTGAGGCACATGGGGTCACTGAGGTTAGAGGTGGTTGGGTTGAGGCATATGGGGTCACTGAGGTCAGAGGTGGTTGGGTTGAGGCATATGGGGTCACTGAGGTTAGGGTTAGACCAAGCTTGGGGTTTTGGAATCATGGGCCGTCGGAAACAATGACATGGCACTTCCAGATTGATTTTTCCAATTTTCTGCAAATCCCCTTTTCACTTCATTTTATTAAAATGTATTTAAATTAGACAGACACCAAATCCACTATACTTATTTATTAATTTGCTTGGCATTTTAGGGGGCTTCTGTACACAGTCAAATAGCCACTACAAAGATTAGTTTAACTTAGAATTAAGCTCATTCTGCTCAATCCCCGTCACCAAATTTGCAGTTCAGAGCTAAGTGTAAATGCACAGCTAAGTGTGAATGCTGAGCCATGTGTGGTGTGTGACTCAGTCACCAGTGCCACCAACTGCTCTGTGAACAACGGTGACTGTGACCACGAGTGTTCTGAGAGTGAGGGCGGGCAGGGGCGGACCTGCGGCTGTGTGGACGGGTACCGATTGGACAACAACGCCAGGAAGTGTGTCCCCACAGGTGAGGTGGCGCTCATTTTGACTGACAGGTCTGCAGCGCCTGGCTCAGCTGCTGGGCAGGTGATGTTTTTTTATCATTCTATTATTCTTTTTAATATAAACAGAATTTTTTTTACTTATTTAGTCATTTTAACAATTCAATAATTGCATAATAATAATTATAATGATCATCTTTATTTTTATAGCACTTTTCAAAACAAAGTTTACAAAGCTGCTTTACAGATAAAAGAACAGCAAAAGAATGGAATAACAAACTAATAGAATGCATGAAAATTAAAAGGAAAGCAGTAAAAGATAAAACAATTATGAGTATCAATAATATAACTCCACCCCCCCCCCCCCCTCTCTCTTCCCTGCAGGTCGCTCCTCGTGCGGCCAGCTGCTGATCGCTCGCTCGTCCTACAGTGAGCCAGTTACTGGTCTGCTGCCGTGGATGGCGGGGGGAGAGGTGGGCAAGAAGGGGGAGAGTCCGTGGCAGGTCAGAGTTCACCGACAATACAAAGTGTTTGTCTAAAGCTGCAATAAGCCATGTCACACCTTATAACCAAGGGGGTAGCTCATAGCACCGCTCGTGAAACCAATGCAGAAGTCACTTAAACCTGCATTCTTTCTAACGGCCTGCAGGGGGCGAGGCGAGTCCACTGGCTGCAAAAGGAAGTCTGATTATATGGAAGGGAATGGGGAAATGAGCCTACTTCTATAGGAAGTATGACCTCTGTAAACACTTTGCTAATGAGTTGATAATAATAATAATAATAATCATTGGATTTATATAGCGCCTTTCCAAGGCTCAAAGCGCTGACACAGGATGATTATTCGTTCACACCATTCGTACCGGTGGTTCAGAAGCGTGGCAGCCACACATTGGCGCTCAACGGCCCCTCCGAACCACCATCATTCATGTCTACATTCATACCAATCATACCAATCATACCATTCATGTCTACATTCATACCAATCATACCAATCATACCATTCATGTCTACATTCATACGAGGCAAGGAGGGTTAAGTGTCTTGCCCAGGGACACAACGACAGCAGCTGGGAGGGAGCAGGGATCGAACCGCCAACCCTTGCGTCATTGGCCAACCCGCTCTACCTCCTGAGCTAAAGCCGCCCCATGGTCAAAATGGTCTAAATCACTAGTTTCAAGTCTTCTTCAATACAGCATGATGTTCATTTTGTAAATGATGTTCCCCTTTCGAGTAAAAGAGATGATAGAAAAGATTATGTTTTCTTTCATGGACCAATAGCAGGCAGAGCTGCAGCTCTTCTTGTCCAAATTCACATAACTTCTGGCTCCAAATAACCAAGATGGCGACAGTGAAAATGCCAACCTCCAGGCTTCAAAATGGGAGTCCAAAAACCAATGGGTGACGTCATGGTAGCTAGCGTACCTCCATATGGTTTATGCTTATAACCAATCTTGAAACTAATCGCCATGAAGTGCAAATCACAACGAAAAATAGGAAAACACAAGAACATAATATGCAAAAATAAAACTTTTCCGGTAGAAGAAAATGTTGTATTTTCTGCTTTGCGGTTGTGATTTCTGATTTGTTGTTGCGTTTTCCCTTTCGTTAATTTGATGTGCAATGTGTCGTGTTCTGTTATTTGCTTTTGTGTTGTCTTTTTTATTTGTTGTGTTTTCCCTCAGTATTTGTCATTGTGATTTGCACTTCATGGCCACCGTACAGTGAGTCTGTGTATGCTAGTACAAATACACACATTTGCGACCAGAGGAAACTAGTTGGCAAATGTTGTACAGACTGTCGTGTCAGCCCACAGTTTGATAGAGTTCTGTTGAATAGCTTCTGCGTATGTCTCTGCCTTCAGGCGCTGCTGCTAAACGCCAGAGGCCAGTTTCACTGCGGAGGCGTCCTGATCGATGAGAGCTGGGTCCTCACCGCTGCCCACTGCCTGAGCAACAGCCTCCGCTTCAAAGTTCGCCTGGGTGAGCTGCCTGACTCACTATAAACACTGAGCTTAACTGTCCACCAGGTGCTGCACGGCTCCGGCACGGAAGTCGACCGCACGTGAGAATCGGCACTGCCAATCGATTCATTGCCGTTAAGAATTTGATTGATCAAACATAGGCTGTATTGACCGATTAATCAACAATGTATTAATAGGATGTGCTATTTTCAATGTCTTTGTTGAAATGATTTAACAGCACAAGAGTGAAATTTAACTTTCACCAGCAATACAGAGGAAGAAGAAAGCCAAGCAAGCAGGCAACAAGTCCAGTATGGGAGAATTACAGCCCAAAACCTCTGTCTTTCCAACAGCTCTGTCTGTTTGGGTTCAAACATCTGTCTTTCCAACAGCTCTGTCTGTTTGGGTTCAAACATCTGTCTTTCCAACAGCTCTGTCTGTTTGGGTTCAAACATCTGTTTTATAAACATCATTTTATATCATGATTATAATTAATCGATTAATTGATCGTCAACATGATCATTTAATCGATTGAGGAAATGTATTAAAATTTGCATCCCTATTCCAGAGCCATTCTGATTCCCGTGCCCCAGCCGCTCTGCTTCTGTGTCGCATCTGGTAGACATCGGGCACTCTCCAGCCACTTTATTAGGGACACCCCCCCTTATCAAAACTCTGTATACATACGTCATCCCTTCTTCGTTGGAACTGGATGTGTGAAGTGTGAACGTTGTGTGTATCTGAGACCTGTCTCCCTCTTCTTCGTTGGAAGTGGATGTCTGAAGTGTGAACGTTGTGTGTATCTGAGACCTGTCTCCCTCTTCTTCGTTGGAAGTGGATGTGTGAAGTGTGAACGTTGTGTGTATCTGAGACCTGTCTCCCTCTTCTTCGTTGGAAGTGGATGTCTGAAGTGTGAACGTTGTGTGTATCTGAGACCTGTCTCCCTCTTCTTCGTTGGAACTGGATGTCTGAAGTGTGAACGTTGTGTGTATCTGAGACCTGTCTCCCTCTGCAGGTGACTACGAGCGCTATAAAATAGAAGGGACTGAGGTGACGGTGCCAGTGGCCAAGGTTTTCCAGCACCCCGACTACAACAGCAGAACGGTGGACAACGACATCGCCCTGCTGCGCCTGGCCTCTCCCGCCCCCTTCTCCGAGTTCATCGTCCCGGTCTGCCTGCCGAGGCGCCAGATGGCCGAACGGGTGCTGCACCTCAACGGCACGCTCACCGTGGTCACCGGCTGGGGCAAAGACGACGTAGGCGGCAACGTCAAATCAGCGCTCAACGTCATCAAGGTGCCGCTGGTCACCCACAGCGTCTGTGCCCGCCAGATGAGCCACAACATCTCCGACAACGTCCTCTGCGCCGGCATCCTTGGCCGGCGGATGGACGCCTGTGAGGGGGACAGCGGCGGGCCGATGGTCACGTTGTACCGCGACACCTGGTTCCTTGTCGGCCTGGTGTCCTGGGGAGAAGGCTGCGCTAGGGAGGACAAGCTGGGCATCTACACCAAGGTGTCTAACTACAATGCATGGATTGACAGTGTTCGTGAAGAATGGGACAAGCTTCACGGTCCCCAAATATCCCATGGTCTCTAAACCAGCCCAATCTCTTCAATCTGTACCAATAACACGTTTGACCACTTTCAGATAACGGCCAGTGAATACGCCAAATGTCCAAATTGCGTGCAGTGGACACGCTGGCTGCGACCACCAGAGGTCACGGCGACCTCTGGTGGTCGTAACCAGTCTCCTATTTAAATAGGCTACTGCCGGGTGGGATGGGCAGACCAGCATATACCATCCTCGACTTTCATCGTACTCATCACGAGAGATCTGGTTCCCGACATGGAACCGTTTTTTTTTTACCCCGACCTAACCCCTAACCCCTAACCCCTAAGCCCAGCCAAGCTGTTTTACTTTCCTAACCTTAACCCAGATGCCTAAACCCAACCAAGTTGGGTTATTGTTGAGTGGCTGTTGCCACCAGGGCTTTGCCCCCCAGGGGAGCCGGTTGTCGCTCCACTGCACGTCAAATGTGACTTTTGCGTATTAAATGCACGTATTTTGAAAGTGTAAAGCCATGGTATTTGTACGCAATGAGGTGAGAGCGGGGTGCTCTAAAGCCACCTCACCCCCTGCAGCATACCCAGTTTGGCCACGCCCCTTAGCGACCTCACCCCCTGCAGCATACCCAGTTTGGCCACGCCCCTTAGTGACCTCATCCCCTGCAGCATACCCAGTTTGGCCACGCCCCTTAGAAAAGGCCCTCAATGCAGTAGAGATGTAACGCACTTTGCTAAATAAACTGTTTCTCTCCCAAGTTACGTTGTTTTTCTTTTTCAGCTTTTTCAGTGAGCGTCTTTGCTGGTTTAACCCATTGATACCTGATGCAGCATTTGTGTATCCCTTTAAGACCGCGAACCGCGTCACGCGGTTCTCGGTCTTAAAGGGATACACACACGAATGAGGGATATACATGCAAATGCTGCATCAGGTATCAGTGGGTTAAAGAACAATACGTACGTACGTATGTACATACGTAGGCTACATACATACATAATGTCATGTAATAATACGCTTGTTGCTGCTGCTGCTGCTGTTTTAAGGCAGAGGAAGGCGCTGTCCATATGGGACGTTTGCCTGCGTTGTTGTTCTCCAAACCTTTTGAAGCAATTTGTACAAATTTCATCAGCTGATGAACTCTGCTAGTGGATTGCATCTACCTGCGCTCTGTCAGGTACTTTAGACTTTCTTGATGGACTGGTTTTGCGATATTTTCACGCACTGTGCTCAGTCAACCTGTGTCTGTCAGTGTCAACCCATAGAAATGTATGAGATATTGTCAGTTTTTTGACACATCAAAAACGTCAATGTAAGTGTATAGCCTAATAACAAACCAATAACCAATAAATAATAATAATATTAAACATAATAATAATAATAATAATAATAATAATAATAATAATAATAATAATAATAATGATAATAAGAATAATCACAAACATCAATGTAAGTGTAGCCCAGTGGTTCCCAACCTTAGGGTCGCGACCCTAAGTGGGGTCG
The DNA here is from genome assembly GCF_964638095.1 of Poromitra crassiceps. Taxonomy (NCBI): domain Eukaryota; kingdom Metazoa; phylum Chordata; class Actinopteri; order Beryciformes; family Melamphaidae; genus Poromitra; species Poromitra crassiceps. The sequence continues at coordinate 10,305,040 of NC_139639.1, forward strand.
CCTGAAATTTCTTATTTGTTTTTCTTTTCTTTCTTTTTTTTACACACCACACACAATTGGCTTATTGGTTATTCGGCTACATTGTTGAGATTACTCAAAGCTGTACTATAAACTGCCCTTACAAGTCCATAGATTACTCAAAGCTGTACTATAAACTGCCCTTACAAGTCCATAGATTACTCAAAGCTGTACTATAAACTGCCCTTACAAGTCCATAGATTACTCAAAGCTGTACTATAAACTGCCCTTACAAGTCCATAGATTACTCAAAGCTGTACTATAAACTGCCCTTACAAGTCCATAGATTACTCAAAGCTGTACTATAAACTGCCCTTACAAGTCCATAGATTACTCAAAGCTGTACTATAAACTGCCCTTACAAGTCCATAGATTACTCAAAGCTGTACTATAAACTGCCCTTACAAGTCCATAGATTACTCAAAGCTGTACTATAAACTGCCCTTACAAGTCCATAGATTACTCAAAGCTGTACTATAAACTGCCCTTACAAGTCCATAGATTACTCAAAGCTGTACTATAAACTGCCCTTACAAGTCCATAGATTACTCAAAGCTGTACTATAAACTGCCCTTACAAGTCCATAGATTACTCAAAGCTGTACTATAAACTGCCCTTACAAGTCCATAGATTACTCAAAGCTGTACTATAAACTGCCCTTACAAGTCCATAGATTACTCAAAGCTGTACTATAAACTGCCCTTACAAGTCCATAGATTACTCAAAGCTGTACTATAAACTGCCCTTACAAGTCCATAGATTACTCAAAGCTGTACTATAAACTGCCCTTACAAGTCCATAGATTACTCAAAGCTGTACTATAAACTGCCCTTACAAGTCCATAGATTACTCAAAGCTGTACTATAAACTGCCCTTACAAGTCCATAGATTACTCAAAGCTGTACTATAAACTGCCCTTACAAGTCCATAGATTACTCAAAGCTGTACTATAAACTGCCCTTACAAGTCCATAGATTACTCAAAGCTGTACTATAAACTGCCCTTACAAGTCCATAGATTACTCAAAGCTGTACTATAAACTGCCCTTACAAGTCCATAGATTACTCAAAGCTGTACTATAAACTGCCCTTACAAGTCCATAGATTACTCAAAGCTGTACTATAAACTGCCCTTACAAGTCCATAGATTACTCAAAGCTGTTCTATAAACTGCCCTTACAAGTCCATAGATTACTCAAAGCTGTACTATAAACTGCCCTTACAAGTCCATAGATTACTCAAAGCTGTACTATAAACTGCCCTTACAAGTCCATAGATTACTCAAAGCTGTACTATAAACTGCCCTTACAAGTCCATAGATTACTCAAAGCTGATTACTTAGTGATGGACACAGTACTTTATTTTTCAAGACATACAATTGAGACATGACATTCAATCTTTTTTTGTCCATTATCTTAACAGTAATATTGACATATTGTCTTAAGGAAATGAGCAGTATATTCAGACCTAATGATGATGATATATGCTAAAGGCCTTTCCTACAGCTCCTATCACAGTGAAAGTCCAGGACTACAAACGAGTATTCGTGTACACCGGTAAGCGCTGTGTAACTTGCATGAGGCTCGGTTCTGCTTGTGCGAGCAGAACACACAGCACAGACCTAACTGCATTTTAATTGCCAGATTTTTTCGGGTCCATAAAGACCCGAGACGGCTCTTGGGTCTCTCTGCTCTCGGGCATGCACCGGGTCGGGTCTGTAATATCTCGGGCAAAATGGTTCAGGTATATCATTTATATACATGTATATATATTTTTTTATTGTCGGTCCAAATCGGGGCCGGGCACAATTTCCCGGGTCCATTAATCCCAGTTCACACCAATGATTCGCAACACAACGAAGCTGTTGTAGCACAAAGTTGCAGCGGTCCGAACAGACCAGTCTCATCTCATCTCGACTCCAGCTGATTTTAAAGGTAGTCAGAGTTGCAGAGCATTGCAAACAGTTGCAAGTGTAGGCTTCAGAAATGGCACAGCTTCACTACCACTCAAGCTATCGGGCTGGCCCTTTAGCCCCATCGCAAATTAATTCTTATCTATATTTACAAACTGCTGGAGGCAGCAATCGCTTACCATGTGCATCTATGTAGTATCATTTATTGCTTATGTCACTTGGAAGCGTTGCAAATTTCTACTCCGAATATAAAAATGAAATCCCAGGCTGCGTTTGTATTAGTGGAAATGGTTCCCTGATTCAGCTATCATCAAGTTAGAACTTACGGCACCACACAAGGAGGAAGTGAAACCCCTCACGGCACCACACAAGGAGGAAGTGAAACCTCACTGCACCACACAAGGAGGAAGTGGAACCTCACGGCACCACACAAGGAGGAAGTGAAACCTCACGGCACCACACAAGGAGGAAGTGGAACCTCACAGCACCACACAAGGAGGAAGTGAAACCTCACAACACCACACAAGGAGGAAGTGAAACCCCTCACTGCACCACACAAGGAGGAAGTGAAACCTCACGGCACCACACAAGGAGGAAGTGAAACCTCACTGCACCACACAAGGAGGAAGTGAAACCTCACGGCACCACACAAGGAGGAAGTGAAACCTCACGGCACCACACAAGGAGGAAGTGAAACCTCATGGCACCACACAAGGAGGAAGTGAAACCTCACGGCACCACACAAGGAGGAAGTGAAACCTCATGACACCACACAAGGAGGAAGTGAAACCTCACTGCACCACACAAGGAGGAAGTGAAACCTCACTGCACCACACAAGGAGGAAGTGAAACCTCATGGCACCACACAAGGAGGAAGTGAAACCTCACGGCACCACACAAGGAGGAAGTGAAACCTCATGGCACCACACAAGGAGGAAGTGAAACCTCATGACACCACACAAGGAGGAAGTGAAACCTCATGGCACCACACAAGGAGGAAGTGAAACCTCACGGCACCACACAAGGAGGAAGTGAAACCTCATGGCACCACACAAGGAGGAAGTGAAACCTCACGGCACCACACAAGGAGGAAGTGAAACCTCATGACACCACACAAGGAGGAAGTGAAACCTCACGGCACCACACAAGGAGGAAGTGAAACCTCACGGCACCACACAAGGAGGAAGTGAAACCTCATGGCACCACACAAGGAGGAAGTGAAACCTCACGGCACCACACAAGGAGGAAGTGAAACCTCACGGCACCACACAAGGAGGAAGTGGAACCTCAGGGCACCACACAAGGAGGAAGTGAAACCTCATGGCACCACACAAGGAGGAAGTGAAACCTCACGGCACCACACAAGGAGGAAGTGAAACCTCACGGCACCACACAAGGAGGAAGTGAAACCTCACGGCACCACACAAGGAGGAAGTGAAACCTCACGGCACCACACAAGGAGGAAGTGGAACCTCAGGGCACCACACAAGGAGGAAGTGAAACCTCACTGCACCACACAAGGAGGAAGTGAAACCTCATGGCACCACACAAGGAGGAAGTGAAACCTCATGGCACCACACAAGGAGGAAGTGAAACCTCATGGCACCACACAAGGAGGAAGTGAAACCTCACGGCACCACACAAGGAGGAAGTGGAACCTCACGGCACCACACAAGGAGGAAGTGAAACCTCACGGCACCACACAAGGAGGAAGTGGAACCTCACGGCACCACACAAGGAGGAAGTGAAACCTCACGGCACCACACAAGGAGGAAGTGAAACCTCACTGCACCACACAAGGAGGAAGTGAAACTCCTCACTGCACCACACAAGGAGGAAGTGAAACCTGAGATACCCAGAAACACCACAACATATAAACAGCATGTTCTTTTCAGCTCCATGCGTCTCGTTTGGACAACGCAGATTTGTGCAAAAAGTAACACAAATGTCTTTTCCAGAGTATGGAAAGAAAACACTTTAAATAACTATCACTGACCTTAAAGCACTAGAGGTAATGACAGTTTACTCATCTCTAAATGAACCCAGCAAACATTTAGACACTATACAGATGTCCAATTGACGGCCTGCGCCAACATACTGTACAGTAGAAAACCTGTGAAAATACAGCAACAGAATGAATGCTGAGCTGTCTTCACAATTTGGTGAAATCAGGACATAAATAGTCTATCAATTGATCAAAACAGCTTATTTATTTATTTTGTTTTTAAAAATTCACATCATATTGTGAAAATGTTGTGCTATGTTTGCGTTGACGTTGAATCTGGCCTCCTGCATCTGCCTGTCCGTCAGATGGTTGCTGGGAAACATTTCACAGTATTATTAGGCCTGCAGTTATGTTCTTGTATGCTATAAATATGCACTGTAAAAAAATAACGATGTGCCATTTTAAAACACATACATACAGTCTGGGGCAATGCACGTTACTTCAGCTTACCACAACACATGCTGTCCTAAACAGCTAAAGTTAATGATGACATGTCTTTTTTAAGAGTGCAGATAAGATAGACAAGCTGGTAAATAACACAGTTTCGGAAATAACACAAATCTCAATGCACACATCTGTGCATATTGCTTTGATGCTATTTGGTGGCTTACATCTCTTTGTGTACATGTTTGATGCTATTTGCTGGCTGTACCTGTTTGATGCTATTTGCTGGCTTACATCATTGTGTATCTGCCGTGTTACAGTACATGTATTACACATCTCTCTGTATGAAGAGCTCATTTCCAAAATATTTCTTTCTAAAACATTTTAGAAAAAAATTACCTGAAATTCATCCTTCTATATCGCTCAATTACAGAGGGTTAATTAATTGCTTTCTTTTGTCAGCCAAGCACATAATGATCTAGTAGTAAATTTAAAATAGTAACATATTTTCTTTTGTTTCTTTTGTCTCCCCCCCCCCCCCCCCGCTATTTGCTTAGAGCTCAAAGTTATTTTTCATCCTGAGTTTTTGTGCAATTCCTCACTTTCCATTACTGCCTAGGAAGCGCGACTAATTACTCCGTCAGTATATTCTATGGAGATGCTTCCATCTAGGGGTAACGTGTGGAACTGAAAGCACAACATGTAAAGAGATCCTAGCAGCACGCCGGTACATCATTGGAAAGGCATGGAGAGGGTTTGTCGTCTCAGATGTCAAAGACAAAGCATGCTCAAAAGATTTGGGGCAAGATGAATGGAAAGGTAAAGCCATATCCATTAGGTTGAGGAATTTTTGACCCATATATTGAGTTTCTCTCACTTTGTCATATTATACTTGCAGATAACATTGATATCCACATTCTCAAATGACTCATCCCTAGAGCTAGAAAAACGGGAAAAATGACACGGTCACACTAAGATGTTCTGCGTTGAGACTGTGTATCACAAGGTGACACCAAAATGCTGCTTCTAATCTGGAAGCTATTTTTCCATCCAACACCATCTCCAAAATCATGGTGAAATAGTAACGTTGGTGCACGGCGCAAAAAGTTGTCGTTTCACGATAACGGCTCTGCAATTGTCGAATCTCAACATACATTTGAAAATAAATGTCAATTGATTTGAAAACGTAACACAAATAAAACAATGTTGCTTATGTTTAGGCAACTACAACAACTTGGTTAAGGTCAGGGTCATGGTTTAGGTGGGTTACGTTAAAAACATCACCCTTACGTATCAGCGGCCTACTTATATATCAGACTGTTGTTACGCTAAACGACCGCTAGAGGTCGTCACAGCGGCCAAACAAATGTTACCTTCTAACCATTTTCAAACTGTTTTTGTGAAACGAGAACCTCTTTGGGCTGTGGACCAACATTACTATTCCATTTCTTTGTGAGACTGGGTTGTTCCATCACACTGATCCATTCTGACCTAAATCTGTTTCACTACAGAGCTACTTGTGTCTACTTGTGTCTTGCTCAATGGACGATCCAAAGCAATTCTTTTCACTCAGTAATGAAACATGTCAGATCTGAAGTCCTGCTACAAAGACATTTCAGACAGATTGAAGTTCTTGGAGGATGTGCCCCTTTGACTCACTAAAGGTAATACTTCTGCGTCAAAGCGCCGTCTGCAGCGGTGCGATAACAAAAGCGGTTAACGAGAGTTTATGATACTTATATTTTGTTCAGTGAGATAATCTTCACAAATGAATACACCCTTGTATGATTTCTGAAGCATACATGCAATCGATTTGCATTCATGCTTCAAAAATCATAACTTTGAGGCGAGGTTTCTAGCACCCCCTACTGTTCAATCGTCGTGAGGTTAACCAAGGCCATGCTAACAAAAATAAGCGTTTGTCATCCCTGCAGCACTAACAGAAGTCATGTTTACATTCTCTGAAAATCATGTTGTGTATATATTTCAGTTCATCTGGTGTCTGTATAACTGGGAGAAGATCTAGTGGTCCATATAAAGATCTGAACCTCAGCTCTCATTTGTTTTGGGAGTCAGTGTGATGGTGTCAACAAAACAGAGATGACACTGCAAGTCATGGGCAATGAATCAATTGACAGCATTTTGGTAAGAATCAATCATATGATGGAAACTTAGGTGGGAAAAATATAGGCTGAGTAAAAAAAGGCCAGAAGTATGCTTCACGTGCAGATGGCTGGTCCTGCTGAGCAGAGATAGCGATAAGGGAGACGTCCTGGAGACGTCTGAGGAACTGCAGGTCTGAAGGCTTAGGGTGATGGAGGTGAGGTATTACAGCGTGGAGAGGTGGTCCACCTACTGCTTCTTTTTTGGATCAAGGTTTCAGCACAGTCTGAAGGCTTTAGGGTGAGGAGCATCAGGCTTCTTTTAGCTCGTCTGCCCTGAGCTGTTTCTCAGCTCTTGTTCGTATCTCCTCAGCTGGGCCATGAAGCCTGTGTTGGGGTCGATCACATGGCGAGACGTCTTCACTTTCTGGGAGAAGAGGCAGGAAGGAACAGCACTTTTTTGTTTGTTTGCCCAAGATATGAACGATAAGCCATTAAGACATGAAGTAGGGCTAGGCCTACGTATCGAGAGAAAAAAATCCGATCGCCATTTTTACATGACTGACAATGTTTAAGTGTCAAATGGCACCAAAAGCTTCAAAATATTCAGATGTTTAGAACTTGAGGTTTCTCAACTCTTAAGAGAGACAAGACATGTTACACGGACTAGAATTAGGCCCGTTAGCCGCCATCTTACCCACCTGGAAGGCGTCCGTCAGCGACAGCTTGCGGTGCTTCATGAGATAGGCCACGCAGATGGTGGCAGAGCGACTGCGTCCGTTCTTGCAGTACACGAGGCTGCGGCCTCCACGTTGCGCCTCCTGCTGGATGGCGTCGGCACAGCGGTCGAAGTGGCTGTACAGGTCCTCGTTGGGGTCGTCGTACACGGGGACCCGCAGCGCGGTGACGCCCGAGGAGGGAAACGGCTGCTGCTTGGACACGTTGATGCACAGCGTGACCGCCTCCTGCTGGATGAGTTCGTCACTGCAGGCCGAACGGCTGTTGCTGATGAACAGAGCCTTGGTGACCTTGCATAGCTGCAGCATCCTGGTCAGTAGTGATATCTGAGGTAGTTGTCGATGAAATGATTGACCCTCACAGGCTACTGTACCCTGGTGAAAAGGAGAGGCATTATGTTTTCAAGCTGTTTGCAGGTCAGTCGTTTTGTCTAAAGTTGCAATATTCTCATAATTAAACGTCAGAGGCTACCTTACAGTATTACCTTACAGTATTATTTTGAGGTGCAATTGACCCTCACAGGCTTCCTTTCACTGTGCTGCAGTCATGCAGTCATAGAGATATTCTATACAGCAATGCAAAGAATAACCTTCCTCCCTGCTGTAAGTCAACTCCGGACTCTCCGGACACATGGAAGGACAGTGACGCAGTCACATCCATTCCCACAAACAGAAGTTAACAGGATTTCAACCAGAAAAGAATCTACAGCTAAGCACAAAGTCAACAACACCTAACTAAAAACCTCCACACTTTCAAAAACACACCATCTCCCCCCTCTTAACACCAAGGACACCGTCACAGCCGTCTGACATGCAGCATGCACTCACTCACTGACTCCACTCACTGCTCTGTCAACAGAAGACTTTCTTCCCCTATATTGATATAACAACATATCTATATAACAGATCTATAGAACATATCTTCAGCCTGTGTGTTTGACCGGTCTGCTCCAGCCTGCTCATGACCTGCCTGCACTAATAACAGGCTATATTTACTGCATGGGACCTACAGTATGAATGGGACAGGGCAGCTGGATGGCTCTGGGTCCTAATGCTGGTCATGTTTATGATAGCTGAAACCGGAGTGAGAACAGCAGGTTGTGCTGGAGGAGGAGGAGACATGCAGGCAGTGTTAGGTAGCAGTTTCATTACATAATAATCCTTTACATTTTTTATAATAACAAGGGCTTGGAGCCAGATGTGTCTAAGTACAGTATTTCTTTACTGGTGAGCCAAAACAAAAAAGTACAGATTTTGACCAGGTGTTTTTAATATCTTTTGTAATGATAAGTCTGTCATGTTACAGAATAGAGACAGTCCGCATGTCTGGCAACGCCCATACAGGCTCTAGGAACGCCCACAATAGACGCTGCATGGGTTAGCTGGCTCAGCCTTGCTGGGGGCGGGGTCAGGGTGGGGTAAATTCCCCCGTTCTATCCATTCAGCAAAGTTAGAATTTAGCTGATAGCCCAGCCCAGGCAGACACGATCGGGGATTTAACCACCGCAGTAAACGCACATCTGAGCAGACGTCTTGTGTTCTGCTCTAGAACCCCCAAACCTGTAGTTTAGAGCCGCAGCACCGTCTTTTGGTAAGTCAGCCCATGAGATATATCGGCGGTTTTACCCCACTCGCGCGCCAGCCGTTTAACATTTTGTGGGCGTTCCCAGACATGCGGACTGTCTCTATAGATGTCCTCAAAAGCTTTTACTATATTGATCTTATTAGCACCTAAAATGCCAACGGGCTCCAAGCCTTCTGCTCTACTTGATCTGATTGCAAATACAATAGGACGAATCAGCGTGACGTCACAACAACAACAAATCCCCCAGAAATGCGGAACCCTGCAGCAGTTAACTAGTATGAGTTGTGCCAAACAAACGTTAATATCTCAAAAACTATACATGACATCTCTTATATTTTGACATTCTCATGAGAGCAGAAGTAGCTCAAGAGTTTCATGTATAGTATATGCATGTCGTGGTAAAGTTGTGTGAACTGTCACAGTTTTTTAAATGTAAACCACACAGCCGGTGCTATAGTGAGCACTCAAGGCTGGCTCCATAGGGTGCCATTGCGGTTTCCCCCCAGTGATCCCTCGTATAGTGATGCAACCTCATAGTCTTACCCAGTTTATCAATGCCTTTCCATTTGCTGTTCACACTTTCTTTCCTTCTCCTCCCATAGTTTCCATCCATCCAACAGACTAGAGAGTTAGCAGCTATAGGCTATGTGAGACTGGCCGTTTGGTTTGGTTTAGGTCCAGAGTAGACTGACTGTACAATGATAACAAAACTAGATTTGGCTTCAATGTACCATTGCTACAGTTCAACTTCTTCCAATATGAACAAACTTGTAAGTAGCTTCCATAACACGAGTGGAAACAGACAATGTTTTTATACAGACCCACTGAATTGTACAGCGAGAGGAAGAGGATGGAGGAGGGAAACTAGATAGGCCAGGCCATCCTGACAAAATAAAAGAAACTAGATAGGCCAGGCCATCCTGACAAAATAAAAGAAACTAGATAGGCCAGGCCATCCTGACAAAATAAAATAAACACATTTGTTATTTAGGCTATTGCTACACAGGAATTATAGTCTCCCTTGCAGTGTTGGGCAAGTTACTTTCAAAATGTAATATACTACATATTACTAGTTACTTTCATTTGAAAGTAATACGTTACTTTACAATATTACTGTCTGTGTAGAGTAACTCGTTACTTATTACACTACTTTTGCATTACTTTTACCAAAACAACAGCAGCAGCAGAATGACATTGCCGCCCCCGGAAACATCCCGCAAAATCTTTTCAAGTGCCTTGAAGTCAGTGTAAACGATCCAAAATTCTAAATGTTATATTCTTTTCCTTTGGAAATGATTTGATCTTTTTTTAAATATGTGCTTTGATTTTAAACATTTTAACTCAATTTGTAACTTGAGTTACTTGACAAAGTAACTGGTATAATATTACTGAAATCCTATAAGTAATAAGTTATATTACTGAGTTACTGCTAAAAGTAATATATTACATGTAATATGTTACTTTTGTAATGAGTTACCCCCAACACTGCTCCCTTGTGCTATTTCTAATGAATATGTATGATTTAATTTAATTTAATTTAATGTATTTGTTCCACTCATCATATGCACAGCTCCAGAAAGGAAAACACAGCTCAACCCCCCCCCGTCCCCCCCCCCCTTTAGGGTATTACTATGTCTTGGAATCTACTTGATTGGAATCTATTAGGCTATTATGAGTTAAATGCAATATTTACTAGATGGAGAAGAACCAAAAGAACTCCATTTCCCAACATCCCCCGCGTGAAGACGTCGCGTCTCCCGCCCCTCGCAAAACTCCCGGCATGCATCTTCGGGGCGAGGAGAAGCGAGGAGGAAGCGTTAAGATGGAGGCCGCTGGTGGCTAAAGTGACAAACCCGATATCTATTTTTTAACTCAATAAACATTAGGACGTACATGGTTCTTCAAAAGATCTATATTTGAAGAAGACTCTAAGTCGCTTAGAGCTAGGTAGCTAACTCTGCATTGGATATTGTCGGTGAGTTTCTAGCAGCGCGTTGTTGTTGTGCAGACTTCCACCGGGCCGCCATTTAACTCTGTTGTCCAGTCGGAACAAAACAAACTGACAAACACACCTACCGACTATTTAACGTTATATGACCTAGAACAGATTACAGCCGAGTCTGTCAACAGCCTTACCTGTTAGCTGACTGACAAATAAAGTGTTTACAAGCATAGGAAACTTGCTAGGTTAGCAACGTTAGCCACACAAGCTAAGCGCTTTAGCAGTAGCGTTAGCATCCCGGGGAAGATAGGCTAACATGTTTCAACAGACCCTGCTCTCTGAGGTGAAAACATACGTTATTGTGTTAGCTTGTGGCTAACGTTAGCGCACATGTACACCAGGCTCTTTCAGCTTACAACGAGTTATCTTAGCCGCATGTTTAGCAAACAGGGCAGGGAAAGAAGGGCAAAACCTCGTGTGTTTGCCGACACTGCTGCAGGTAGATAGCTAATATTTCCTAATACCGGTTTCAATAAGGCTAACGTTAGTTAGCGCGGTGTTAGCATTACTGTTAGCACCGCTTCCCCCATGCCCTCTCCCTTTCAACATGTCACTTTAAGCCTGAGAGTCATATCCACGTTAGAATGAACTGTGCCTGTGATTGTGACTGTAATGTTGCGGGATGGTAAAGCCTCACGTACAGTTTGTGTATATGTCAAGTCTTTCTCCTGGACTTTGCTCTGTGTAGCCTACTGTACTTTACACTTGTTGATGACACTGTGTGGTGTAAAAATGCCTTCTGATGCTTGGATTGGTTATTTGGATGTTTTAACAGATTTCAGTCAAGTCTAACCAGAATTCTCTCTCCTCGTCGTCATGTTGATCAGAGGTTCTCAACGTGAGGCCCGGGGACCACCAGGTTGTCCCCAGCAAACCGATGAATTGTTAAACTTCAGTTCAGTATTATTTTATTTACAAGAAGGTAGCAGGTAGAGAATGTAGAAGAAGAATGACTTTCTCACCATAGTTTCTCTGTTATCAACCTACAGTACAGTCATGCAATTCTGGACAAAATCATATCACAACAATAATAGTAACGTTAGATTTGGGTCAAAGAGACAACATGTCATCAAATTGGTGGGGGGCTGTGTGTGGATTAAAATAGGGGTCCTTGATATGAAAAATGTTAAGGTAGCTCAACAGCACACGGCGGTGCTGTGGGAGTTAATGTTTTATTATAGCAGGAGTGTTCAGAGCAGAGGCATGGAACCTCCACCATCAGCTTTCTGGTGATCTGCTATCACCACAGACACTAAGGATTTTCTATTTTCTATTTTTTTTTGTAAACAGATAAATTAAGTTCTTGAAGTTAAGTGAATGGTACAGATTTAATGCTTCATTCATGTCTTGTCAGATTGTTGATTCTCAACCTTTTTAACATCAAATACCCTTAATTCAATCCACAGACCCCCCATTTGATGGGGCGGGGGTTGTCTCTCGGACCCAAATCTGAGAATATTTTGATAATTTATTGATGTTTTTATGATTTCCCTCCAGAAAACCACAATTTATGTATTGGATGTAGAGAGATAACAGTGAAACTGCAGTCAATATAGTCATTCTACAAGCTACAGCCTTTAATTGTGTTCACTTGTTGTAAATTAAATAATGGTAAAATAAATGTAACAATTCATCAGTTTGCTGAGGACCCCTGGAACCCCCCCAACGACCCCCGGTGGTCCCTGGACCTCACATTCAGAACCACAGATGCAGGAAACCGGTATGTTTTTTTTTTTGTCAGCTCTATCTCCCACTTTTTCATTTAACCTTACACAATCAGGTTAAGTCTCATTGAGATTTAAAATCTCTTTTACAAGAGAGACCTGGCCAGCAGCCATTAAACAAATAAATAATTTTCATATTGTGGAAGAGTGTCAACATTCACACTGGTGGCAAACTCAATGCTGCCTATGAAAAGCAAGCAATACTGATGCAGTGCAGTTTGTTGATGGGTGATTTTAAAATGATAAATAAGGAAGTTTTTATTTGTATAGGGGTGTCCCAACAAGGTACATTTGTGAATGCTTTTAATTTCCAGCTGCAAAATGTCACCCTCTTCTTCTGCTTCCTCTGATCAGATGTGAAGGCGGCATAACATTCGCTTGGTGTCCAATTTTGTTTGTATCAAAGTATTAGGAGCACAATTGTTTTATAAATGAAAATGCGTGGTGCACTGCTGACTGACCCCAGATGAACTGCTGTAAAGTTTAGATGCAGTCAAAAGTAATGAAACCTGACCCCTCTGCTGAAATGTGAACATGTAGCTGTATGTTTGTTTGTGAGTCCCAGAGGGAAATATAAAGAAACAAGCATCCTTATGACACTGTGTCATATTGTGATTATGACACTGTGTCATATTGTGATTATGACACTGTGTCATATTGTGATTATTACACTGTAATATTGTGATTGATGCAGTTTAAAGCGGTGCGTAGCTCTGCTAGAGTCTTGGCTCATGTCTCTTCCTCCATGATCAAACTCCAGCTCAGGGATTGATTGTGTGATCTGATCTGTTGCTCCAGGAGAACTGGGTTTTTCTCTCTCCATTCACTGCCATTGTCTGGAGGAACAGTCTGAACACCGACACAGCAGATTCTGACTAGATCTAAAAACTAGTCCAGCTGCTGAATTGTTTTGAAGTGAATCTCTGAAACCTTTTAGTTTGTAGCACTGAAATCCAGTCAGGATCTTCTGCCGATGGAACAAATAATACTTTTACCAATCATTGTAAATAGGCGGAAAATTGTCACAACCTGCTTTGTGAAAGTCCTAACTCCCACCCTTTTAACTTATTACATCACTTTAAATCCAGAAGTTGTCGTGTGTAGCATAGCGTCTGGTCTTTTGAGTCATTTCCAAAGATGGCACCTGCGCATCATTCCCCCCCACATAGCCTTTTTTGGACTAATTTTATTCTCATACTCAGTATCTGTAGAGCAACATGATAGCTTTGTCCGTGGTGATGTATCACTCTGGGAGAGTTTTTAAGGCACCCACAGCCTGCAGGCTTTTATTCCAACCAAACACTGCAGCAGCCAAAGTCACCCCCTCTCCCTGTCCATGGGATTTCAACCACCATTAATTTTTCCATAGACCTGGCGTAAAATGCTTATAAAAATTGTTTTACTTGCTCAAACCAAGCGATTTAACTATACTAGAATCAAGGGAGACCATGAACAATTTGACTATTTTTTTCTTTTTTAGGGGTGGGCAAATTTCGATGAAAAGTCGACTTTGGCACAGCGAATTTTGAATAGTGTTTGTTTTTGCTAGAAATGCCCATCCCTAGTTCTCATGTGTAAAAGTTAAAGGGATTTTTTTAATGGGAATTTCAGTGTCACTTTACAGAAGGCAGACACAAACTCATCAAAACCAAGCATTGCAGAATAACTGAATCTTATGAAATTATTTTTTTGTTTATTGAATCAATCTAATCGACTTCTAATCTCAAATATAATCTTCATCCTGCTCGACGTTCTTATTGTTGTATTAACCCATTGATACCTGATGCAGCATTTGCATGTGTATCCCTTTAAGACCGCGAACCGCGTGACCCTAAAAAATTTCCGGGTTGAAAAAATAGCCACCCTAAAAAAATTCCGCTTTGAAAAAATGGCCACGAAAATATTTCCGCTTTGAAAAAATGGCCACTGAAAATATTTCCCCCTTGAAAATATGGCCACCGAAAATATTTCCCCCTTGAAAATATGGCCACCCGAAAAAAATTCTGCTTTGCATCAGGTATCAATGGGTAATACTACGAATAATAATTGCCTCCTTTTTTAATAAGGTTGTCAAATGTATCGATAAGTATCAATCCAATTTTTTTTTAAATGGATACAATATATTGCAACAGTATTGATACCAGCAGTGCTTTCTCTTCATGAAAAATCATGCATCCTACTGATTTTCCCTCTATCATTTGTGTGTATCTGCTGCTTCAACAAGCTCAAAGTGTTCTGATAGGCTGTTGACTAGAGCAGCGGTAATCTGCTGTGTTCTGATAGGCTGCTGTTGACTAGAGCAGGGGTAATCTGCTGTGTTCTGATAGGCTGTTGACTAGAGCAGGGGTAATCTGCTGTGTAAAGTCAAAGTTTTGAATGAGTTTTATCAGGCCTAGATGATCTGTCTGCCTTTATTTTATGTCTCTTCTCTTGATGTGTTGTCATTTGCCCACTGTGGTGTCGACTCGAGTATCAATATTTTCCTGCTATCTGTATCGAAGCTAGAAATTATCGTCGCAACCCTATTTTCTAAGAAAAAAAATGAGTAAATCCTGTTTCTGGGCTGGATTTAGTTTGCTTTGTGTCTGCTTGTTGTGCTACAGTACATCTTCTGAACTCGGTCCGATGTGTTACTGGGCCTATGTGGTTCTGCAGCCACTTTAAGAACCTTTAGTTTGATGGTTGAATGTCCCATTGTGTTTTTTTGATGCAGACTTTGTTCAAAGTTCCTAATGGGGGTTTTGATGCGTTCTTGGCTAATTGCCCTACCTGGTTTCCCCACACGGTCTCTCTGAACAGTCTGCGTCAGCTGCTATCACACTGAACACGGGACAGGTGGGGACTCAAGTGACAGTTTGACTTGCTTGAGACTTGACTTGATGCATGAAGAGAAGACTTGAGACTTGACTTGATGCATGAAGAGAAGACTTGTGACTTGACTTGATGCATGAAGAGAAGACTTGAGACTTGATGCATGAAGATAAGACTTGTGACTTGACTTGATGCATGAAGAGAAGACTTGAGACTTGACTTGATGCATGAAGAGAAGACTTGTGACTTGACTTGATGCATGAAGAGAAGACTTGAGACTTGACTTGATGCATGAAGAGAAGACTTGTGACTTGACTTGATGCATGCAGAGAAGACTTAAGACTTGACTTGATGCATGAAGAGAAGACTTGTGACTTGACTTGATGCATGAAGAGAAGACTTGAGACTTGACTTGATGCATGAAGAGAAGACTTGTGACTTGACTTGATGCATGAAGAGAAGACTTGAGACTTGACTTGATGCATGAAGAGAAGACTTGTGACTTGACTTGATGCATGAAGAGAAGACTTGAGACTTGACTTGATGCATGAAGAGAAGACTTGAGACATGACTTGGGTTCTGGTGACTTGGGACTTCACTCTGACTTGTACTTTGATGACTTGAAAGGGTTTCTGAAGTCCTGACTTGATATCTTGTGTTTTGACATGCATTGAAAGTGATGAGATTTGTTCCAGCAGACGACTGAATTAAAATTCAGTTTTCTGAATTTGTAATGATTGAATTACTAAGTTTTGATCCTATTAAGACCATGTTGCTTTGAAAAGTCCTAGATATTTAGTTTTGTTTTAAACAGAGTTCAGATAGTTTGTAGTGGGGTTATGTGAGCTAGGCTACTTATTAGGGGTGTCACAATATATCGTCCCACGAAATTTCGCGATAGTAAAACGTCACGATATGTATCGTTGAGATGAAATCTCATATCGCCAAAAAAAAAAAAAAAATCCAAAACTTTTTTTTTTTTTTTTTTTTTTTTTCAAAAATAGACTAAGAAACGTCTTTGTTTGTTGAAGTTCAATGTGTGGAAAGTAGTTCAGTTGAACAAGTTTCTGAAGAGACACATGAGAAGTTATACAGGAGAGAAACCATTCAATTGAGTTTCTGGCAAAACTGTTTACTTGACAGGAAAAACTGGAGATGCATAAAAAATAGACTAAGAAAAGTCTTGTTGTTTGAGTTTGAAGAAAAACTGAAGATGCATAATGAGAATTTATACTACTGATAAACATTTTAGTTCAAAGTAAATCTAAGTGACGGTGTAACTCATTCTATTTCAAGATAAGCCTTATCTCCAATCTCATGTTTTTTCTAGTTGTTATTGTAATAACAATTTCCCACAACAGCATGTTTTGTATCTGTGCATTTCAAATAAAATACTACTTTTCCAGTCATATATTGTTATTATTCAAGTTTAAAAAAATATTGTTAAAATCGTATCGTATCGTATCGTTATCGTGAACCCAGTATCGTGATACGTATCGTATCGTGAACTGAGTGTATCGTGACACCCCTACTACTTATGCATAGTCAGTGTATTACCTGCAGTAGATGGTGGTCGGTGCTGCCCCCAGAGAGTCCCGGCACTGAAGCAAAGAACATACTGCTGTGGAGGCCGAGGGGGTCAGCAGAGCCACCTACAAGAAGGCCTACCTCAACAAATCAATATCCGTTTTAGTGTATGCTATATTTAGAACATTTTCTCATTGTACCAGGCACTGCATAACACCGCAGATCAGCCCCTCTTGGCATCTAATTTACATCTTCTCCTCAACCATAGAATCAGCTGATCTGCAGTATAACACAGTGCAGTACAGTGCTGAAAGTGTGCTAAATATAGCCTACACACTATATCGATATTGACTGACCCCTTCACTGCAGTGGAATTGACTTGAGAGACTTGTAAAATATGGACAGAGCAGAGCTTTACATTACATTACAGAGCAGAGCTATCTATCCCATTGATTTATTTTGGCTTGAGCAAAGTTACCTTGGTCACACATCTGGTTGATCCTGAAAATGACTCCCTGCTAAGCAACACATTCCCGTTTCTATCACATATTGATTATATGGGTCAATATTGCTGTGAAGTGATCAGCTGATCAGGTCTTTGCTGTGACACATCGCTGTTACCAGACATGTTACACTGCCTGTCTGTCCAAAATCATCATCCTGGTTATTTTGTGAGGAACTGTGATGACTGTTTTGTGTCTTGATGTTTTGAGCAACACAAATATTCTATTGCACGTGTGTCCAGGGTTCCTACAGAGGCCTGCAAATAGATGGGATATATTATGTAGTTGTCCTGATAAGTTTGGAAATTACTCACATCTTTTTGGAAAAGTATGGAGAAATATTGCTGTACTCTTTGTTCACAGACGACTGCAAACTTTCAGCCCGCATTGTAGAATGCAATTACCGTCTCATCTCATATTCTTCTGATCATTGTCACTCTGAACATGTGGTTTTACCTATAGAGTGACATCATGCGGTTTTACCTATAGAGTGACATCATGCGGTTTTACCTATAGAGTGACATCATGCGGTTTTACCTATAGAGTGACATCATGTGGTTTTACCTATAGCGTGACATCATGTGGTTTTACCTATAGAGTGACATCATGTGGTTTTACCTATAGCGTGACATCATGTGGTTTTACCTATAGAGTGACATCATGTGGTTTTACCTATAGAGTGACATCATGTGGTTTTACCTATAGAGTGACATCATGTGGTTTTACCTATAGAGTGACATCATAGAGTCATTTGGGAGATGACGATGACTAGAGTCAGTATATCATAATGCATGACAATGTGTAAATCAGGAACGTTTTGGAATGAGTATTGAAGCGCTGAAACTGTATTCATAGCTTTCAAGGGGCGTTACGTGCTGCCGGGAACGCCCACCTGGCGGTCAAAAAAAAACTTGCCAGCCGTGTCGACTAGTTTCTCACGCTGTGTTTGTTCAGCCAAAATGCCGGATACCTGTTGTGCTATCGGTTGCACTAACCGACGAGGAGACACGCCTGGCTTGTGCTTTTACAGAATCCCGTCGGAGAAAGAAAACTCAGACAGGAGGAGGTTGTGGATTTGTGCGATTAGACGTGGTTCAGTCGCTGGGGAGGGCAAATGGCTTTTTTCTACCATCAAAGTACACACGTTTTTGCGGCCAACATTTCATCAAATGTAAGCTCAAGTAACGTTAACGGGGTATTTTAATCATTATTGTAACGTTACTTGAGCTTACCTTTGATGAAATGTTGGCCGCAAAGACGTGTGTACAAACGGCTGAACAAACACAGCGTGAGAAACTAGTCGACTCGGCTGGCAGCGGAATGAACAAGTTTTTTTTGACCGCCAGGTGGGCGTTCCCGGCAGCACGTAACGCCCCTTGAAAGCTATGAATAGGACAAGTTTGAGTATTGCAGATAAGCTAAATGTAAAACATGCTGGTACATTAATTATTGTGCACTGTGCAGCCCTACATAACATTTGACATTTGTCTTTTTAAGTTGGTACCTTCTGCCCGTTCCTTCCTCCCTACATGTATAATGTAGATGTAGTCATTGAAAGTGGTGCGTTTCTGCCTCCGGTCGTGTCTTGTTTGTAGTAGGGCTGTCAAAATTAATTGTGTAATCGATGCATCGCGATGCGGACTTGTGAATCAAATCGTTGACAGATGAATCGTTGAATCGTTTGTTTAAATTTCTATTGACATTCAGATTTTAAAGCACTTTCTATTAAGTAAAAAAGGGGCTTGATATTTATTTATCTGACTGCTTGTATTAATTGATAAACAAAGTAGCCATGTGCAGTAATAATACAGAAAATTGAGGATTTGATACTTGGAGCTGCAATACTTTGAGCTGTATCGAGATGCATCGTGGAATCGAATCGTTGACAGAATGAATCGTAATCAAATCGTGAGGCCAGTGAAGATTCACAGCCCTAGTTTGTAGCTCTGTGGCTGTGTAGCTCATGAGGTGGTACTGGTAGTAGTACATAAGCCTCACTTTGGTATTAAAATGTAATTGCAGTTTTGCAAAGATTTTCAGCAAAATATAGTGACTTTGTGCTGTCAGGTGTGGTTAAAGCATGACGTTTGATTTCTCAGGAGGCACAAAACTGCAGATTTTGTGTAGACTGCTTCGTAGAGTAAAAAATGACTTGCAACATGATTCATTTTACACAAAATATCTTGACAGGAAATTTTCTAGAAGGAATAGATTTGGTGGTCGACTGTTTGACTGTATTCAAAATGTACAATATGATACCGTGTTACCGATAATTGTCAATACTGAACAATTTAAACCGATACGAAATTCATTTGCTACAGGGATCGATACTATCTTACATGTGGTTTTGATTCAATGTTTCAGTCTCCATTGTTTACATCACCTTTCATAAGAGGCAGCAGTGATTTTTCTAAATCGCCATTTTCAGAAAACACTTCAAAAATCATAAAGTGGTCCTCATTTGTGAAGATTATCCTGCTAAACATGAAGTTTGCAGTTTCATAAGCTTTTGTTAACCACATACCTTATTTCAGGCATTTAACCAAAACCCCCATACAAAAGTCCTATTGACTTTTTACACGTGGTAACCAGAAGTGCTAACATCCAGGTCTTCCGGACTCATTCCTGCGGGACTCGACACTAACGCTACCAACTCTCGTCTCCTCTCCCAGCTGCAGGTTTAGGCGGTCACCATGGCGACAGACATGGGTTCTCCCCCGCGGTTCTTCCACATGCCTCGGTTCCAGCACCAGGCCCCGCGCCAGGTGTTCTACAAGCGGCCCGACTTCGCCCAGCAGCAGGCCATGCAGCAGCTCACCTTCGACGGCAAGCGCATGAGGAAGGCCGTCAACCGCAAGACGATCGACTACAACCCGTCTGTCATCAGACACCTGGAGGTAGGCCTGGGCCACAATGATTCAGTACTAGCTATGACTACAACCCCTCAGTCATCAGACACCTGGAGGTAGGCCTGGGAGGTAGGCCTGGCCCACAATTATTCAATACTAGCTACGCGCGCCTGATTTCTAGGGTTGAGACTCGGGATGATGTGCTGTGTCAACTCATGGCACGTCATCCACATCATCAGTGGGTATGACATCACTTGACGATTGTGGGGCATGGCATGACATCATCAGTGGTTATGATGACATCCTTAATGTCGCTCAGTGTTTTCCAGTTGACCCTTGCTCTGCTGCCCGCTGCCCTCATCTCTGTCTGGCTGTTTAGGGCTCATACCAGGCCCTCAGTCAAAAGGCCTCAGGTATGGCTGTGTTGACCATGACTGCTGAGCTGAACAAAGCAGACACGTGCTCGAGCACCTTTGATGGCGACCTTCTTCTTTGTGGTGTTTTATGGCAGTTGTACCATCAAATTGACAAAAACCAACATCAACACTGTCTCTCACGACCAAATTCCATCGACGTGTTCAGTAAATATCTTTTTCAAGGAGCCAGCTTTGTCTGAATGGGTTCATTTGTGTAGTTGCTTCACAGCAGCAGAGCGAGTCAAGCCAGACAGAGGAGGACAGAATAAGACAGGAAGTATGCGTTTAACTTCAAAATAAAACAATCTGTGAAATGCTTCCGAACCCAAACCCAACTGATAAGTACCGTACTTGTGTTGATCGATTGAATGGATGCACTGATGTTTTAACTCTTTCCTGTCGCGTGCTCTTTCCTCTGCAGAATCGGTTGTGGCAGCGAGACCATCGAGATTTCCGCGCCATCCAGCCCGACGCAGCATGTTACAACGACGTGAGTACAGTGCTACCCCTAACCTAACCCATCCAAAACAAATCTGAATCAAGATGTAGAAAAACGGAAGTATGGCATTTTTAATTGAAAATGTGTAGGACCCCTCGGTATAACATTGACAAAAGGAAGGAAGATTATGACCTGCCACCAGCCAAAACACTACTAAACGTTTGGCTGTGGTTGGTAACATCAGTCCCCCAGGCCTTATGGCAGCTAACTGTTAGTGGTGTTTTGCCAATGAAAGAACTAAGTGGCAACACACTGGCTGATTTGAAGCTCATGTCTCTCTGATTTGAAGCTCATGCCTCTCTGATTTGAAACTCATGTCTCTCTGTCTCTGCAGCTCGTTCCACCTATCGGCATGTTTAGTAATCCCATGAACGCCGTCACCACCAAGTTTGTGCGAACCTCCACCAACAAAGTCAAGTGTCCTGTCTTTGTCATACGGGTAAGTTCCTCCACACCTTTAGATTCATACGGGTAAGTTCCTCCACACGTTTAGATTCATACGGGTAAGTTCCTCCACACCTTTAGATTCATACGGGTAAGTTCCTCCACACGTTTAGACTGGACCTTTAGACCTACGTTCTTCTCTCGACTGACTAAAGCAAACAGAATGTGACCTCATGTTATCAGGATGTGTTATATTGTATACATATATATATACATATATATATATATATATATATATATATATATATATATATATATATATATATATATATATATATACATACATGTATATATACATATATATATATACATGTATATATAACCATGTGTGTTATTATGTGTGTATTAATAGACTTTCTCTGTTTCCTCTCTCATTTCTCCCCCATCATCCACTCATTCCTAACCCTCCCCCACCCTCCTCCTCCTCCTCCTCTCTCCCTGTTTGCCCCCCCCCCCCCCCCCATCCCTCTCTCCAGTGGACCCCTGAGGGGCGTCGTCTGGTGACGGGCGCCTCCAGTGGGGAGTTCACCCTGTGGAACGGACTCACCTTCAACTTTGAGACCATTTTACAGGTGAACGTCAGCTCATCCACACGCTGTCATGAAATGTACTGGGTCATTTTCAGCTGTTGAAAACTTTGGGAAGCCACATTGAAGACTGAAAAACTGTGGAAAAGACACTGTTGTACTGATGCTGCTTTATTGCACATATTATTGTCATAGAGGTCAGTGGTTCTCAACCTCCCAGGAGGTCTGGAGATGATTTATGGATGGATGAACATATTACAGCTATACAAACCTCTTATTATTATTACTTATAATGTCTCATACTTTTTGAGGCTTACAATTGTGCACATAAGACCCTAAATTACATAGTTAGGTTTTTTGTGTATTTTGGTTTCCAGGGTCTTTAACAATGTTGTGTTGCTCATTGGACCGATACCGATAAATAATATGATGATATGAGGCAGTACAGCTGAGACCAGTGGGGTGTACCACGAAGCAAGATTAGTGGCTTAGCGAGGTAACTTCAGGTTTAACCCTAGGTTCGTACCACGTACCACGACGCTAGTTAACTTCTTACCGAGATAGATCACCATAGCAACTTATGCTCTACGGCTAACCTGCTTTGTAGCAGGTTAAGTTCAGAGGATAAGATCAAAACCCATGAAAGACCCACCTGCTTACCAATCAGCTCTCTGGAAACAGCGAGTCACCATTCATATGGTCCCCATATGAAAAATACATTGCATTCAAATGAAAAAGAAAAAAAAGGCTCCTGTTGAATTAATCGAGGACTGAAGCCTTGCACTTGTTGCAGGCTACATTTTAATTAAGCCCTACTTCACTTTGCAATATGTTTTTATATATTCATTTTTGTGCTCTCAAGTAGCCTAGATACGTTGTTTGACCCCGCTGATCGATTGCAGCTGAATAGTGAGTGGAGAAATATCACTAAACCGACATAAAAAGGTTACATAAACGTCTCCAAAGCGCACGGTGCCGTGTGCACAACGAAGCTGAGACTGACGTTGGGTTGGACATGGTCATACATGTCAGAATAGCCTACTACATCTAAGCAATTTAATATGGGATCGCCTGCACACAGATGATTCATATCTAGGCTACTCCTGCATTTTGCAGCTGCAACTGTGTTGCTTTTGGCCTGTATGATGTGATTGAACTTTATATTTCCAGCATAGTCATTGTATGAAATATGGAGATATGCAACTCTGCTGACAATAGCCTATATATGTGACCACAAAATAGGCTATTTTTAATAAATGAAATCTATGCCCGCACGTACCGTGTTGATTCAGTTCAGCAGCCTTTTTAAATTTTATTATAATTTTTTTATTGATAACCTATAGGAATTATTCCATCACTGTGACCAAACACATCATGAGATCATTATTATTCATAGGGTTAGGCTTCGGAAATAGACATGCAGGTTATATTGAGTTTATTGAGAGGGTGAATTGAGCTGCTGTAGATAGCCTACGTGGACGCAGAAACTGCTCTTCAAAGAAATTACTGATGTGAATAAAAGTGGTAACTTTAGACAGTCATTCGGGAACAGACTAATAATATCCAACGCAGATTTTTATTCTGACATACAGTAGTAAAGCTTCACGATTTGCGCCTTGAATGAATGAGGAAATAGGCGTGTCAGGCGCTGTAGAAGTTGGAGCAGTCCATATTGCATTGTGATTGGCAGTTGTTAAAAACCATGCCTCTTTTGCGGGCACGAGCTCCTGTGCACGGGCATTTTCATGTGCACGAGCTCTCAGCTTGATTAGAAAAACCTGGATCCACTTAACGAGTGGCGATCTACCTTCGTAGTATGACTTAACCTCTTCCCCCCTAGCGGGCCCGCCGGCGGGCTGAGCCCTTGTCATCTCTCACAAATGACTCTCTATAGCAGCTTAGGAAGCAGGCAGGGAGACGTACAGCACACCAAAATGTCGGGAAGAAACGTGGCTACAAAACTCTGACAAGCATTTGTATTCAAACGAAAAATAATTCCAACCCCAAGCAACAATATCACCATGTAGCAAAAACAAGAAAACAGTGCATGCCTGCGTTTATGTGGTGATTTGTTTTTGTGAGTGAATATTTTCTCTCCAAACGAGGCGGCTTTCGAAAGCTCGGAGTCTCCTCTTTCCAAAGAGGTATAGCTCGTCTCTGAGAGATGAAAACTCACTCAGTAGGCTGTCAAAGAACAGCAAAAAAGTGTTTAACGTTTTACAGATAAAACTACAAGTTATGTCTTACCTTTGCCGTTTTCCAATCAAAAGTTGTGTTTGACTTCATAAAAACGCTACTAATTGCTACTCCTAATGCCTCTTCATCATCTTAAAGCGTTGTTTTTTTACAGTCATCGTGTTTACAAAGCCATATGGAGGATTTTACATGGAGTGGTCATCTTCACAGAATAGACGAGCTTTGGGTTCAGTCGACAGCATTTCCTGAAAAAACTGCCTGACGTAAATTATTCCAGTTCACGTCGATTCTATTGGCTCTGACGCTTCCATAGAGGTGTCAATCATCGAAATAGGCCAATGGGGTCCCGAGATATCCCTCTGCGTATCGCCCCAGGCTTTGCAGGCAAATTGAAGAAGCCCTTTTGATGCATTTCACAGAGTAAAAATACAGATATAAGGCTTGAGGGTTATCCAAACCATAACGCATATTAACTGAGTACCTATAGTGATATGTAAATAGGAGAAAAAAAAGGTATTTCAGTCTTCTACCATAGAAAACTCAAATGGCACCATGATGCCCAAAATGTGCCCAGATCAGATCCGCCTGGGCCTACATGTAGTAAATCATCTGTAAAATTGCTCTGGTTCACTTTCTAAGGATTTCCTTTGATACAAGCACTCATAAGATATTAGTCTACTGCTCCATAGAATAATTTGGCTACCAACCCATGATTTTCAGGTGCTTTTCATCCAAAATAGTGTTGTTTTTTTTAGGCGGAGCTTGAATTTTTAATTTTTTGCCATGTTCCAACTGATTTTACTCTGAGACAGTACTTTTGTAATTGATTCTGACACTTCTACAGCAATCTCACAGGTGTTGGCTAGCTTTTGAAAAAAATAATTTTCAGAAAATACCCTGTAGTTGTGGAGATATACTCCATTCAGTTCGGGCATGTCATTTTCGGCAGGTGAGCTGAAAAATAGGCTTAGGGATTAACAGGTTAACTAGAATCCAGCTAGATGGCAATTATCTGGTTTAGCCAAACCAGATCAAGGGACAGATCCTGGATCTCCTTATACGACATTGGTGGTACAGCCCACTGGTGGAGAAGGGGGAATTGAACCCTTAACCCTGGGTGTGTGTTAGTGCCTTGCTATAGGGAATTGATCTCTTAACCCTGGCAGTGTTCCCCATTGAGCCACACAGCACCACCATCCAGTTTGCCTTCATATCTCACTGTAACAAACCATATTTTGTCCATTTTGAAAGCCATGCTGTGATACTGTTGTAATACTTTGTGTGTTAATATTTGCAGTACTAATATACCACCTGATCTGCTCCCCCAGGCCCACGACAGCCCGGTGCGCGCCATGACGTGGTCTCATAACGACATGTGGATGCTGACGGCAGACCACGGCGGCTACGTGAAGTACTGGCAGTCCAACATGAACAACGTCAAGATGTTCCAGGCTCACAAGGAGGCCATTAGAGAAGCCAGGTTTATACCCAATCTACCACTTTCTGTAGTTAACCCAAGTCTGTTGTTGTTACTATTGTCACTGCCCGTCCTGCAGTACCGGGGTCTGGCCACAGGGGGGCGCTGTTGCACCTCCCCCCCGTGTCGCCCCGTTTTCTTGCCGTTGATAAATGACAGATGTAAGTGTGTGCTGTCGCAACACTGCGTTGATCTGTTGTTGATATCCCTCCTATTATTATTTCTATCTGAGCTGTTGTCTCTTGATTTCTTTGCTCTACATAATTCCTATGTACAGAAAAGGTCTTGTTCAATAAAGTGATTATATAAAGAAACACTGGCTAGGCCCAATGGGATACAGCTTGACCAATAAAGTTGAGTGGAGGGTTGTAATTATAACCAATAAAAGCCCAGGGTTTCACTTTCTACCAATAAACTTGAGTCAACAATCTTTAGTCCGGTGCAATGAAGTGAAGCGGAGGGTTTCCCTAATAAAGACAATAAAGTGACATCACTGCAGTATGTTACATGTGCTTCACACACATGCCAGGAGGGGGCGACACACGGCCACACAGTCACACTGTTGGTTTGATTATCCTGCTTTTTGTTGCTCCCAGCCACACAGCAGCCTTAGCTTTTTGAATCAAGATGTTTGGTGCTGAAGCCGTGCCAGACGAGTCTGTTGGTGCTGAAGCCGTGCCAGACGAGTCTGTTGGTGCTGAAGCCGTGCCAGACGAGTCTGTTGGTAAAGAGCAGTTGGCTGACATGATGACACTTCCACATAGCAGCAGTAGAGCTGAAACGTTGGCTTCAGAAGTTGGTTTCCCCTCATTTCCATTCGGCATCAGCTGGAACGTTTGAACAGAGTGAGGACGACTTAAGTGAGATCAGATGAGAATGTGAAACCACTATGAATGTTCCTTCAATCTGATTTCAAATTTGATGCTAGAAGCCATGTTTTATTCCTGAGTTCTGGGTGAATTCCTACACTGCCCGCACGCTTTGAGACCTTGTTACCATGGAAACGTTACCCACATCAAAGTTGTGCGCAGTTGGTAGCCAGACCAGAGCGAAGCCCTCGAACACAGATTTCCCTGCTTCTCTTGTGGTCGTCTAATCCGTGCCTGTTTATGTTATTAATTTAGTTATTAAAGTGTATATATTACTTGACAGCGGCCGCGCAGGCACCGCTGAGGTACACACTCTCTGGCTGGACTGTTGGCAGTCAGCGCCAGAGTCCTGCACGGGTCCAATTTTGCAAACCCGTGCCCCCCCAGACCTGTCACTATAAGAACCGTGGCCCGCCCCGTTACCCGTGATTATCTCAAAATCAAAACCGGCCCCGCTCAGACCCGTTAATAGAAGACCCGTGGCCCGACCCGTTACCTGTGATCAATGAATCACACAGGCTAGAAACACAGTCGCTCACTTTGAACCAAACCAAACGGCCACCGTTTCACACAGGAGGCTAATAATGAGCAGTCTCTAGCTGAGACTCATCACCTGTAACGTTAGCAGTAGCACTTAGCAGCAGCAGCTAACGTTAGTTCAGTAACCAGCTGGTCAGCACTATCAGACAACACTGTTGTGTGCAACAAGCAGACTTG
The DNA here is from genome assembly GCF_964638095.1 of Poromitra crassiceps. NCBI lineage: Eukaryota > Metazoa > Chordata > Actinopteri > Beryciformes > Melamphaidae > Poromitra > Poromitra crassiceps. Next base: position 10,332,343 of record NC_139639.1, read on the forward strand.
CCAAATATTTCCATCCAAAACATGTCCGGTATAATCCACGCTGCCTTTATGATCGCTGTTTCGCTGACAGAAATGCACTTTTACAATGTCCAATAACTAACTAACTTATAGAAGTATTTTTTTTACCCACCAGAGATGGGGACTTTGACTTGAGACTTGGACTTGAGTCGCACTTAAAGTCACACACACAGTGACTTGAGACTTGTCCTCAAAGACTTGAGACTTGACTTGGACTTGAAGGTTTGGGACTTGTGAACAATCTTTATTTTTTTTGGTGCATTAACATGAAGGAAATGTCTACTGATGTCATCTCTAATCATTGCTGTTACTGTATTCTAATAGATAAGGAGTGAGGATAATACAGTACATGCTTTGAATTCCTTAGTTTGAGCTATGCAGTGTTCTAAACAGACTGGATGACATGCAGCAGATGATAGAACCCTCATCCATAGGGACTTGAGACTTGACTTGGACTTGTGACCAAAGACTTGAGACTTGACTTGAACTTGCAAAAATGACTTGTGAGCATCTCTGTAATACCCGCTACACAAGCTTTTTGCGGGTAACCCGCCGGTACCCGACCTGTTGCAGGACTCGGGTCAGCGCTGCAGCAGTGTTCTCTCAAGTCAGATTCTCTTCTACAATCGTCTGTATAGTTGCCATCGACATATCTCAGTGATAGTTGCCCATTTGGCCAGACGCAGACTGACAGACGCAGACTGACAGAGGCAGACTGACAGACGCAGACTGGAGGGAGATTAAATGGTATTCGACCAATCATGACACATGTTAAAGGAGAACTTCAGAACAAAACACAGCTGATTTATTTTGCACATGATCTCACACATGCAGCTATCTGAAGTGTGACGATCCGGCTAAGCCATGATCCGATCCGATTCCGATTCCTGGGGTCACGATCCGATTCCAGAATCGATTCTCGATTCTCGATTCTCGATTCCAACGATTCTCGATTCCAGAATCTAGAATCGATTCTCAATTATGTAGTTTTATATTGCAATAACACACAAAGGTAAATCTAAGACAAAAAATCACAAATGTATTAATGCTGAACTTCAAATTCAACTTCTGTATTACAGTCAGGGCCTAAATTCATTTTGCAAACTTATGTTCTTCAGATAAGATGGATTTATAGGCTGGGGGGGATCTGTAGACTTTGAGAAGGATTTATAGATTTTGGGGGGAATACATTAACCAGAGTTCTTAAGTGCAAGACGTGGTGGCACCGTGGCAGTACAGTACACAAATGACATGAACATTTGGACACTTATTCAGCCGGTATCTTGCATGTTGCGTTCAGGTGCACTGTAAAAAAAAAATATATATATATATTTTAACGATTTTAAGAAATGATTCTTGGGAGTTTGGAATCGACCCAGGAATCGTGGCATTAAGAATCGCGATCCTTTCAGAATCGATTTTTTTGGAGCACCCCTAGAAGTGTGTAAACAGTTTTGCAGTCATTCATTTAGTTTGACAGTTATTGAGTTGATTTGAGTTAAGTTGATGTCAGTGGTGTCATTTGTGCATGCATCACTTTAGCTTCCTGCGACGAACTGACAGATGAAAACCTTGCTGGCGAATACTCTTCTGGTTGGTTGACTATCGGGGGGCAGAGGAAACGTTAGTCAGCTAGTAACCTGTCTCTGTGATCAGCTGCTCCAGCTGTCAGACATGATACACAGATCAATAGATATATTCCTGCACTCGGTCTAGACTCATCTGATACTTGATTGAATCATTTGTTCTGGTCATAAGACCTTCATCAGCCTTCATCTAGGCCAGTGGATCTCAGCCTGTGGTACGCAGGACTCCCTCCCTCTCATACCTTCATATGGTGGTCAGTTCTGAGGTGGTACTTAGTGTCAAAAGGTTGAGAACCACTCATATAAGAAATACATGGTCACGTCTGGCCCATGTGCTGTATGTCAAACAAAGCATAACATGCTTATGACCCACATGATCAGATGCACCTGTCACTCATTCAGATGCACCTGTCACTCATTCAGATGCACCTGTCACTCATTCAGATGCACCTGTCACTCATTCAGATGCACCTGTCACTCATTCAGATGCACCTGTCACTCATTCAGATGCACCTGTCACTCATTCAGATGCACCTGTCACTCATTCAGATGCACCTGTCACTCATTCCTTTGTCTTTGCTGTCAGACATGAGGAGCATGATTTCAGATCAGTCTTCCCTCTTGTTCTTCTTGTTAGTTAGCATCACTGTGTGTGAGACGAGGCAGAGCTCCTCTGACCACGTGTCTCACAGGATCATCAGGATAGTCTGACCACGTGTCACACAGGATCATCAGGATAGTCTGACCACGTGTCTCACAGGATCATCAGGATAGTCTGACCACGTGTCACACAGGATCATCAGGATAGTCTGACCACGTGTCACACAGGATCATCAGGATAGTTTGACCACGTGTCACACAGGATCATCAGGATAGTCTGACCACGTGTCACACAGGATCATCAGGATAGTCTGACCACGTGTCACACAGGATCATCAGGATAGTCTGACCACGTGTCACACAGGATCATCAGGATAGTCTGACCACGTGTCACACAGGATCATCAGGATAGTCTGACCACGTGTCACACAGGATCATCAGGATAGTCTGACCACGTGTCTCACAGGATCATCAGGATAGTCTGACCACGTGTCACACAGGATCATCAGGATAGTCTGACCACGTGTCACACAGGATCATCAGGATAGTCTGACCACGTGTCACACAGGATCATCAGGATAGTCTGACCACGTGTCACACAGGATCATCAGGATAGTCTGACCACGTGTCTCACAGGATCATCAGGATAGTCGTTCATTCGCTCTTTAAAAACATGACATTATTTTTACACAATTTGGTGGTGCCGGTGCCCCTTAAAAAAGATGTTTTCTGAATCTTTGATAAGCTTTTCCTTGTAGAAGTCACAGCTGCTTGTTTCATAGCTTAATATTAACTATTCAGGAATATCTGAGATGAAATGGGAAATTTCCTTCCAGAATCAGTTGCCACTGAAAGTATGGGAACGTCAACGTTTCAGCTCCATTACATACAGTCTCCTTCACAGCCCCCCCCCCCCCCCCCACTTCCTGTTTCACTCTGGGGTCTCCTGGGACACGGGGCTCGCTGCCTTTGTTGTGGCGGCCATCTTAGAGGACCTGGTGAATAAAGATCAGTAACATCACACCACCGCCCAGTACCTCACTGCTCAGTGTTACACTCCCCCCTCCTCACTGCTCAGTGTTACACTCCCCCTCCTCACTGCTCAGTGTTACACTCCCCCTCCTCACTGCTCAGTGTTACACTCCTCACTGCTCAGTGTTCCACTCCCCCTCCTCACTGCTCAGTGTTACACTCCCCCTCCTCCCTGCTCAGTGTTACACTCCCCCCTCCTCACTGCTCAGTGTTCCACTCCCCCTCCTCACTGCTCAGTGTTACACTCCCCCCTCCTCACTGCTCAGTGTTACACTCCCCCTCCTCACTGCTCAGTGTTACACTCCCCCCTCCTCACTGCTCAGTGTTACACTCCCCCCTCCTCACTGCTCAGTGTTCCACTCCCCCTCCTCACTGCTCAGTGTTACACTCCCCCTCCTCACTGCTCAGTGTTACACTCCCTCCTCCTCACTGCTCAGTGTTACACTCCCTCCTCCTCACTGCTCAGTGTTACACTCCTCACTGCTCAGTGTTCAGTGTTCCACTCCCCCTCCTCACTGCTCAGTGTTACACTCCTCACTGCTCAGTGTTCAGTGTTCCACTCCCCCTCCTCCCTGCTCAGTGTTACACTCCTCACTGCTCAGTGTTACACTCCCCCCTCCTCACTGCTCAGTGTTACACTGCTCAGTGTTACACTCCCCCCTCCTCACTGCTCAGTGTTACACTCCTCACTGCTCAGTGTTACACTCCCCCCTCCTCACTGCTCAGTGTTACACTCCTCACTGCTCAGTGTTCCACTCCCCCTCCTCACTGCTCAGTGTTACACTCCTCACTGCTCAGTGTTCAGTGTTCCACTCCCCCTCCTCCCTGCTCAGTGTTACACTCCCCCTCCTCACTGCTCAGTGTTACACTCCCCCTCCTCACTGCTCAGTGTTACACTCCTCACTGCTCAGTGTTACACTCCCCCTCCTCACTGCTCAGTGTTACACTCCTCACTGCTCAGTGTTCCACTCCCCCTCCTCACTGCTCAGTGTTACACTCCCCCCTCCTCACTGCTCAGTGTTACACTCCCCTTTTGCTTCTGACCATGAAACACTTTACATGCCATTTCAAAAAAAATCTATAGATTTTTTTTTTATGCTTTTTTTTCTTATTTAAAGGGATAGTTCGGTTTGTTTGAAGTTGGGTCCTATCAGCTAGTCACATACACTAACGTAATTAGGTACAGTGTTCTGGACGCTGAGCGCAGTGTCTAACGAGATCCGGCACCCAGAGGAGCAGCCTCGCGCAGCCTCACCAGCTTTTTCTCTCTCAGTACTGGGGGTCAACAACTAAAACGTAATTTAGCCACCTAAAACACCTAAAACAACAGAAGGAGACCTCCTACACATGCTTTGGAGCTGCCCCGTGATTGAAGAGTTTTGGAAGTACGTTATTACATTAACTTCAGAGATAGTAGGCTCTCAAATTGGACAGGACCCAAAAGTATGGATATTGGGGGACATGAGCTCTGCTGAAGTGAACCAGTACAAGAAATACTTTATCCTACTTGCTAGTACTGCAGTTAAAAAATGCATACTGATCAACTGGAAATCACAAGTATCTCCATCACAGAGACACTGGATTAATGAGCTTGTGTCTTACTGTACTCCAGAGAAGATACTGTATAATGTAAGAAAGAAACCTGCAACCTTCCAGAAAATTTGGGGGCCCTTTATTGATATGCTACCATCTCTAAGAACAGGTGACCATAGCTAATTAGCATCTCTACCTGGACCAAACCTAATTTTAATGAATGCTAGAAATTGTTTGTATGTATGTATGTATGTATGTATGTATGTATGTATGTATGTATGTATGTATGTAGAGATCCATACAAGGGAGATGGGTGGGGGGAGGGATGGGGTTGGGATTTATTTGTTTATTTTGTTTGGTTTGTCTTGTTTTATTTTACGCAATGTGCGTGTGCTCAAGCAGAGATGTTTATCTGTAATATTGTCAACGAATGAGCAACTGTACGAAAAATAAAATAAATCTTGAAAAAAAAAAAAAAACACCTAAAACAACGCCCACCTTAACAAATCGATATCTGTGTACATGCACGCTCTATTTTGACAATTTTCAGCACTTTACTTTTCCGCAAAACAGCAGTTTCATTCAGCACTGCTTTTTCTCCCAGCCGTACAACCACCGTATTCCTCCGCTAAAGCCAGCACAGAGCACAGAGCCGCGGTTTACAAAACAGGAAGAAGAGAGATAAAACACTGACTTACTTTAGAGACAACAAGTCACCTGGCCTCTCTGGTCTGGGTCGTTTTCCACAATTTATCCTGGGAATGGTGAATAAGGTTTGCAGCCAGGGCACCCAGGCATTTAGACAGCAGGCGCATCTCTCTGCCTGTTCACTCTCTGCAAAAGTTCCTCTTCTGTATTCTCTCTGGTTCATAATTGTATCCTCTTGTCACCAAGGTGAATGGCATATCATCCTCGCTATCAAAATCACTCATATTTTCGTCCGTGTATTCTATTTGTTGTGTCTTCAAACCGGGAGAAATAAAATTGCCTACCCCCAAATAACTGCGGAGTAATCCAGTGCTGCGGCTCTGACCTGGCTTTTAGCAGAGGAACACGGTAGTTTAGACAGACGGTTTGGAGAAAAAGCAGTGCCGAATGAAACTGCTGTTTTGCGGAAAAGTAAAGCGCTGAAAATTGTCAAAATAGAGCGTGCATGTACACGGATATCGATTTGTTTAGGTGGGCGTTGTTTTAGGTGGCTAAATTACAGTTATAGTTTTAGTTGTTGACCCCCAGTACTGAGAGAGAAAAAGCTGGTGAGGCTGCGCGAGGCTGCTCCTCTGGGTGCCGGATCTCGTTAGACACTGCGCTCAGCGTCCAGAACACTGTACCTAATTACGTTAGTGTATGTGACTAGCTGATAGGACCCAACTTCAAACAAACCGAACTATCCCTTTAAGTTCACCAGAAGTGAATTTGTACTTTTTGTTAGGAGAGTGGAAGAGACTTTTATCCCTGCCTCTCCGGGATGTCTGTGTGATGCGGGCTTGTGTTGTAGATTACACTGAAAGGCCACCGGGTGGAGCTATTTCATCTTGTTTCATAGTCTTCTTGACACAAGCTGAGTGAGTTGTAGGTGCAGGTTGAGCAGGAGAGCGCACTAAACTAGTGTGTCATTATCTTAGGAAAAGTGTCTGAGGGATATCGGCCTGTGGGAATATGATTATCTGCCACCAGAAACTTACTTTCAGGCAGACTAGAGATGTTTCCATAGAAACCTCAGCAAACCATTCCTGTTCAGTTATTCTCCTCATTTATTGTCAGGAATATAGAGAGGCAAAGTGACCGCTTACTTCCTGCTTCAGCACTGTACCAGAGATTTTCATCCGCCATTTATTTTCCCATGGACATTTCATAAAATGCTTATAAAAATAGTTTTACTTTGTCAAACCAGAAACGGTTCAGCTATATTTAGAATCGGGAGAGAGCATAGAACATTTCACTCCGACCAAAGCTAAAAAAAACAACACAGAAAAAATATTTTCCTTAAATCCGGGGTTAGTTATGTTATGTGGTCTCTCCTGTTTCTAAATATATCTGAACTGTTTGGTTTGAACCAGAGCCGTATAATAGAAGAGTTCCGACATCTCCATTCGCTCCAATGGACCAGTTTTTTTCCAGGAAGTAGAAAGTGGAACTCTTGAGTAAAAAAAGCAGCACTGTCGAGTTGCAGCAAAATAGACAGTTTGTGTTGTACTTTGAAAGAGTTTTCCCCCCCCTTGAATCAAATTGTACATTATCAGCTTTATTTTAGCATGCAAATGTAGCGCGTGACCCATTCCTGGCTGTTCATTGGCTACTGAGTTTTGCATTTTGGTCCTCCGCTGACACCACTCTCTCTCTAGAGGACACTAGTTTGAACAAAGTAAAACTATTTTTATAAGCATTTTACAAAATGTCTATGGGAAAATAAATGGGGGATGAAAATCTCTGGTACAGTGCTGAAGCAGGAAGTGACGTTCCACTTTGGCTCTCTATAATGAACTTTGTCTCGTCACCAGACTTTACGTTTACATATCTGCTCATTCATTTGAATTGAGGCCATTTACAACATGAACACAACAGGTAGACACAGCAGTGCTCCACCTTTCAGCCCCCCCCCCCCCCCCTCTTGTGATTATGTTTACTGATGCACTGTAGTTTATTATATGGTGTCGTCTGCAATAGGATTTCTATAGCCTTTTAAGGGGATAGAGGAGGGCATTGAAAACAAAGGTTTGAGATTACTGAACAATGTTTAGCACTTATTAATCACAGTACAATGAGAAAGGTGCTGAGGAAAGTGTTAATACAGAATGTTCTCTGTGTGTCTTCTCAAGCGATGCACAGTTTAGCTGCAGCTTCTGTTGGCCAAACATCTCTTCCTCCATAGTTAGGTTGTCCTACACAACTTCAGGCCGTAAATATGGAGAAACATTTGACCGCAAACAAAAAGTCAGTTTGATAATTGCACACCTTTATGTTGACCTCAGCATTTAGAGCTGCAACCTTATTCATCGATTTTAAAACGAACCGTCAGCTATTTTGATAATCGATTAATCCCTTTGAGTCATTTTTAAGCTGAAAAGTCAAAATTCTCTGATTCCAACTTGTTAAATGTGAATATTTTCTGGTTTCTTTTACTCTAGGACAGTAAACTGAATATCTCTGGGTTGTGGCCAAAACAAGACATTTGAGGACGTCATCTTGGGCTTTGGGAAACACTGATCCACAATTTTCACCATGTTGAGACATTTTATAAACCAAACAACTCAAAGATTAATCGAGAAATGAATCAACAGGTTAATCGACCAGGAAAATATTTGTTAGTTGCAGGCCTACTCAACAGCCCGTCCCTGTCCAGTGAAAATCTCTTCCAAATCGAACCTGCGACCCTCGTGTTGGTAGGCAGGCTGCTGCTGCACTACCCCGGACGCCCACCAGGTTTATTCCTTTGATTTAGAAGAGCTGCTGCTGTCGGATTGTAAGTCTTCACATTCGTTCAGTTTAACTCATTCAGTTCAACTTTGAACTAAACTACATTTATCTGCAGAACCTAAATTCCGGCTGGACGTAGCACATAGGAGGATCATGCTATTCCCCCCAGTTCCCCCCCCCCCCCCCCCCCCCCCCCCGAACAGCGGCCCCGACCGACCAGAGAAGGTGCTAGTGCAGCGACCAGGACTCGTACCCCACCGTGCAGACACAGCCAATCATGTCTGTATGAATGCCTGATCAAGCCGGAGGTTACACAGGGGCGCGAACCTGCGACCCTCATGTTGGTAGGCAGGGAATCTACCGCTACAATACCTGAACGCCCCCGGGCCTCATGTGAGAGCTCATATTAAAACCTTTAATCAGCTGATCTCATCGTGCGTCGCTACTCTAAATACACTTCTGTTCAAATAGGAAACCCTGCTCTGTGTAGTTGGCAGTTAACCAGCTTAGACCTGTCATTGACACCTGTTTAAGACAGTTCAGTCACCACTCTGTCCTCAAGCTACACGTCACTGAAGTCACAGACAAAAGCCTTGAATCTGTGATGTGATGATTTGTGTTGCTGATGCCTCACTTCACTGCCTCATGGAGCAGAGCCAGAGTTGACATCCCAGTCAGTCACATCACACATTCAAGGCTCAGCTCTCCAGTGTGTCGCTTTAGGAAGCCCAAACACTGAGCCAACTGTCCTGGACACGTTCCCCTTTCAGCCTCTTCTGTTGTCTTTGCATCCGGAAGAGACAGAGAGAGAGACACACACACACACACACACAGAGAGAGAGAGTGAGACACACACACACAGAGAAAGAGAGAGACACGCACACAGAGAGAGAGAGACACACACACACACACACAGAGAGAGAGAGAGACACAGAGAGAGAGAGAGAGAGACACACACACACACACACACACATGCACACAGAGAGAGAGAGAGAGACACACACACACACACACAGAGAGAGAGAGAGAGACACACACACACACACAGAGACACACACACACGCACACAGAGAGAGAGAGACACACAGAGAGAGACCCACACACACACACACACAGAGACAGAGAGGGAGAGAGAGACACACACGCACAGAGAGTGAGAGAGACACACACACACAGAGAGAGAGAGAGACACAGAGAGAGAGATAGAGAGAGACACACACCGAGAGAGAGATGCTGAATGTCCAAAACACAAGGAGCAGCTTCCTCATATTGAGTTGCAGCTGTTTTACAAGAGTTTACAAAATCCTTGTGTAACTTTGTGATCTGTATGGATTTAATCATGGAGATGGATAAAGGCTAGGCTAACAGCTAGGTAGGCTAACAGCTAGGTAGGCTAACAGCTAGGTAGGCTAACAGCTAGGTAGGCTAACAGCTAGGGCCACAACTAACCATTATGTCCATTGTCAATTAGTCTGTCAATTATTTCCTCGATTAATCGATTCGTTGTTTGGTGAAAAATGTGGATCAGTGTTTCCCAAATCCCAAGATGACGTCCTCAAATGTCATGTTTTGTCCACAACCCAAATATATTCAGTTTACTCTCAGAGGAGTAAAGAAACCAGAAAGTATTCACATTTACCAAGCTGGAATTAGAGAATTACCAAAACAGTTGGCAATTAATTTAATAGTGGACAACTAATGATTAATTGTTGTAGCTTTCATAACGGCTTTGAGCTGGATTGGCCTCGTTACGCCTCAGGCTGTGTGTCTAAAGCAGCAGCAGGAGGTGTAGGAGGATGATGGTGTTTCCTCTGGAGCTGTAGGTGTCACACAGGGTTTGACTGTCTCTCTCTGTGTGCAGCAGTGGAGAACCATTTGGCGTGTTTGAGTGTTTGTGTAGAAATCTGTCTGGTCTGGAAACGTTCAAAACGATCCGTCCCTAGCTGTGGTCTGATCCGTCCCTAGCTGTGGTCTTGAGGTACGAGGTTGGCTTTGGGTGATGGTTTCTGAAGGTTGTCACAGGTGGAAGTTTGACCTGTGGACCTGTGAAGCTGCTTGTTCCTTTAAGTTAATGTTCTTTAGTGAAGAGCAGGAGGGAAGTCAACACCAGACAAAAACATGTCTGACTGCAGCCTTAAAGTGGTCTTCAACAGGTTGAGGTGGTCTTCAACATGTTGAGGTGGTCTTCAACAGGTTGAGGTGGTCTTCAACAGTCGCTGTTGAAGACGCCATTTTGGATTTTGAAGCTCCCATATTATTCAGATTTCATGGCTCAGTTTCTAAATGTGCTCTTGTCTCAGAGCGGGTGTCCACAAAGGCCCAATTGGCTGTGTCTGGGTGGGAAGCCAGTGTGGTATGAGTCGTGTTCTGGGGGAGGGGAACCTGGGGAATAGCATGATCCTCCCACGGTGTTACTCCTCGCTGTCAGGTGAAAAGAAGCAGCTGGCAACTGCACATGTATCAGAGGAAGCATGTGCCAGTATAGAGAGCCAAAGTGAACGTCACTTCCTGCTTCAGCATGTGTACCAGAGATTTTCATCCGCCATTTATTTTCCCATAGACATTTCGTAAAATGCTTATAAAAATAGTTTTACTTGTTCAAACCAAACGGTTCAGATGTATTTAGAAACAGGAGAGACCACAGAACATTTCACTTGGACCAAAACGTTAAAAAAAAAGCAGATTTAAAGAAAATATTTTTTTCAATGTTTTTTAAAGTTTTGGTTTGAGTGAAATGTTCTGTGGTCTCTCCAGATTCTAAATATAGCTGAATCACTTGGTTTGACCAAGTAAAACTATTTTTTATAAGCATTTTACTGAAAGTCTGTGGAAAATAAAATGGCCAATGAAATCCCTTGGTACACATGCTGAAGCAGGAAGTGGCGTTGACTTTGGCTTCTCTCTACACCTCTCCCTCGCTCAGCAGAGGAGGTGGAGCACCGATGGGGACAGCAGCAGCAGGGGGTGTTGGTGTGAAAGTGGAGTCAAAGTGCTGTTATAGTCGAGACTTTCAGACTGGACCTGATTGGCGTTTTGAAAATGCAATAACTTGACATTTAACCGCTCATATAAAGCCACATTTTGACAATATCCTCATTAAACGTTTTTGAATCATATGTACAGTATGTAAGCAGAGGACAAAGTACGCCTAGTGGACAGGTGGAATAGTGAAACTGTGTGGTGGTGCCCCCCAGCAGAGAGCAGAGCCCCTGCCTGTCTGCCTGCCTGTCTGTCTGTCTGACTGACTGTGTGCTCTCCCTGCCTGTCTGTCTGCCTGTCTGTCTGACTGTGTGCTCTCCCTGCCTGTCTGTCTGATTGTCTGTCTGACTGTGCTCTCCCTGCCTGTCTGTCTGCCTGTCTGACTGACTGTGTGCTCTCCCTGCCTGTCTGTCTGTCTGTCTGACTGACTGTGTGCTCTCCCTGCCTGTCTGTCTGTCTGTCTGACTGACTGTGTGCTCTCCCTGTCTGACTGTCTGTCTGACTGTGTGCTCTCCCTGCCTGTCTGTCTGTCTGACTGTGTGCTCTCCCTGTCTGTCTGTCTGTCTGTCTGTCTGACTGACTGTGTGACTGTCTGTCTGTCTGTCTGTCTGACTGACTGTGTGCTCTCCCTGTCTGTCTGTCTGACTGACTGTGTGCTCTCCCTGTCTGTCTGTCTGACTGACTGTGTGCTCTCCCTGCCTGTCTGACTGTGTGCTCTCCCTGTCTGTCTGTCTGACTGACTGTGTGCTCTCCCTGCCTGTCTGTCTGTCTGACTGACTGTGTGCTCTCCCTGCCTGTCTGTCTGCCTGTCTGACTGACTGTGTGCTCTCCCTGCCTGTCTGTCTGCCTGTCTGACTGACTGTGTGCTCTCCCTGCCTGTCTGTCTGCCTGTCTGACTGACTGTGTGCTCTCCCTGCCTGTCTGCCTGTCTGTCTGACTGACTGTGTGCTCTCCCTGCCTGTCTGTCTGTCTGCCTGTCTGACTGTGTGCTCTCCCTGCCTGTCTGTCTGTCTGCCTGTCTGACTGTGTGCTCTCCCTGCCTGTCTGTCTGTCTGCCTGTCTGACTGTGTGCTCTCCCTGCCTCTCTGCCTCTCTTCAGTTTCTCTCCCACGGATAATAAGTTTGCCACGTGTTCAGACGACGGCACCGTGCGCATCTGGGACTTCATGCGCTGCCATGAGGAGCGGATCCTCAGAGGTAGGTTACTGCCCGCAACACCACCACATACACAACACCACATACACAACACCACATACACAACACCACATACACAACACCACAACACCACATACACAACACCACAACACCACATACACAACACCACCACCACATACACAACACCACATACACAACACATACACACCACAACACCACATACAGTACACAACACCACCACATACACAACACAACACCACATACACAACACATACACACCACAACACCACATACAGTACACAACACCACCACCACATACACAACACATACACACCACAACACCACCACATACACACCACAACACCACCACATACACAACACCACCACCACGTTCTGTATAGATGATATTATAGCTGATATGTATCCTAACAACAAAAACAGCAGAAATCTCAGGCTGGATTACAGGGACATGACATGACATGACATTACAGGGACATTACATGACATGACATTACAGGGACATTACATGACATGACATTACAGGGACAATACATTACATTACAGGGACATTACATGACATGACATTACAGGGACATGCTGTATGTGTGGAGAAATGGAGGGGGGTCTTGTTGGCTTTGAATATGTATCTCAGTATCAGCAGCATAATAATAATAATAATAATGTATTATTATTATTATTATTATAGCTTCAGTGACACGTTGGAACAGCAGATACTGAAGAGCACATGGATTACATGTGAATGTTATTTAAAATGTAAAGGGGACCTCCGGGTGCGAGGGGTTAAACAGAAGACTTGTAACTAGGCCAAACTCTAAGTCAAAATAGCCTGTAGACTCTACAGGCTAAAACCCCCCCCGCATTAAAATGGAATATGATGAGCAATAAAAGTAACATTGTATTATGTGATAACTACTGTATAAAAAAATGATCATATTTCCACCACTCAGCTCTTTATAACAGACGGACAAAAAGTCATAAACACACACACCGTACAGTACAGTGCCTCTCAACAATATTTACTTTGCTTATGTTTTACAGTTTAGAAGCAGAAGAGAAAAATAATTTGCTCAAAATAAGATGCAAAGAAACGGTCAATCAGCAGCCAATGTGATGTTTTTAATAAAACATACGACTGAATGATGCTTGGAGACCTGGAGAGCAGATCAACCAATCACAGTCTAGATGACAGCAGCATCAGAGAAGGCTGAAAACAGGAGAGAAATTGAGGAGAAAAAAATAGACATAATAGTTTGTTTTTCCTGTCGCATAAATCATGTCATGATCCTCCAAAATTACCCTGAAATGCCCCAGGGGGTCCCCACCCCGGGTTGAGAACCACTGACCTGTGGATGGAATAATGACCGCTAATTATTGTATATCAGTGTGAAAAACAACAAACTGCACACAGGAATGTCTCTGTCATTCCATTTAATGTCACTAATGATAAGTGGAGGCAGACCAGTAAACCTCTTGAGACTTATTGGACTTTATTTTAGAAGCTGTTATTTGGATTATTATGTGTTTAAAACTCTCCTTACAGTTTGTATCATCTAAATCAGCATTTTATTGTACATTCTTACATTAAAACGTGTTAAAGAAGAACAGTGAAATGTCTTGCTGCCAATAAACTAGTTTTTAAGTTGTTATTGAGTTGTAATTTTTAAGTATATTCCGGGACTAATTTTAAGGTTTTCATCTTATTAATAATCATCTGGATAATATCGTATGTTGAGATCATTTTGGTCCAAAATAATCATACAAGGAAATGTTCATAATGAGCACAGGCCCAGTGTGAACCTTCCCCTTCATATTAAACGCTTTGCTTGTGTCTTGTCTCTGACACACAGACACACGCCCCTGTCTAACGTCTGTGTGTGTGCGCCTGCTTTCTCTGTGTGTGTGTGTGTGTGTGTGCGTTCTGTGTGTGTGCGCCTGCTTTCTCTGTGTGTGTGTGTGTGTGTGTGCGCTCTGTGTGTGTGCGCCTGCTTTCTCTGTGTGTGTGTGTGTGTGTGTGCGTTCTGTGTGTGTGCGCCTGCTTTCTGTGTGTGTGTGTGTGTGCGTTCTGTGTGTGTGCGCCTGCTTTCTCTGTGTGTGTGTGTGTGTGTGTGTGCGCTCTGTGTGTGTGCGCCTGCTTTCTCTGTGTGTGTGTGTGTGTAGGTCACGGAGCAGATGTGAAGTGTGTAGACTGGCACCCCACCAAAGGCCTGGTGGTGTCGGGCAGCAAGGACAGCCAGCAGCCAATCAAATTCTGGGACCCCAAGACGGGACAGAGCCTGGCCACTCTGTGAGTCCAGTCTGTTTCATTACCTTTCATTACCTTTCTGGATCATGTATGTAACAGGAACTGGCTGGAAATCTGAATTTGGGCTCCAATTAACGATTATGTTCATTTGTCAATTAGTCTGTCAATTATTTCCTTGATTAATCGATTAAAAACCGATATAAAATGTCAGAAAATGGTGAATTTTGAATGTCTTGTTTTGTCCACAACTCAAAGATATTCAGTTTACTGTCATAGAAGAGTAAAGAAACCAGAAAATGTTCACATTTAAGAAGCTGGAATGAGAGATTGTTATTATTATTAATAATAATATTATTAATATTATTATTTTATTACTCACAAGATTAATCAGTTATGAAAATTGTTATCAATTAATTTAATAGTTGACAACTAATTGATTAATCGTTGCAGCTCTAATCTGAATTCCTATAACAGACATTTTTAAAATGTCATGATTCAGAATGTTTGCTTGTAGTCTCGTGTCTGACTTCTCTATCCTTCCTCTCTCTCTCTCTCTCTCCTCCCCTCGCTCACCCTGCCCTCAGACACGCCCACAAGAACACAGTGATGGAGGTGAAGTGGAACCTGAATGGTAATTGGCTGCTGACGGCGTCACGTGACCACCTGTGCAAACTGTTTGACATCCGCAACCTGAAAGAGGAGCTGCAGGTGTTCAGAGGCCACAAGAAGGAGGCCACAGGTGAGGAGGAGCTCCCACACAAACTAAACCTCTTTATAGAGTGGAGGCTTAACCCATTGATACCTGATGCAGCATTTGTGTGTGTATCCCTTTAAGACGGTCTTAAAGGGATACGCACACAAACGAGGGATATACATGCAAATGCTGCATCAGGTATCAATGGGTTAAAGTTACAGTTCACCCAAAAATTGTAAGTTCAGTCATGATCTACTCGCCCCCGTGCCAATGTTTTTTAGTCCACAAAACATTTGTGTATTTTCACAGCAAAACACAGAATTCTCCTAATCCAAGTCTCCAACCCTGAGATGCCAAGTTGTTTTAAAAAGGTGTTATTTATTTACACCCTGTTTTAGCTGAAATCTGCACTGCAGCCATGTGGGCCAATAATAATAATAATAATAATAATACGAATAATAGATTGGATTTATAAAGCGCCATTCTCAAACTCAAGGACACTGTACAATTAAAAAGTAGTAAAAAAAGCATAGGAATTTTTTAAGATAAAGCTGTAAACACTGTTACTGTCCCTCTGTCTCCAGCTGTAAACACTGTCTTACTGTCCCCCTGTCTCCAGCTGTGGCTTGGCATCCCGTCCACGAGGGCCTGTTTGCCAGCGGAGGTTCAGACGGATCCCTTCTCTTCTGGCACACGGGGTAAAGATGGCCGCTGGCTGCTAGACATGTGACTGAAACTGAAACCTAAAAGCCTTCACATGAATCGTACTCTGATATGGTGATTTGTAAAGCAAAGACTGCCATCCACACATCAGAACTGTATATTCTAAAATTGCAACCAAGGCGGCAAGGCCCTCTGCAAAAAATACATATGAAAGAAAGACCATGACAAAATAGTTATGCATTGCAACAAGAGCAGCTTGTGGATTTCAGATATTTTTTGTTTAAAACTGGACAAAGAGATGAGGGAGTCTAATTTCAGACATGATGGTTCAAAGGTCATGAGCTTGAATGGTGACGTCGCCACCAGTGCTCGTATTTTCTCTCCCAAACTCGTAGGAGCCTCAGCAGCCCCGACCTCAAAAATCCAAGATGGCTGCTCCGCGCAACAACATTAGCTAAAATCGTAGTAAATATTGTTTATTTGCACTTCTGTCTTGTTTGTGTCTCATTAAAACAGCTGTACACACAGCACAGCACTGTCTAACTCCTATCTGTGTGGACATGTTGCTGCAGTGTTTGTATGCGCAAAATACCGCGTTATCAACTGTTATTGCTAACAATGGCTAGCCTAGCTAGAGCTAACCCTGGCTAGTTTCCCAACTGTTTTGATGGAACGTCGACAACTCAGGTGTGACATCGCTCAACCGTGAAATCCTTCGCTCCCAGTTTTTAAGGAACGGGCCATAAGGGCCAAAATATAATAAGCTCCTTTTTCCAGCCTCACTTCGCACAGTCCCATACCTTAACATGTAGGCAAGTGTTGATCTGAGCCTGTAGGAGTTATGAACAGATGATATGAGGCTGTAGGAGTTATGAACAGATGATATGAGGCTGTAGGAGTTATGAACAGATGATATGAGGCTGTAGGAGTTATGAACAGATGATATGAGGCTGTAGGAGTTATGAACAGATGATATGAGTAGGAGTTATGAACAGATGATCTGAGGCTGTAGGAGTTATGAACAGATGATCTGAGGCTGTAGGAGTTATGAACAGATGATCTGAGGCTGTAGGAGTTATGAACAGATGATCTGAGGCTGTAGGAGTTATGAACAGATGATATGAGGCTGTAGGAGTTATGAACAGATGATATGAGTAGGAGTTATGAACAGATGATATGAGTAGGAGTTATGAACAGATGATATGAGTAGGAGTTATGAACAGATGATCTGAGGCTGTAGGAGTTATGAACAGATGATCTGAGGCTGTAGGAGTTATGAACAGATGATCTGAGGCTGTAGGAGTTATGAACAGATGATATGAGGCTGTAGGAGTTATGAACAGATGATATGAGTAGGAGTTATGAACAGATGATATGAGTAGGAGTTATGAACAGATGATCTGAGGCTGTAGGAGTTATGAACAGATGATCTGAGGCTGTAGGAGTTATGAACAGATGATATGAGTAGGAGTTATGAACAGATGATATGAGGCTGTAGGAGTTATGAACAGATGATCTGAGGCTGTAGGAGTTATGAACAGATGATCTGAGGCTGTAGGAGTTATGAACAGATGATCTGAGGCTGTAGGAGTTATGAACAGATGATATGAGGCTGTAGGAGTTATGAACAGATGATCTGAGGCTGTAGGAGTTATGAACAGATGATCTGAGCCTGTAGGAGTTATGAACAGATGATATGAGGCTGTAGGAGTTATGAACAGATGATCTGAGGCTGTAGGAGTTATGAACAGATGATCTGAGCCTGTAGGAGTTATGAACAGATGATATGAGGCTGTAGGAGTTATGAACAGATGATATGAGGCTGTAGGAGTTATGAACAGATGATATGAGGCTGTAGGAGTTATGAACAGATGATCTGAGCCTGTAGGAGTTATGAACAGATGATCTGAGGCTGTAGGAGTTATGAACAGATCATATGAGGCTGTAGGAGTTATGAACAGATGATATGAGGCTGTAGGAGTTATGAACTCATGCACCAGGGTTCAACGGGCTGAAGGTTAATGAGTTGTTTGTTTGGCTCAGAGTGGAGAAGGAGGTGGGCGGCATGGAGATGGCCCATGAGGGGATGATCTGGAGTCTGGCCTGGCACCCGCTGGGTCACATCCTCTGCTCTGGGTCCAACGACCACACCAGGTACCCCCCCCCCCCCCCCCCCCACACACACACACACACACACACACTACAGAATGAGAGTTCACGTGAAGAGGATGGTTTATGTGAATTCAGCAAAACTTATGATTGTGTCTCTCTTTGATCCTCCCTCTGTCTCTCTCTCTCTCTCTGACCCTCTCTCTCTCTCTCTCTCTCTCTCTCTCTCTCTCTGACTCTCTCGGACTCGCTCTCTCTCTCTCTCTCTCTCTCTCTCTCTCTCTCTGACTCTCTCTCGGACTCACTCTCTCTCTCTCTCTCTCTGACCCTCTCTCTCTCTGACTCTCTCTCTCTCTCTCTCTCTCTCTCTCTCTGACTCTCTCTCGGACTCGCTCTCTCTCTCTCTCTCTCTCTCTCTCTCTCTCTCTCTCTCTCTCTCTCTCTCTGACTCTCTCTCGGACTCACTCTCTCTCCTCTTAGTAAATTTTGGACGAGGAATCGCCCGGGCGACAAGATGAGGGACCGATACAACCTGAACTTGCTGCCAGGAATGTCAGAGGACGGCGTGGAGTACGGTGAGTTAGGTTTGGGTGGATCAGCAGTTTGAGCAGGTTTCTGCCCTGAACGTGGTTCTGATGATATGTTCTTGGGTTTTCTTGGTTGCAGATGACATGGAGCCCAACAGCGTGGCCTCCATCCCCGGCATGGGCATCCCTGAGCAGCTGAAGGTGGCCATGGAGCAGGAGCAGAGCGGTAAGACACAGATCCTTCGGCACGGAATCTCCTGGAACATCTTGGAAGTTTGAGGGTGGATTCCAGACGGGGAAAATCAGTGGATTCGCTCAGTTTTCTTTGAGAGTCAGGGAATTTTACAAATGGATCACTGTATAGGAAAATGAATGTATAGAATTGTTTCCAAGTTGTTTGACTTGACACCTTTATTGCATTAGCTGGTGGTTTTCAGGCTAACAGGAGAGGACACCACACTGAAAAACAAAGGAAGAAGGAAGAACATTTTTAGTTCAAAAAGTAGATATTTTGGACATACAAGGTTTTCGCCCGCTGGCACTGAATAAAGTGTGGAATGTGCTGTGTTGTGGTCAGGTAAAGAAGTGGCTCCTGATGTGGAGATGTCCATCCCCGGGCTGGACTGGGGCATGGAGGAGGTGATGTCCAAAGACATGAAGAAAGTCCCTCAGAAGAAAGTCCCCTACGCCAAACCCATCCCTGCACAGTTCCAGCAGGTACACACACACACCTCACACACACACACACACACACACACACACACACACACACACACACACACACACACACACACACACACACACACACACCTCACACAGAGATGCAGGTAGATTCACTAGTTGATGTGCGCACAGAGAATCTGGAGCAGTTATTGAATTTAAAAGTTGCGTTGTGGAAAATGATGGCTGTCCTAAAACTTAGTGAAGTCATGAAATGTGTTCATAATCTTCCTTTTGCCAGTGAAAGTTTAACCATCAAGCTTGGGTCCTTGTAGGTCTAGATCTTGTAGGTCTAGATCTTACTCTAGATCTTGTAGATCTAGATCTTGTAGGTCTTGATCTTGTAGGTATTGATCTTGTAGGTCTAGATCTTACTCTAGATCTTGTAGGTCTAGAAATGGGCTTGGCTGTGTTTGGTTCATTTAGTCAAACAAACCAGGAGGATCAGATTGTCTTAAAGTGGCGAGTACTTGTAGTAACGCTCTTCCTTCCTGTCCTCTGTCCAGGCCTGGGCGGACAACAAGGTGCCTGTGATGCCCCCTGGTGGAGAAATGCTCAAAGAGCGGAAGGTGGAGCAGAAAGTCGACGGGAAGAAGAAGAGTCAGGCAGAGATGGAGCAGGAGATGGCAGCTCTGCAGTACACCAACCCCATGCTGCTGGAGGTTAGTACACCAACCCCATGCTGCTGGAGGTTAGTACACCAACCCCATGCTGCTGGAGGTTAGTACACCAACCCCATGCTGCTGGAGGTTAGTACACCAACCCCATGCTGCTGGAGGTTAGTACACCAACCCCATGCTGCTGGAGGTTTGTTTCACACAATATTACATCATGTTGATGTACTTCTACTTATCAGGTTTCATTTATTAAATTATTCAAGTAATTAGGCCTGATTACCCAGCATGCACTGGGAAGTTACACCCAGTTCACAGTCTCTACCCACTCAACTCCAATCAACTACAGGCTGAGAACTTTCTCCCAGCTTCGTTGTTAAAACTGGGTGGGAACAATTATAGAGTTGGGAAAAAAAACTACATTGCAGAACCAATCCAGAGCCTTTAGGGCGGTCCTTCATGCAGGGGGGGGGGGGGGGGGGGGTGACAAGCAGAACCAATCCAGAGCCTTTAGGGCGGTTCTTCATGCAGGGGGGGGGGGGTGACATGCAGAACCAATCCAGCCAGTGGAGCGTAGGGGAAGTTCATTGTTGTCATTTCTAATCTGTTTTCTGCATCTTTGTGCAGCAGATGAAGATGGACAGGATGGGCCACCCAGACGGGAGCATGGGCCCTCCACCTGGACAGGGCCCCATGCCCCCCTTCCCCGGCCCCATGCCCCCTCCTCCACCACAGGGCTTCCCCCCAAACATGCCCCCTCAGCAGATGCCCCACAACATGGGGCCCCCCATGGGCCCTGGTGGCATGCAGCCGCCTTTCATGCCCCCAGGACAGATGGGCCCCCCCTCCGGACCCCCACCTCACCAAGGGCCTCCTCAGGGCATGATGGGGCCCCCAGATATGCATGGACCCCAAGGTATGCAGAGACATCCCGGTCCCCACAGGAACATGGGCCCTCAGGGGCCTCACGGAATAGCCCCGGGTCCCAGAGGGATGCAGGGGCCCCCTGGAGGGATGATGGGACCCCCTCCTCGAGGCATGGGCCCCAGGGATCCTCAGGGGCCTCCACCTCAGGGGGGCATGATGCCACCTCAAGGCAACATGATGGGCCCCCAGGCTGCAATGCAGGGTGGGATGATGGGGCCCCCTCCACCCAGGACACACGGCAACATGCCAAACAACTATGGGATGGGAAACATGCAGGGGCCACCCCCTGGAGGGATGCACGGCCCCCCAGGAAATATGCAGGGACCCCCAGGTAATATGCAGGGACCCCCGGGTAACATGCAGGGACCACCTGGAAACATGCAGGGACCACCTGGAAACATGCAGGGGCCCCCAGGCAACATTCAAGGACCCCCTGGAAACATGCAGGGACCACCTGGAAACATGCAAGGACCCCCTGGAAACATGCAGGGGCCTCCAGGAAACATGCAGGGTCCCCCTGGAAACATGCAGGGACCCCCATACATGCAACATCAGGTGAGTTCAATTCAATTTTTTATTTGAATATATGTGTGAGTTCATGTGTCCTCTCAAAGACACATGAAAGGGCAAATGCTAACATGATCTGTAAAAAGCAAGACTGTCAGCACTTCTCATTCTAGACTGAGATGTTGGCTTGATTTCCATAACAACAATCCCTGCTTCAGTTGGCCCAGACAGTACGAGTCCTGTCAGGTTTGACAAGATATGGTTGTTATTGAGAGATAGATTAGGCTTACTGATTTATTTTATTATTATTAACATGGACAAATGGTTTATTTTGGTTACCATAGTATCTCAGAGTATATTTTACTCTGTTATTAGTGTTGGGGAGGCCAGGTCATCAGTCGCAACAGTTTCCTGTGGAGTTCCCCAAGGCTCCATCCTTGGCCCCATGCTCTTTTGTTTTCCATTGACATGCTTCCACTGGGTCACATAATTAGAAAACATAATAAAGTATGAAGAATTCAATGAAGGATGTCACTTAACCTCTTACAGCTCAATACAGATCGATCTGAAGTCCTCATTATTGGTCCTCCTTCAACTAGTGCCGACATCAAAACCGTCTTGGCCCTTTCTCTGCCAACATAACAATGAGCTGAAGACTGTCTAAAATTAAAGCGTTTTCATCATTTTAAACATTTGGAAATCACAACCTATGCTTTTATTTCCTCACAACCGGATTCCTGTAACTTGTTCTCCAGTCTTAGTCACCAAAACATTTCCAGATTACAAACGGCAGCCAGATGTGACGTCACGTCACGTCTGGATTAGCACAAAATGTTTCAGTGATTCTAAAACATCAACGGCAAACGTCAGGTTTTGGTGTCAGTGCCTCATTATTTGATCTTTACAGGGCCAGAACTCTGGGTCCATGATGCATGGAGCAATGGGGCAGCAGGGACCCAACAACAAAGGTACGCCAGCATGGAAAATGATTACAACAGCTTGTAATGTGAAAGTTGTTCCAGTGCTGATTTAGAATCAGTGTGTTAATTATATCACTGCTCCTTCCATCTGAGTAGATCCCAGAGGGCCTCCGCCCAACCACCACATGGGACCTCCTGACCGCCAGGGGCCTGGGGGACCTGGAGGACAGGACCAGGGTTCAGGGTACTGGGGTGACGGGCAGCAGGGCCGCCGTGGACCGCAGCAGGACTTTGACGGAGGCCAGGACTTCCACGGTGGCAGGGGAGAAGAGGGCTGGAGGCAAGGGCCCGGCCAAGGCTACCAGGGAGGAGGAGGAGGAGGAGGAGGAGGGGGAGGAGGGGGAGGAGGGGGCCACAGGGGGGGAGGAGGCAGTGGAGGAGGAGGAGGGGGCAACGGAGGCAACTGGGGCAACGAGGAGAGGTTCCCCCGAGACGGAGGAGAGTTTCGAGGACGCAGGGATGATAGGTGAGCAGCTTCAGATCATTACTGAAAGATAAAAATTAAAAAAGGGAAAAAAAGCAACATTTTGAAACTAAGGGGCACTTTACACGAGGACGGTTTCCTATGGAAACGGGGAATTATTGTATCGTTAGTGCCTCCCGTTAAGACGGCGACGGCGAATTCGCGCTTAGGAAATGACACATTTTAAAACCACCCTCTAGAGTGAAATTCTTGGTGACGCTCCCCGCTGAGCGCTCCATGTAATCACTTTGGAACGGCACATTTCAGAAACTCTGACGTGCCTGCACAGGCGACACACGCGATGCCGTGCGCGAGTTGGCAACCAAATACAACTTCAGTATGAATGAAGTTTGGCAACACTCAGAATTAAGCTACACTGCAGCCAACTTCAGTTACATGTTCATAGCGTTTCTGCTGCGAGGAGCCGATGGCTGTACCCGGTCGGCATTTAACGTTAGTTACAAAAGCAGTCGACAGTGTTTTCTCACTGCCAGTAGCAATATGGTGACAGATCACAGTCAGCGCTCCCGGTCCTCGCTGTTCGTTAAAGATTTCCAATAGGCATTATTCTGATAAACTGGTCACATATATGTTACATTCTCACCCGACAAATATTAAAACTTTAACAGTTTGGGGGGTTTTTTTAGCTTGAAAAAAGCTTTTTGGCAAGTCTAAATGACTGCGGAAAGTGTACTCTACTTCCGCGTTTAAAGCGAAATTACGTCATGCAGTAAGCGTCCTTGTATGGGCAAAGAATAAGGTGATCACACTGCCACCTAGCGACCTGGCATGTACATTACGGCGTTTTAAAACTTCAACAGCGCTCATGTAAACAGGGAGAAGGTGTGAAGGAAAAGGTGTGAAGGAAACGCTATTGTGTCGTTTCTTTCAGAAACTGTCCTCGTGTAAAGGGCCCCTAAACTCTACATAAGGAAGTTCCAATTTCCATGATAGATTTTGGACATTTTTACCGCCTCACCGCGATTGTCCAGTCTGTGTGTTGAGGCGAGAGTTTCCATCTGGAGCCATTGGCTGTGTGGAGGTTTTGACTTGCCTGCTGTTCCAGGTTCAGAGGTGGCGGTCCCGGACGTCCCGGAGGTCCCGGAGGTCGGAATTATAATGAGGAGTACAGTGGCCAGGAGGAGAGCTTTGACGGCCCCGACGAGATGAACCGAGGCTGGGACAGTGGAGGAGGCCGGGGGAGGCCCCCGCCTCGCGGTGGAGGTCCGCCCAGAGGAGGAGGAGGAGGAGGAGGGGGTGGAGGAGCTGGAGCTGGAGGAGGAGCTGGAGGAGGAGCTGGAGCTGGTGGAGCTGGTGGAGGAGGAGGAGGAGGAGGTGAGAGGAGCCTCTACCCCTGTCTGTTCCCTTCTGTCTGACTTTTCTTCTCTCTGTTCTGTCCATCTGTGGTCTCTGTTTCTTTCTGCCACTTTCAGCCCACAAATACAAAATACCAAAACGATCGAATCATCTTATGTCCAATATTTGACTCTCTTAGTCCGATTCTTCATTTCGGACCAGATGCAAAAATGAGACATTGTTTTGTTTTCCAGCTGGTTCAGGTCGCCTTCACACCAGACACAAAATATAGGGCCGTCTCCCGGGATGGAAAATATAAATTCCCAGAGATTTTTTGACGGCTGAAATGATGTATCCAGTCTGCCAGAAAGCCATTAGAAGAAGAAGACCTATTTCTGTAGGCGGAAGGCGGAAGTCCCGGACTTCCTGGATCTTATGGTGGGGTTTTAGAAGGGATTTCACTTCCTGGATCTTATGGTGGGGTTTTAGAAGGGATTTCACTGAAATGCATAGAATAAGGTCTGTGGTTAACAAAAGTTGATGGGAGCAGTAATTCTGGTTCAGCAGGATCATCTTCATGAACATGAATCACTTTTATGCCTTGGATGGTGGATGTGTAAACAGTGGATGCAGTGCCCGAAATTAACAAGCGCCAATGGTGACTAGATTTTACGTTTAGCACAAACAAACGCACCCAGCAGGCAGAGCACACAGATGTGAGTTGCAAAACTGAAAGAGGCGTCTTATAAACATGAAACTTCTACACTTCTTTCCTCATTTTCAACCCAGTGTGAGTAACTTTACAAGTGTTTAACCCATTGATACCTGATGCAGCATTTGTGTGTGTATCCCTTTAAGACCGCGAACCGCACACAAATTAGGGATATACACGCAAATGCTGCATCAGGTATCAATGGGTTAAGTCAAGTCAAGTCGTTTACTTTGTTTATAACGTTGTGAAGTAGCAGCAGTCACAGATACACAGCTCTCATTGACAAGCTCAGCGAGCATACAGGCAATTTAGTCGGCTAACGTTATGGTGAACCCACCTATAATTCACATTTCGTGGCAAATGATATTCGCACGTCGGACTGAGAAAAGTTGGATGAAAATCGGCCATCAGGAAGACAGATGAGGAGCATTTTGTCACGAGTTTATAAGCCTGCAAGACAGTTTACTATGACAGTGCTGAGCTGAGAGTCCTTCCAACTCAAACTAGCGTTGATGTTTGTTTGTTCCTGTCTGTCACACCCTCCTGTCTGTAACACCCCCCTGTCTGTAACACCCTCCTGTCTGTCACACCCTCCTGTCTGTCACACCCTCCTGTCTGTCACACCCTCCTCTCTGTAACACCCTCCTGTCTGTAACACCCTCCTGTCTGTAACACCCTCCTGTCTGTAACACCCTCCTGTCTGTCACACCCTCCTGTCTGTCACACCCTCCTGTCTGTAACACCCTCCTGTCTGTAACACCCTCCTGTCTGTCACACCCTCCTGTCTGTCACACCCTCCTGTCTGTAACACCCTCCCCGGACCATAAAAGCTTTGTTTATGATCGATTGTATCTCCCTGAAGCATCGACGCTCTAAATATGGTATTCAGTGACAAAAATTCAATGTATTATTTTGCCTGGTAAAAAACATGCCTTGCGAGTGGATCTTTTCCATCTACCCGCCACTTGGGCGGTGTGTCAAAAAGTTAATGTCGGGCCCTGAGTGGATGGATAAATCCAGAAGGCACGCCACGCCACGCTGAAGCTATACTGCAGCGATAGTTTCAGCTTCTGCTCTATTCCTCAAGCGTGCAGCGCGCTGCACCCGAGCTGCCAGGCATGAAGTCAATGCAAGTTGTGAGTGGGGGGGAGGCAGGAAAAGAGAGTGCTTCTGGTGTGGCCGGTTTAGCGTGGCACTCAGCTTCTGTTAAGCGCTGCTTAATAGCGCCTGGTGTGAACCGAGGCTTAGGATAGATCCTGATGCTGTGTCAGTCCTCCTGTATAAAGCCTCTCCCTGGTGTTTTCCTCCTGCTAAATACTGTCTGTTCCTCCTGCAGGTCAAGAAGGCTACCGGGATGGCCAGCAGATGCATGAGGGCTCGTCCCAGGCCAGCAGGGAGCGCTCTTCCTCGCTGCAAGGCATGGACATGGCTTCACTGCCCCCCCGCAAGAGGCCGTGGCAGGACGGCCCGGGCACCGGAGACCCCCGGGACCCCCGTGACCGAGAGACCCCCGGGGCCGACGGAGCAGGTGGGAGGACTTCACTTACCTTATATATATGTATATGTGTATGTATATATATCTATATATATATATATATATATTGTATGTATGTATGTGTGTATGTATATATATTAGGGATGTTCATTTTGAAAATTTTCCAAAATCGATAATTGGTGAAAATTAACGATCAATTATCGATTATCGATCATATTAATATTATATATATTATATATTAATACTTAACTTAATTTTCAATATTTTCAATTTTTTTTTTTTTTTTTTTTTTTTTTAAACAAAATGAATGCCTATGGCAGAAAATACGAAAGACAACGTGTTCTCCTCAATGAACTCTTTATTTCAATGTGTCTCCTCTCCAACACTGCTGTCCCCGGCGCATGCCGGTGTGAATTTCCCATGTTTAAAACAGTTTTGTTGGCACAAAGGCCCGTGCCCAGCCAGAAAACTAGAGACTATATGAAGCTCCACCTCACGTTAGTCGGCTGTGCAATGGAGTGGGGCGAGGAGGAACGAATTCCACCCAAACCTAGTCCAATTTTTTTTTTTTTTTTTTTTTTTAATAATTAAAAAATCGATCCAAATGCCACAGGATCGATTCCAATCCTTAACGATCAATTATCGATTTTCGATAATTGATGAACATCCCTAATATATATATATATTATGTCTTTTCCACTTTTGGATTTTCTTTGGGAGACATTTGAGTACGGTAATCACTTACTTTGGGGACAGCATTTGTCAGTCATTATTTTTAGATGATTATATGGTTAATTGAAAAAGAATAATCGATAATGAAAATAAATATTTTTTGCAGCCCTACACACAACACTTCTGTGGTCGATATTTGGGTTGATAAAGCAACAGCTTTAAAGTATAAAAGCAAAATGAGATCATTATTTTTACCCAGTGCCGTGAATCACCTCGAAACACTTTGCATTTCACAAACAAGACCTTGAAAGACTTTGCAAAGGTCTAGTTGGACCTCCGTGTGTGTGTGTGTGTGTGTGTGTGTGTGTGTGTGTGTGTGTGTGTGTGGGGGGGGGACAAACTAGATCACTGATGTTGATCGATCAATAACTGTGTGTGTGTCTCTCTTCAGGTCGGCCTCCACAGAGGGAGGAGGGAGGCTACAGCGGTCCGGCAGGGCGAGGAGGCCGGGGGGGCTGGAGAGGGGGGCCCAGAGGAGCACCGCGGGGTGGCAGGGGCCGGTAGGGGCCCCTCTCCTGCTGCAGGGTTCCTACAGGACAGACAGCCCGGACATGTACGGACAATGAGTTCGGTGATTTCCAGCTCTTGGAAAGTTTGGAAATCGCGCACATTTTTGTTGTTGTTGAAAAGTATGGAAAAATGTTGCTGTACTGCCCTGGTGTTCATGCAACGCCACATTCCCCGTGGTTCCAGAATCTTGTCGCCCGTCATGCTCCGATATTTGTTATTGTTAAGAATCATCTTCATCTATCCTTAACTTGCAGTGATGTTTTGTTGACGCCGACATATTGACTCCATCAAACCATCGTAACCACAGACTGAACAAGCAAAGCTGACAGTAACAGACTGAAGTGACTCCTCCAACATGGCCGACAGCGCTGCAGTCTGCTGCAGATGAACTCCTCCAGCTGCCAGAAGCCGCCCAGTTACATTCACAGCCCACATCTGTACTCTTGCCTTATTTTTCCTCTTATCTGTAGTGCTATTTATGTCTCTTTCCAGAATCCAGTTACTCAAGATAATCCACAGACCTTGTGAGCAGTTTCATCTAGCAACTATTTTCGCTGTAGCAGGCAGCTAGGGGTGTAGTTCAGTCTATTCTCTTTCGCCCAAACTACACCCGCTAAGAGTAGTTTGGTCGAAAGAAACTGCAGCAGCCATTTTAACTGGTATTTTAACGAAAATGCCGTGGTATTCGGGAGTCAAAATGGCGGCGTCACCAGAACAGCGGTGTCTCTGGGAGTCATGGACAGACAGAGCGATACGGCAGCGTTAGCCATCCAAATGAACTCAAGGTAGCGAGGTGTGGAGAATAGTAGGGATTTATGAAACTGAGACTGTAGGAACCCTATCTCGACGCCGACACCCATAACCAGACGGACCGCAGGGACCAAAAATGACAAAACACCAGCGCCTGTGGAGGAAGGAAGGTCACGAGAGAGAGATGGACGTTGTTCTCTGGTGTGTCGAGGCTCAGGGAGCGGAGGACACTAGCTTTAAATTGTCTGGACGTTTGGATTGGATGAATTGTTTGGATCTCTACAGCGACAAGCTCTGCCCACAGACCGCTGATGCAGTGTGGGATTCCGTTTTCTGAATCGGTAAATCTGATTGGTCAGCAGATACTGATGTCTTTTTGACGTAAAGCTGCTGATAGCTAATATTTTGTGGCGACTTTCAAGAAATCTTTAAATTTATGTATTTTTATGGCAAGAAAATGACCTGAAATTGCAGCGTTTCGCCCAGAATTGTCTCAAGAATTGTATATTTGTGTGGAATCCAGTGAAAATGCCTCATTAGAGTTGATTGAGGTTAAGGTTAAGCTTTCCACCGACGATCAGTTGATCTATTGATCTATTCTACAATAAATAAGTCATCAATCAAACTGCATGGGTGACACTGACTGGGCCAGATCCCATTTTTTAATAGAACAATATCAGCCTGAAGTATCGGCAGATTAAAACATCTGTTCAACCTGATTCACCAGCCGCTTTCCAGCCTGCCGCAGATTTTTTTTTTTTAGCACAACTGGGAAAGTTGACAAACTTGCCAACCGCAACCAAAATCTCCCAGAGTTCAGCTGGTGTCTCTGACAGGACTGACCACTGTACGCCTCATGTGCACAACTCCATCTTGGCTTCCAGACGTTTAAAGGGTCAAGCTTGACATTGAAGAACTAAAGAATCACACACCTGGAAAAGACTGACATTTATGGGGGGGGGGGTTTAAATAAAAATGAAAAAAATATTTGTGCCGGATAAGTCAATGTGGAAACCAAAATGCAAGCGGGTCTCGACCTCAAATGAGCTGTCCCGATCACGGAGAAGGCTCTGAGATGTTCATGTAAACCGGACTGCAATGTGTAAAACCTCCGTTCGCTTCACATTTTATTTTGAAAATGTTCCCAGGTGGAGCGAGAAGGGGAACTCCAGGGCCTCGTGTTCCTGAAACACCACAACCTCCTCTGAGAAAACAACACAGAAACACTGGCCAGCGTGTTTTTGCAGCCAGACGTCCTCTTTCAGTTTTAATGTCAAATAATGAAGAGCATCGTCACTGTGTCACCACCCGGCCAGGCGCCTTCTGTCCCTTTAGTTTCTAACTGTACAGTTTGTCTTCAGATTGTTCTTGTTTTTGTCCATTTTTTGTATGAGACTATAATAGAGTTTGTGCAAAGTTTACCGGATCTGCCGTCTGTGTTTTTTTTACAATCTTTCAAAATAAGATGTTTGTACTTTGACTTGACCGAGTCGAGTTGCTGCGCTACAGTATTATGTCCTTTATGTCATAAAGGTGCTTCTCAACTGGTCTAGCCTCAGGATCCACATTTTTCCTTAGTCATTAAGTCGTGACCCAAATTTATGTTTTTTTGTTTTGTTTTTACCACTCAAATTTATTTCACAAAAAATAATGGAATACACAATGCCTTCATGCACTGCTAAACCATGAAATGAACAAAAGTGCAACTAGGGCTAAATACCCAAATGGAATAAAAAGGTATACTTATCTTGAATTGCACAGTTTTTTAAACAGGTTTAACTGGTGATGCTCATCAGGTTTCAAGAATCTGGATTCTTTCACTTAAGCAAGTTGAGACAAACATTTACCGCTTAATTTTAACCGGTATGTTTTCAAGGTTAGGAATAATCTTGAATTTGATATATTCTAATTGAAAAATGCTTGATTTTCAACATAATCTGGTGGTATATCAACACAATCACTTAAGTAAACCAAAGATATTTAAATATTTGAACTCATCACTCATAGCTAGTCCTCTGTTGACCCCTTAATCTGGAAATTAGCAAGTATTTGCCTAAATAATAATTTTCAAAACATACAAAGTTAAATATGAACTCTTGGTAAAATAAACAAACGAAGTGATAATGAATTCTGTGGGTATAATTAAGGAATACTGAACTTTTTGCAATTGCATTTATAGTATCAATTTAGATTAATGTCATGATAAATGATAAACTTTCCCTTTCATCTTGGTACTCATTCCACTTCACATCCCATAATCGCATAGACTCAGCTCTCAGTCCCGTTTCAAACGTCTGGAAACCGAGACTAATAATCGCATGGCTTTTGGTCATCAAACAAATCTTTATACACTCAACTCCATTTTATATTGATTACAATTACATTAGTGGAAAAACAACAACCCATCAGTTTCACAGACTGCACTTTACAGTTTTCTAAGTGGTTTTGGTCCCCTGTGAACAACAAGACCCTGTCCCAAAGTGTCTACTGCAGCTCAGAACTTCCCCAACACAAACGTTTAGTCTGGAGACCTGCATGTGATGAGAGCTGGACTGGTTTAGTCTGGAGACCTGCATGTGATGAGAGCTGGACTGGTTTAGTCTGGAGACCTGCATGTGATGACTGATGAGAGCTGGACTGGTTTAGTCTGGAGACCTGCATGTGATGAGAGCTGGACTGGTTTAGTCTGGAGACCTGCATGTGATGACTGATGAGAGCTGGACTGGTTTAGTCTGGAGACCTGCATGTGATGAGAGCTGAACTGGTTTAGTCTGGAGACCTGCATGTGATGACTGATGAGAGCTGGACTGGTTTAGTCTGGAGACCTGCATGTGATGAGAGCTGAACTGGTTTAGTCTGGAGACCTGCATGTGATGACTGATGAGAGCTGGACTGGAGGATCCACATGAGAAGACAACTGTCCACACAGCAGGTGAGGCCTCTGGTCACACGTCATCATCACTGTCCTGACTGCAAATACATGAGACAGGTTCCCAAAGGTCCTTAAAATCCTTGAAGGTTTGTGAATTTGATAGAGAAAAATCAACGCTTGAAAGTTTTTCGAAATAGACACACAAATAGACATGGGTCATTGAAAACGCTTGAACTTCTATATTTTGTGCAAGATCCCCCCCCCACCCCCACCGAAAAACAGCTGATTTATTTTTCACACAAACAC
>NC_139639.1:10368802-10378802 GCF_964638095.1 Poromitra crassiceps
GAGTAACGTCCATGTACCTTTATGGATTGCACGGGGTTGATTGCAAAGGGATCTGACGGAGCCAGTCGGGGCGGGGAGGAAGTCCATATATGGTCCATCCGGTCATGGGGCACAGGACATTACGTCATCACAAGATAACGCGATTGGCTGGCTTAAGTTCAAATCTGAGCCAGCCAATCGCGTTGTCCTGCGCTGTTTCGGACGTGTATAAAATGCGCCCGCTGTCCCCAGAGGAGGGGAGAAGGGGAAGGAGAGGAGAGGAGAGGAGAGGAGAGGAGAGGAGAGGAGAGGAGGCCAGCCACCCCAACCTCCAGGCTGCCACCACCCAGGCTAAGTGCCCCTCTGCTGGGCAGACACCCAGGGCAGCCACTCCCACCTCCAGGCTGCCACCACCCAGGCTAAGTGACCCTCTGCTGGGCAGACACCCAGGGCAGCCACTCCCACCACCCGCCCGTACGGGGGGGGGGGCATAGTGGCTGGACCCCTCCAGGGGCACTGCCATCTCTCTGGGCGCGGCCCTGGTAGTGGAAGCGATCATCTTGCTCTATAATGACCGGAATGGGTGTTGTTCAAACTGAACATTTATTTCTTCAACATGCTGCAGCAGAAAGGGAGATAAACAGCCGACACTATTTTCGTAGTTAAGCTATGAAGTAGCCTACTTCCCCCCGCAGGCTAGCATCGTGACATTGAATGAAAGTATAGGCTATAATGGCTTGTTTGAGATGACTTCTGGCTCGCCTGGGAAGCAGGCGAGAGCAGCCAGCCAATTAGAGGCAGAGAGGGGCGGGTCATGCCTTCGCCATCATGGGAAAAAAACAGATCGCGTCCCGGAGCTAGCCTGAGAGGCTAATAAAAGCTACATGTTACAGAGTAAGCTGACTATCAGTACGTTATTGCACGCATAGGCCTATCTTTACATTTAAACGTTTACATAGCCAAAATAAAAAATAGAAATAGAAGTAGGCTATGTCAGTGTTTTACCCTGAATAGCTGAGAAAGTGGACACTGTCAATAGTTAGCACTGTGAAGCTGATACAATTCAGGTGGTGGTAATGCAACATTTAAGGATGCCAACCGCCATAAAACACAGAAGAAGCTGAGAAAAAGGAAGTGCTGTGGGGTTGCAGCTGGTGAAAACCGTCTATATGATCTATTATACATAAGACTCTTGAGCTACTTGCTCTCACTCAGAATGTCAAAATATAAGCGATGTGTGTTTGAGAAGGGTCTAGATCCAGCCGGAGCCAGTACAGAGCACGCCCCCCTAAGTACAGAGCACGCCCATAAGCGATACATTTATCATTAAAATAAGCATAGCCGTTGAAATTGAAATTTGAAATGACAATCGTAACGTTATTTTTTTTAAACTTAATCGTAACAGTCACATTTTTCAAACTTAATAACATTAGCCTACTCACCCCTACAGAGCATGCCCACTATCGTCTAGTTTAAAAATAGTAATCTTTATTATTCAAGAAAAATCTAGTTTTGTTGATTAAAACCACAACAGCAATACAGGTTGGTTGGCAGTACAGCGTATAACACTTAATTCAAAGCAACAAAAGAAAATATGAACAGACCAAGGCAGTGGCCCACTAGCTGGAAACCAAATGAAACAAAACATCATTCATTCATTCCCCACACTCAACTCTCCCCAAAAGACACAAACCAGAAAGAAAATATATTTAAACCCACCAGCTACACAGCCAATCCCCTGCTCAGGTTCCCCCTACTATTCCTGTACATGCTGTACCTGCTCAAAGAGCCATATAATATAAAACACACATACAAATTGACATCAGTTAACCAACATAGCAGATATTTGCACAGCAAACCACCCTCCCTTTTTTTGCAATTGATTACTGTTGTGATTGTTTGTAGATTCTGTGTGTATCAGCAAAGAAGTATTTTCCTCAATTAACTCTTTCATTGACTTTTTATTCATAACCCACAGTGAAGTGTTAGGGGGAAAAGTCTCAGTGAATAATCATATCATTCAAACAATTATTTATAATCACAAGACAATTCAGACACAATGTCCGAAAAAGTGAAATAGACCTACTTGCGTGTAAAATGGTTACAATGTTCAATAAGTATTTTGACACATTAACAAAACAAACAAAAAATCTAATCGCACAATAAACAGTGCAACAACATTGAAATACTAAATCAGACACGTGATTTATTCAATGTGTCCGATGTGTTCCCGAGCGGGGCGCGTGCCCCCGTCCTGTCAGGGCCCTGAAGCCCCGCCTGCTATGATGTCAGGGCCCTGAAGCCCCACCTCGCTGTGATGTCAGAGCCCTGAAGCCCCACCTCGCTGTGATGTCAGAGCCCTGAAGCCCCACCTCGCTGTGATGTCAGAGCCCTGAAGCCCCACCTCGCTGTGATGTCAGAGCCCTGAAGCCCCACCTCGCTGTGATGTCAGAGCCCTGAAGCCCCACCTCGCTGTGATGTCAGAGCCCTGAAGCCCCACCTCGCTGTGATGTCAGAGCCCTGAAGCCCCACCTCGCTGTGATGTCAGAGCCCTGAAGCCCCACCTCGCTGTGATGTCAGAGCCCTGAAGCCCCACCTCGCTGTGATGTCAGAGCCCTGAAGCCCCACCTCGCTGTGATGTCAGAGCCCTGAAGCCCCGCCCGCTGTGATGTCAGAGTCCTGAAGCCCCACCTCGCTGTGATGTCAGAGCCCTGAAGCCCCGCCGTGACACGATGGTAACCTGTAACAAACAGCCCTCGTTGCACTCAGAGACCGAGCAGACCGACTCGCAGCTCACCCATTTACACACTTGTTTAGTCAAAGTTTATTATTGAACATGTCCAAATTCCACCAAATCCAACACTGCAAATTGCAGTTAAATGTTCAAATACAAAAAGTTAAAGTCTTTATTTTATGGAGCAATTTTTTTTTTTTTTACGGGTATTTTGGCGAGCCCCCGTTAATTTCCGACACCTGACACACGACAGTAAGCGTGATCGGGCCGATCATGCTGCCTGTCGTCGTATGTATTTGTCGCCCCCTGCAGGCCTGTGCTGAGCCCAGAGAAACCCTGTTTGTCCAACAGTTCTGTCATCAGAGCCTGGAAGGCCTGCTGAGCAGACTTTAGCTGAGCCAGAGTCTCTTTGTGGCGCCGCCTACTGGCTTCTTCTGACTCTCGCAGGAAGTGCATCAACTCGTCATCGTCATCCACCCTCCTACGCTTACGAGGAGGCGTGGGTGTGGCAGCTGGAGCTGTGGCACTCTTAGAAGGTCCTCCAGTCTTCGGGACGGTTTGCTGTGTTGACTGCAGCATAGTGGATATCAATATCCTAAGTCAGAGGAAAATGGTATGTAAAGAACAGCTTCTTAAGACTAACATTCAAGCACTTTCAAGGTAACGTTACCTAAACCAAACATTTCCACTCAGCCTTTTTCATGACATCTAGATTGTTACTATAAAATGCACTTGCAAAAATAAAGTTTACTGTATTCCTCTAATTAATTTGAGCAGCTCTGAACTTTGTTCGGGATGAGTGAAGTTTTCTTATCTGAAATCGTAAGCACATATTACAAAACGCAAAACAGCATTTTGGTAAACAAACGGCGTCACTTACGAATATCGTAAGGTTACTCTGACGTCACGCGAGCAAAGCAGGCAGGAAGGGACCCGGAACCGGGGGTCACTCGCCATTCAAAACTATGAGCGCGGATGTGAATTTTGTAAATAGCCTAAACGACACGTACTACACTGAGCTTCGGTTTTTAGCCTGAATATTAGAAAAGACCCCACTAATTCATAACAGGTCTAAAGTCATGTATAGCAGTCACACAAACGGACAGGTTTTTGGATTGAGTTTGGCGTCAGTGGCGGTAACCCATAAAAGAGAGCGAGCCTCGTATCCCCCCCCCCCGCGGGCGCGTTGCAGGCGGGCCAGACGCGCCCATTTCCCGCCTTTGCCCGGCCAGATGTGTGTGTAAGAAAAGGAAAAAAAGACACTTGCGCAGAAATCTTTATAGAGATTTACATCCAACGTCAAAACCAAAAAATAAATATACTGTAACTGAATCAAAGACATGCCATATAGGCTATTTTATGATTGACATACATTTAGACCTATCACAAATCAGGACGTGCGAGCTTTCAAGCAAGTAGATGGGTGGGCAGACTGAGCTTGAATGCAGTAATCAGCCTAGATAACTGACACCTGCTGCTCAGGGAGGAACCTGCTGAATGTTTTGACACTCAGTACTGATTGAGGGGGCGTGTTCCGGTGGGAAAGTGACCTCTGTGCATACCCTCTATACTGCCGTGCTGCTTCCGCGTTGCGTGCCACATAATTTGTTCCATGAGATACCAGCTGGGCGAGACATCCGTTACCGCTAACCTCAGTGGTCATTCTTAACCTCGTTGAAGTAGGCCAAGAACGGGTCCCAGATAGTTGAGAACCTTCCAAGCGTGTTGGTTCTCAGGGACCTGAGTCTCTCCATCTGTACCACAGAGATCATGTCCATCAGCCACACCTGAAAAGAAGGTGAAGAGGAGGACTTCCATTCCTTCAGAATGAGTCTTTTGGCGACTGTTGTCCCCAATGTCAGAGATTGTTGCACAGCTGTAGGGAAGTTCGTTTGTTTAAACAAAATGGACATCAGAAAGTTTTTAGTAAAAGTCCAGGAGAAATCATCAAGTCAGCAAGGCCAGCGTCGTCAACAAAGTGCTGCAGTTGCGGACCGTGTAGAACCTACAGACGATGCTGCAGCAGCTAGCCGGGGTGAGTAGACTATTTTCATGTTACTGTATTGATCTTTTCTGCTGTTCAGAGGTCAGTTAGTGTTGTTGGACAAGCATAGGGCCTATAATGCTGCTGTTGTTCTCTCATGCTGTTTATTTGTATGCTGCACAAAACGCAGTGCTGTTGATTGTTTGTGCTCTGTCACTGTGTGCCTTTTATGTAATGTTGATCATCATGCTGTGTTGTTGATTTGGGCATATTTGCGCACGTGCGGCTGTGCACTTTTATGCAATGCTGTTGTTAATGCTATGTTGTTGATTTGGGAATATTTGTGCACGTGTGCGCGGCTGTACGCTTTTACGCAATGCTGTTGATAATGCTGTGTTGTTGATTTGGGCATATTTGTGCACGTGTGCGCGGCTGTACGCTTTTACGCAATGCTGTTGATAATGCTGTGTTGTTGATTTGGGCTAGCCTTTTACGCAGCAATGCTGTTGATCAGTGTTGATTTATGCGCACAGTGTGTGCTGTTTGCAATGCTGTAACCATGCTCTTGCTTGCTGCAGCTGTTGTGTTTGTGCTTATTTACATGCGCCTGCAATGCTAGTGAGTGAGCCAGTCATTTAAGATGAGATATTCCCCTCTGCACCTTCCTTCCAGCTCTGGCTGATGGACATGGTCTCAGTTAGATGTATGGAGAGAGACTCAGGTTCCTGAGGACCAACTCACTGAAGAAATGTTCAACTATCATGGGACCCGTTCCTGGCTTACTTTGACGAGGTTAAAAGCGACAAGTAACTTGCCCAGCTGTTCTCTCATGGACCACTTGCGTGGTATCCCATGCTCAACACCTCTTATAAGCACATAACATAAGCTGAGCTTGAATTTGCTTTTATGCTCTGACAAATAAATACAATATTGGGAAAAAAGCAAAAACCCAATTTTCCCCAAGGTCCACCCCTCTTGGAGTGCCCCCCCCAAGCGAATTAAATACCTCCTCTGTCATTTGGGTTTGGAGCCGAGCCTGCTGCGTTGTGTAGCAACAACACCGGAAGTAACTCCAGAGAAACCTCACGAATATTATTACATATAATATAATAATACATAACAATATAATAATAATATAGCAATAATATAATATATATAATATATAATATTATACACCAGACTCTTGAGCTAATTCTGCTCTCACTCAGAATGTCAAAATATAAGCGATGTGATGGAGCCTATAGTTTGAGATATTGTTTGTTTCGGCACAACTCATACTAGTTAACTACTGCGGGGTTCCGCATTTCTGGCTGGTTGTGAAGTCACGCTGATTCGTCCTAATATTTAATAACGTTATTGGACAAATGGAACAAGGTAAACACAACGCAAGTGGACTGACCGATTCAAAACGCAGACAAAACGTTTTTTACACCGTGAAATATGCTAAACAAAAGAACATACCCTCTGCGCCTCCTTCTCTCGCTCTCCTCTTCCAGGACGTATTTGAGGTAGAGTCCATATGTGTTCTGGAGTTCTCTGTATTCTGAAAGAGCCAGCAGCAGCACCGCGAACGAACTCCTGGAGGCGTCCATCTTTGTTTTCTGTCTTCTTCTTCGCCTCCTCCTCCTCTTCTTTGGTGTTTTATGGCAGTGGGCAAAGTGAGTTAACTTAGCCTATAAGTGCATTGCCGCCACCTACTGGACTGTGTGGAACACCACTAGAATATTTTATACAGTCAATGCTATTACTACATCAGCTTAATAAAATAATAATAATAATAATAATAATAATAATAATAATATCGGTGTATTTGCCTGCTGTCCCCTCCCCAAAGAGACCTGACAACGAAAGGTCAGTGTTTTGCCTTCCTCAGGATCTGAACCCTAAAGATGAGACGTGACCTTATGTTTTAAACCAGACTACTAGGACTGCTGCAAGACATCAGTTCATAAATGCTACAACAATCTAATGTACTACTACTACTACTACTACTACTACTACTACTACTACTACTACTACTACAACAACAACACTTTTCTCAAATAGTTAAACATGTACTTCACAGTGTATACATGACAAGAAAATAAACCATAAAACCAATAGTAGATTAAAAAAATCACAACACTACAGATATAACGCATAAATAAGTATAAAGCAAGATAAAAATGAATTTAAAAGAAAACAACCTTGTATAAAGTGGAATTAATTAATCAAAAAAGCTGTAGTAAGGTTCTATAGTTTTATTATAGTATTATTGATTAGTATTATTAATTAAATACATCAAACAGTTGAGTGTTTAATGTTGCCGTGTCACGTGACAAGGCTTCCAGCTGCCTGCCCTAAAATTAACCCTGTCATCTGATTGGCTGGCCGGCTGACCCACAGAGCCTTTTAGGGTGTGTGTGTGTGTGTGTGTGTGTGTGTGTGTGTGTGTGTGTGTGTGTGTCTGTGTGTCTGTCTGTCTGTCAGAAGCCAATCCTTCACTGTGCACTGATAAGAGGAAGGAACTAGACCAAACTGAAAGAACCAGGGACCAGGTAATACATCAATATAAACATAATGTAACACACACACATACAGTACATACTCAGGCTACATATAGGCTACATAGCATGCATTTACACACATAAGCACAGTTTCAAAACTAGGTTTACTGTTTACACACATTATTATTTACAGCCTGTTGGATGTTGAATTATTATATTATTATATTATTGTATTGTATTATTGTATGTATTGAAATGACTACACAAGTTAAAAATCACTCATTAGCCTATACAGCTTTCCATTAGTATTATTAGAAACTGTTGAAACATAATGTATACACACATAGTCAGATACAATTCAAATCAGTACTTTTATTTTGCACACAAAGTTTTCAGCTTTCATCAGCTTTTCAACATCATTCATGTTAAAGCGGATAGAGGTGAAGCTGTGACTTGAGGCTTGACTTTGACTTGTCTTGAAAAGGTTTCTAAAGTCTTGACTTGAGATCTTGTGTTTGTGTAAATGACTTGGATTGAAAGTGATGAGATT
Organism: Poromitra crassiceps; assembly: GCF_964638095.1. Lineage (NCBI taxonomy): Eukaryota > Metazoa > Chordata > Actinopteri > Beryciformes > Melamphaidae > Poromitra > Poromitra crassiceps. The sequence goes on from NC_139639.1 coordinate 10,376,536, forward strand.
TGTTCCAGCAGATGACTGAATTTAAATTCTGTTTTCTGAATTTGTATGGAATAATTGAATTTATTAAAGTTGAAACTGATTATAGAAATCAAACCCTTACCAGGTTTTTGCCCTATTATACGTAAAACCATATTGCGTTGAAAAGTCCTAGATATTTAGTTTAAATTGAATTGATACTGGACTTTAGATTTTTTTCTGACTTGACTTGCTCTGACTTGAGACTTGATATTAATGACTTGGAATTGGGACTCAACCAAAGTTGACTTTTTGTTGTATTTTTTATTTCACCTTTATTTCACCAGGCAAGTCAAATTCTTATTTACAATGGCGTCCTGGACCTGGTCACACCTCTGCTGTATATGCATATATAATTAAAATAATTAAAATAGTACTGTCACTGTTAAAGACATTTTTACCACAGGAAGTTTTGCAATCTGAGATTTGCAAGGACAGAAATGTGTTTTAAAGGTGCCGTTATGTATCATGTCAGATTATGATATTGTGGTGTAATGACTGTAAGCAAGTGAGTCCATGTTGGAGCTGATTGTTCTCCTCCATCTCACAGCAGGACTATAGAGTGCTGCAGGGATGTTCTCCTCCATCTCACAGCATAGAGTGCTATCACCTGACTCTGCCAGATGGGGGCGGTATGCAGCGTCGTAGTGTGCTGCAGGGATGAGATCTTTTTGTAGGCCAACCTGAAAGTTAACATCGTGCTGGCTTCCCTCATCTGGAAGTCAGTGGGATTTTTGAATAGCTTGGTTAAATGCCTGAAATAGCCTAAGTAAGGTCTATGTCGTTCACAAAAGTTTATGAAACATAGACATTTTGTTCAGCAAGGTAATCTTCACAAATGACCATTCATGATTTTTGAAGCGTGATCGCTAGAATGAATTCACGATTGCCAAAAAAGGCTTCAACAATCGAGCGTCCGGACTCCAGGTAGTGCAGTGGTGACTCCAGGTAGTGCAGTGGTACAGTCTGTGTCACCTGTGGCTTGGTCGCTCATCTGGACAGGTAGGCTGTGTTTGTGAGTGGGAAGCTGGATTAAGTGTGTCCTGCTCACTGCACTAGCCCCTCCTCCACTGCACTAGCCCCTCCTCTGGTCAGCCTGTTTGGGCGAGGGGAACTGGGGGGAATAGCGTGATCCTCCCACACACTACGTCCTGCCGGTGAAACGCCTCGCTGTCAGGTGAAAAGAAGCGGCTGGTGACTGCACATGTATCGGAGGAAACATGTGCTAGTCTACAACTCTCCCCAGATCGGCAGAGGGGGGCGGAGCAACGATCAAGACAGCAGGGAGAATTGGACGAGTACAATTGATTAGAAGATGGGAGAAAAATCTGAAAAATCAAAACAGCTGTGTTTATTTGTAAAGATGATCTTGTTGAACAAAACGTCTTAAGTTTCAAACCTTCTTTCAGGCATTTAACCAAGAACCCATTCAACAAATCTGTTGTCTTCCAGATGAGGCAACTTCCAGACGAGGGAACGCAGCAAACACATTTCCAGGTTTTAGGACTCATTCATGTGTTGTAGTCAAGTCACTATATCTCAAGTCCTCGAGTCCGAGTTACCAAAGAGTCTTTGAGTCGAGTCCCCATTGCCTGAGTCCAGAGTTACTGAATGTGAATGAACCGCAGTTAGGTGGAACACATGTGCCTGCCCTTGCACGAAATTGAATAATGTCACTGTTTTAATATAGCTATCAATATCTTATGTGAAATGATTAGGGCCTATTACAAATTTAAAAGAAAATACAAAAACAAACAAAAAGTCTTTATCAATTAACAAGTCTGCGTCCTCATCTCCAACCTCCGAGTCTGAATGCATGAATGCTCAGTCCGAGTCCGAGTCATCAGTGCTCAAGTCCAAGTCCAGTCCTGAAACTGAGTCAGGACTCTGACTCGAGTCGAGTGGGAGTCAGACCTGCAGCACCACCTAGTGTTCCTTCTAATGTTTGAATGAAGCCAATGGAAGGTCCTCAAGTGCAGTAACACCAACATGCCCCTCCCCCTTCCCCCAGCCCCCTCATGTCCATCTCTCAGATCACGCCCACCCTGTTCCTGGGCGGAGCCGATGCCTCCCTGAACGCGGGGATGGTCTCTCTGAAGCGCATCACACTGATCGTCAACGCCACGCTGAGCCACCGCTGCCCGCTGTACCCGGGCGTGGAGGTGGTGCGGGTGGCGGTCAGCGACCTGCCCAGCGCGCGCCTGGGGGACCACTTTGACCGCGTGTCCGAGCGCATCCACCGCAACCGTGCG
>NC_139639.1:10383802-10388802 GCF_964638095.1 Poromitra crassiceps
GTACGTATCCAGAAAATTTGCATACGTTTTGATGGACAGAAAGTTGAAGAGGGATGAACTTTTTCTGGATGGACTATCGGATGGTCGGATGGTCGGATAGTCACTGTCCGTTTAGCCAATCGGAGTCGAGGTCTCGAGAGGAGGCGTTCCGAGATTTGTTTCAACTTTTCAAAGAAGATGGCGGCCGAGGCGGTGAAGGAGGCTATAATTAATGCTGTGTACACCACCCCGCTGTTGTACAACGTGACTTCAAAAGATTAAAAAAAACAAAATCAAAATGGAGACAGCCTGGCATAATGTCAGGATGATTGTGGGATTACCATGTCAGTATTATAGGCTGCTACAGTGCTACTGTATTTTAACATGTTAGCTGACGCTACAAAAACAACGCATAGGGACACATCTGTCCGTTAAAACAACGCATAGGGACACATCTGTCCGTTAAAACAATGCATCAGACAGACATCTGTCCGTTCAATAATTCTGTCCATTTTCTGACGGATCAGTGTCGCCAAGGCCTTATCATGGTGTAGAACATCTCACAACATTCACCATAGTACTTGACACTTGAGTAAATGTACTTTGTTACTTTGTTACTTAGTTCCTCTCCTCTGTAGCAGCAAACAAACGAGCAACACTGACGACCAGTAGAAATGTTTTATTGTAAGAAGAATTATTCACAACTTGTTGGTCACATGATCATCCAGAGGAGAATAAATATTAATATTAGAGCAAAACCAAGAACGAAAACATTCAAACTACAAAATACAAACTTCAGCTCAGAGAGGCCATTTACACCTCAGAGACTCTCTGAGTTCACTGCCTGTGATGCCTTTTAGGGTTCCGCTTTGTTTGGAACGTGGACTGTATAAGAAATAACGGACCTACATAGCCATGACATCACCCACTGCTTTGTGGACCCCTGTTTTGAAGTCTATTGGACTACCCTGCACGTTGTGGGAGTTCTATAGAAGTCTTTTGGACTACCCTGCATGTTGTGGGAGTTCTATAGAAGTCTATTGGACTACCCTGCACGTTGTGGGAGTTCTATAGAAGTCTATTGGACTACCGGTAGTCCAATCTACCCTGCACGTTGTGGGAGTTCTATAGAAGTCTATTGGACTACCCTGCACGCTGTGGGAGTTCTATAGAAGTCTATTGGACAACCCTGCATGTTGTGGGAGTTCTATAGAAGTCTATTGGACTACCCTGCATGTTGTGGGAGTTCTATAGAAGTCTATTGGACTACCGGTAGTCCAATAGACTGGACTACCCTGCACATTGTGGGAGTTCTATAGAAGTCTATTGGACTACCCTGCACATTGTGGGAGGTCTATAGAAGTCTATTGGACTACCCTGCACGCTGTGGGAGTTCTATAGAAGTCTATTGGACTACCCTGCACGTTGTGGGAGTTGTATAGAAGTCTATTGGACTACCCTGCACGTTGTGGGAGTTCTATAGAAGTATATTGGACTACGCTGCACGTTGTGGGAGTTCTATAGAAGTCTATTGGACTACCCTGCATGTTGTGGGAGTTCTATAGAAGTCTATTGGACTACCCTGCACGTTGTGGGAGTTCTATAGAAGTCTATTGGACTACCCTGCATGTTGTGGGAGTTCTATAGAATTCTATTGGACTACCCTGCATGTTGTGAGAGTTATATAGAAGTCTATTGGACTACCCTGCATGTTGTGGGAGTTCTATAGAAGTATATTGGACTACCCTGCACGTTGTGGGAGTTCTATAGAAGTCTATTGGACTACCCTGCATGTTGTGGGAGTTCTATAGAAGTCTATTGGACTACCCTGCACGTTGTGGGAGTTCTATAGAAGTCTATTGGACTACCCTGCATGTTGTGGGTGTTCTATAGAAGTATATTGGACTACCCTGCATGTTGTGGGAGTTCTATAGAAGTCTATTGGACTACCCTGCATGTTGTGGGTGTTCTATAGAAGTATATTGGACTACCCTGCATGTTGTGGGAGTTCTATAGAAGTATATTGGACTACCCTGCATGTTGTGGGAGTTCTATAGAAGTCTATTGGACTACCCTGCATGTTGTGGGTGTTCTATAGAAGTATATTGGACTACCCTGCATGTTGTGGGAGTTCTATAGAAGTCTATTGGACTACCCTGCATGTTGTGGGAGTTCTATAGAAGTCTATTGGACTACCCTGCATGTTGTGGGAGTTCTATAGAAGTCTATTGGACTACCCTGCATGTTGTGAGAGTTCTATAGAAGTCTATTGGACTACCCTGCATGTTGTGGGAGTTCTATAGAAGTCTATTGGACTACCCTGCATGTTGTGGGAGTTCTATAGAAGCCTATTGGACTACCCTGCATGTTGTGGGAGTTCTATAGAAGTCTGACAAATGACAAAGTTGACAGATGAGGAAAAAGGGGTACCCAGCTTGGTAAAGATGGAAACAACAATGAGGAAGATGAGGACAAGCAGGATGAGGAAGGTGAAACTACAGCACAGGAGGCGGGGTCAACCCCCCAAAATCGGCAGCTTTAAACAACAGCGGTATTTGTGTGTGTGATGCTGTCAATATGATCAACATTGACGTATATATTGATGTATTCATGTGTTTGCTCCATCGCTCGGCCAGAGGGAATGTCAACAGAACTGGTAAGTCCATCAAATATCTTCAAGTTCTCTGAGCTGTGGTGTGTGTGTGTGTGTGTGTGTGTGTGTGTGTGTGTGTGTGTGTGTGTGTGTGTGTGTGTGTGTGTGTGTGTGTGTGTGTGTGTGTGTGTGTGTGTCACACTCCCAGCAGTATGCCAGAGAACAGTGAGTCCTGCAGAATGCTGATGGCCGACCCGGTGGCGTTGTCCACGAACAGAGACACGTACTCCCCCGCCTACACGCACACACGCACACGCACACGCACACGCACACGCACACGCACACGCACACGCACACGCACGCACACACACACACACACACACACACACACACACACAATTCAACACATTGCTCTTTGCTTCAGTTCAGTGTGTGATATGACATGGACAAGCAAAAAAACATGGCCTTGTGTTCTCATTTTGTGTATTGATCAAACTCCTGAAGCCACTGTAAGACTGACCTGTAGAGACTGACCTGTAGAGACTGACCTGTAGAGACTGACCTGTAGAGACTGACCTGTAGAGACTGACCTGTAGACTGACCTGTAGAGACTGACCTGTAGAGACTGAGCTGTAGAGACTGACCTGTAGACTGACCTGTAGAGACTGACCTGTAGACTGACCTGTAGAGACTGAGCTGTAGAGACTGACCTGTAGAGACTGACCTGTAGAGACTGACCTGTAGAGACTGACCTGTAGAGACTGAGCTGTAGGAGACTGAGCTGTAGAGACTGACCTGTAGACTGACCTGTAGAGACTGACCTGTAGAGACTGAGCTGTAGAGACTGAGCTGTAGAGACTGACCTGTAGACTGACCTGTAGAGACTGACCTGTAGAGACTGACCTGTAGACTGACCTGTAGAGACTGAGCTGTAGACTGACCTGTAGACTGACCTGTAGAGAGTGACCTGTAGAGACTGACCTGTAGACTGACCTGTAGAGACTGACCTGTAGAGACTGACCTGTAGAGACTGACCTGTAGACTGACCTGTAGAGACTGACCTGTAGAGACTGACCTGTAGACTGACCTGTAGAGACTGACCTGTAGAGACTGACCTGTAGACTGACCTGTAGACTGACCTGTAGAGAGTGACCTGTAGAGACTGACCTGTAGACTGACCTGTAGACTGACCTGTAGAGAGTGACCTGTAGAGACTGACCTGTAGACTGACCTGTAGAGATTGAGCTGTAGAGACTGACCTGTAGAGACTGACCTGTAGAGACTGAGCTGTAGAGAGTGACCTGTAGAGACTGACCTGTAGAGACTGACCTGTAGACTGAGCTGTAGAGACTGACCTGTAGACTGACCTGTAGAGACTGACCTGTAGACTGACCTGTAGAGACTGAGCTGTAGAGACTGACCTGTAGAGACTGACCTGTAGAGACTGACCTGTAGATACTGAGCTGTAGAGACTGACCTGTAGACTGACCTGTAGATACTGACCTGTAGAGACTGACCTGTAGAGACTGAGCTGTAGAGACTGACCTGTAGAGACTGACCTGTAGAGACTGACCTGTAGACTGACCTGTAGATACTGAGCTGTAGACTGACCTGTAGACTGACCTGTAGAGGGTGACCTGTAGAGACTGACCTGTAGACTGACCTGTAGACTGACCTGTAGAGACTGACCTGTAGAGACTGACCTGTAGACTGACCTGTAGAGACTGACCTGTAGAGACTGACCTGTAGAGACTGACCTGTAGACTGACCTGTAGAGACTGACCTGTAGAGACTGACCTGTAGAGACTGACTTGTAGACTGACCTGTAGACTGACCTGTAGAGAGTGACCTGTAGAGACTGACCTGTAGACTGACCTGTAGACTGACCTGTAGAGTGACCTGTAGAGACTGACCTGTAGACTGACCTGTAGAGACTGAGCTGTAGAGACTGACCTGTAGAGACTGACCTGTAGAGACTGAGCTGTAGAGACTGAGCTGTAGAGACTGACCTGTAGAGACTGAGCTGTAGAGACTGACCTGTAGACTGACCTGTAGAGACTGACCTGTAGAGACTGACCTGTAGAGACTGACCTGTAGACTGACCTGTAGAGACTGACCTGTAGACTGACCTGTAGAGACTGACCTAGAGACTGACCTGTAGAGACTGACCTGTAGACTGAGCTGTAGATACTGAGCTGTAGAGACTGACCTGTAGAGACTGAGCTGTAGAGACTGACCTGTAGACTGAGCTGTAGAGACTGAGCTGTAGAGACTGAGCTGTAGAGACTGAGCTGTAGAGACTGACCTGTAGAGACTGAGCTGTAGAGACTGAGCTGTAGATAGTTGTGTCTGTGAGACTGACCTGTAAATAGTTGTGTCTGTGAGACTGACATGTAGACTGAGCTGTAGAGACTGACCTGTAGAGACT
>NC_139639.1:10393802-10418802 GCF_964638095.1 Poromitra crassiceps
GCGGCAGCAGGCCAACACACACACATCCAAACACACACACACACACACACACACACACACATCCACACACACACACACACACACACACACACGCACACACACACACACACACACACAGGGTGACACATCCTAACAGAAGCACACTCAAACATAAACACACACAAGAGGGAGAGTAAGCAAAAGAAAGAGGGACACACACACACACACACACACACACACACACACACACGTCATACACAAACAGGCGTACACACATGCAGCGCGAGACACACACACACACACACACACACACACACACACACACACACTCAGACATAAACATACACACATGCAGAGAGAAATGAGGGATAAGCGAACAAGAGAGAGAGAGGGAGGGAGAGAGAGAGAGAGAGAGAGGCAGAAAGCGAGGGACAAACACAGTGGTGGAAAGTAACTAAATACATTTCCTCAAGTAGACTACTGTATTTAAGTACAATTTTGAAGTAGGCTACTGTAGTAACATTTTGAAGTAGGCTACTGTACTTAACCCATTGATACCTGATGCAGCATTTGCATGTATATCCCTCATTTGTGTGTGTATCCCTTTAAGACCGCGAACCGCGTGACCCTAAAAAAATTTCGCTTTGAAAATATGGCCACCAGAAAAAAATTCCGCTTTGCATCATCAATGGGTTAAGTTGGACAAACTAAATGCCTAGTTGAGTTGACATTATATTATGAGTCAAACCAACAAAGATGAAACTGATAAAACAATTAGATCAACTACATATTTCAAGTTCAATCAACAAAAGTTTGAGTACTACCAACAAGGAAATTCAGGTCGTATGAAGTAAATGCCTAGTTGAGTTGACATTACATTATGAGTCAAACCAACTGCTTATTAAGCATTAACTAAACATTAATTAACCCTTAATTAATGTACCCTTATTGTAAAGTGTTACCACATTGTACTTCCTGCATTACATTTATTTCACAGCTATAGATACTAGTTACCTTTCAGATCAATACTTTATATTTAAACCATTTGATTGTCTTTATTAATAATAATAATAATAATAATGAATTGGATTTATACAGCGCCTTTCCAAGGCTCAAAGCGCTTACACAGAATCATTATTCGTTCACACCATTCGTACCGGTGGTTCATCTTTATAAAATAATAAGCCTATACAACAGCATATCATTTAGATCAGTGCTGACCAATTTGGGGACCCCCTGTTTGTTTTGGCCCGCCACGGATTTGGGATTATTTTTTATTTTTTTCCCCCTAAATATTTTCTCCCCGATTTTTTTATCCCATTTTTATCCCCCTTAGTGCTAATTTTACTTTTATTTATCCTGGTTGCTACTCCACCCTCTGCCGATCTGGGGAGAGCCAAAACTGGCTTCCTCCGAGACATGGCCAGCCGCTTCTTTTCACCTGACAGGGGAAGCTTCACTGGTAGGACATAGCACGTGGGAGGTTCACGCTATTCCAACCGGTTCACCTCCGGTTGGAATTGCCGGCAAGACGAGTATTTTTTTACCGAAGTAAATTCAACAGCGGTTTGTCTCATTTGCAGACAGAGAGTGGCTGTTTTGAAAGAGTACAATATACGTCGCCACTACGAAACGAAACATGCCCTCGCTTTTTCAAACAGATAAAAAGTAGATTATTATATTGAAATGTTATTTTAGATTGAGAATGTTAATTTTCTATAAAACACAATACATTTTAATGTAATTCCACCACCTTTATTTTTGGCCCTCGGCCCTCCACCCAGATTGAGTTTTGGCCCTTCATGGGAAAGAATTTGGGCACCCCTGATTTAGATAGACTACCCAAAAGGAGAGCTGAATTGTTAAGATTAGCTTTACATTGACGCATTTCAACATGCTGTTCACATGTATGTCAATAAATCAGTATTAACATGCCAACAATTTATAAAAACTGTAACTGTCTAAATGGGGACAGTTTGTGTTATGATACGTGTTGAGGTCGGAGGTCACAGTCATGACGTCAGTCTAAGACGACTTCTTTAATATAGTCAGGCAGCTTAGTTAATGGATGTGGACGTTCATGACAAAAGCACCACATTTTTTCCACTTCCTGACAATTAGCTTTCAATTTCCGATGGGATCCACTTAAAAAAAATCAATAACTTAACTTCTGATTTGCAAGCAACTTTTTTCCAAGTGTTCAGCTGACCTTGCTCTACAAATCTGGCTCAAGGTCCGCCTGGAAAGTTTTTAAAGCTTTGGAAAAGACATTTTTGACATCTCCTCCTAGCCTGTTTGACCGATCTCCACCAACGTTGCTATTTTGTCTCCTGCACAAACCACCATGATGTGAACACAACACATGAAGCAACTCAGCAGTGGAAAAAGAGCGAGATGCATGAATGAACAAACACACACATGCGCGCACGCACACACACACGCACGCACACACACACGCACACACACACACACACACACACACACACACACACACACACACACACAGACACACACACACACACACACACACAGAAAGTAACAAAGACACACCAGCGAGTCTGAAGGAATGTCAGGAATCCTGCAGTTGAGCCAAGTCACATCCACGCTCCCTCCAAAGACACACTCACACTCACACACACTCATACACACACACGCAGACGTGTGTGTGTGTGTGTGTGTGTGTGTGTGTGTGTGTATGTGTATGTGTCAGACGAGCCAAGTCCCATCCACGCTCCCTCCACAAAATTACCCCTATTAAGGACTCAGACAGCCTGCCCCCCCCCCCCCCCCCCCCCCCCCCCCCACACACACACACACACACACACACACACACACACACACACACTAGCCCTGTATTTATATAACCTACATCCAGCGACTAAAAGTGAACAAATGAAGTGTAAATGTTGGGAGTGAACAGTGACCTTGTGAGTCTGTAACATCACACACACACACACCCGCGACCCCTCGAGGGTTCTGACCCGCGACGCCCCGAGGGTTCTGACCCGCGACCCCCGAGGGTTCTGACCCGTGACCCCCCCGAGGGTTCTGACACAGACTAGACCATCTGTGAAATAAGCTGTTGAAATGTTACAAATAGACTATCAACTACCTCTTAGTATTAGTGATACAGGATATCAATGTCAGTATTTTTACTGTTAGTATTAATATCAAGCATGTAGCATGCCTCTGTGAGTCAGACTGTGTGTGTGTGTGTGTGTGTGTGTGTGTGTGTGTGTGTGTGTGTGTGTGTGTGTGTGTGTGTTTCTCACCCTTCAATTTCAGCTGTAGTTCCTGTATTAGCTGCTCCTGCTGGGGCAACAGGGGGGCGGGTGGGCCTGGGGGGCCCCGTGGCCCTGGAGGGCCTGGGGGGCCTGGGAGACCATGCTGCACACACACACACACACACACACACACACACACACACACACACACACACACACACACACACACACACACACAGGGTGAGAGTGTGACACACTCATGCACACGCTCTCTCACACACACACACACACATGCACACACACACACACACACACACACACACACACACACACACACACACACACAGACACACACACACACACACACACACACTTTACACACACACACACACAGGGTGAGAGTGTGACACACACACACGCGCACACACACACACACACACACACACACACACACACACACACACACACACACACACACGCACACACACACACACACACACACACACACACACACACACACACACACCTCCACCACCTTGTCAAATGTGACTTGATGTTGGTTGGGAGTGAACTGACCTTGGAGCTTCTCTTGGAGGGTTTGGTTCTCCTGTTGTCTCCCTTGTTGGAGTTCCTCCTGAAGACCAGCCAGGAGCTGTGAGGAGACAGCAGCTCTGAGGACAGCACCTCCTGGAGGACAGATGAGAACATGACATTCACCCACAATCATCACAACAATAAGCCCAGGGGTGTAGTGCTCCCCCCTCCCCCCCTTTATAGGAATATAGTGCTTTGCCATCACAGAAATAAACTAGAACTATGATGTTTGAGCCAAATGTGAAGAAATGCAAGGTGTTACTGACGTTACCAAGCTTGAACATTCAGTTTGTGGGGTCACACAGTGACCTTGACCGTTGACCACCAAAATGTCATCAATTCATCCTTGAGTCCAAGTGGACGTTTGAGGCAAATTAGATGAAATTACATCAAGGCATTCCTGAGACACCGCGTTAACAAACTTGGGATGGAATTTGTGAGGTCACAGTGACCTTGACCTTTGACCTTTGACCACCAAAATCATCCTTGCATCCAAGTCGACGTTTGAGCCAAATTGGAAGAAATTCCATCAAGGCATTCCTGAGATATCGCGTTAACGAACTTGGGAATGGCGTTCGTGAGGTGACAGTGACCTTGAACTTTGACCTTTGACCACCAAAATCGAATCAGTTCATCCTTGAGTCTGATAGTGATCCCACTCCACCATAATCTATCTATCTATCTATCTATCTATCTATCTATCTATCTATCTATCTATCTATCTATCTATCTATCTATCTATCTTATTATCTATAAAAGGGAGCTAGGACTGTTTCTCTGTCTGTCTGTCCCACTGATTACATCATCAGTGATAATTCACTCACACATGAGGCTCAGTGATGATGTCAGTGATGACATCACTGATGAGATGCCTAGTTAATTTATAAAAACAATAACCTAATAATGTATTTAAATGGTAAATATCATAGGCTAACTGTGTCTGTTCAGATCGTCTTTTCAAAACAGAGTCTTAACATCATAGAGACACTGCATGAAATAGGCCACGCCCATCACGGGGGAAATCGCTCCTTTCACTCTCAATCACCAGCGTCATTTTCCTTGAATTAAACATAGCTAAAAGCTGTTGTGTGGTGGGGCTGCGCACACAACAAATGTAAAAAATCGCCAGTTAAAGTTTTTCTGTACTCTCGAGCAAAACAAGGAAGCCATTGAGAATTGGTGAGGAGAAAAATATGGATCTAGTTGGAGTGTTCATCTTCCGTATATATATGATCTTTTTGTGCAACACGCAACCATGCATGCGACATAGGAGAACGCCAGGATTGGAGGGGGGGTTTCTGTTTCCCCCCGTTTTGGGCGTGGATTCTGAATGATGATGTGCTCCGCAGTGTCTCTATAGCCTAAAACGAGGTACAGCGGTCCATGGTTTTGTAGAAAGGTGATGATCTAAACAGCTGTTCCAATCATAAATTATGATGTGATTCTATAAGCAAAACAAAACAAAAACAGCCAAACAGTCACACTGTGAATAGAAAGACCTATGTACAGTACCTTTATGTTGCAAGTCAGTCAGCTGTAGTTCAGACTGTCACTAACATGGTGTAAATATAATATAGGTCTTTTTGGAATTGTGAAGAACTGGTTACTTCCCACTGACTTCAGTTGTTTTGGAGAAGGCTGCTATGGAGCTGGTGACCTCCCTGTGTGTTATATGGACAAACTACACCTGTGTTTCACCTGGCATGAGGGGGAGGAGTTAACTACACCTGTGTTTCAACTGGCATGGGGGGGAGGAGTTAACTTCACCTGTGTTTCACCTGGCATGAGGGGGAGGAGTTAACTTCACCTGTGTTTCAACTGGCATGGGGGGGAGGAGTTAACTTCACCTGTGTTTCACCTGGCATGAGGGGGAGGAGTTAACTTCACCTGTGTTTCACCTGGCATGAGGGGGAGGAGTTAACTTCACCTGTGTTTCAACTGGCATGAGGGGGAGGAGTTAACTTCACCTGTGTTTCACCTGGCATGAGGGGGAGGAGTTAACTTCACCTGTGTTTCACCTGGCATGAGGGGGAGGAGTTAACTTCACCTGTGTTTCACCTGGCATGAGGGGGAGGAGTTAACTTCACCTGTGTTTCAACTGGCATGAGGGGGAGGAGTTAACTTCACCTGTGTTCCTCCTGGCATGAGGGGGAGGAGTTAACTTCACCTGTGTTTCAACTGGCATGAGGGGGAGGAGTTAACTTCACCTGTGTTCCTCCTGGCATGAGGGGGAGGAGTTAACTACACCTGTGTTCCTCCTGGCATGAGGGGGAGGAGTTAACTACACCTGTGTTCCTCCTGGCATGAGGGGGAGGAGATCATTTTGGGGTGATTTTGGGCTAACATTTCACAAGACAGCAGCAATATGAGCTGTCACTGTATTCTTGGTAATTGCTTTTATTTTGTATGATTGTCTGCTTGTGTTTTGCCTGAGTATTCCTGTTGGTCTTTTAGGCATATTGATTCTGTGAGCTGCTACTGTATGTTTCTCATGTGCTTTGAATGCTTGTTGCTGTGTTGAAACTGTATTGCTGCTCCCTCCAAAAAGACACCTTGTCATCTCAATGGGACTCACCTGGTTAAATAAGTCACTTGGGACTCACCTGGTTTGAGTGGGATGTAGCCTCTACAGTAGTTTACTGTCATTGTCCCTATACCAATTTCCTGTTGTCCTGCTCCTGCATCTGTGCTACTAGTTGATCTTTGCACCAAACCCACCAAGAAGATCAGAAGTGCTTTAATCAGACTAAGACTTTGCACATCAAACCATTATAATCATTGTGTTTTTAACTTACTGGGATCTCGGTGCTCGCAGCATCGCTCTCCTCCAAGATCTCTGCACTCTCTTCGCTCTCTGCCTCTGCCACCACCATCGTCATCATCATCATCATCAGTCCCAGAAGGAGAGGGAGCAGCAGCCGCCCTCTTACCCCACCCGGAGAGGTCCTTCCCTGGGCTAACCTGGCCAGCATGCTGGGGGAGTGGTGGAGCTGCAGTCCTGGTGGTTGCTCCTTCACAAAGGTGTTGAGTTCTTCGTCTCCGTCGGCCTAGGAGGTGCCCATGATGGAACTGAGCTTCCTTTAAGTCTTCTCTGTTAGAATGAATGAATGAATGAAATTGGATTATTGTGTCGTGCATACAGACAGTACAATTGTATGGGTGTACAAGACACCATCAAGTACAGCCTAAAGCATTTTTCACCTTCAGATGTTCAAACCATCATTGAGTAGAGCAGAACTTGTAATTCCCTGACAGAAGCTTACTATGTGTTACTGAAAAATCACAATAAATATTGAAGATATAATCTATCTTGCCTTCTTCTCCAGGCTTTTGAGATAAATTTAGCACAGTTAAACACATCACAATTACACAGCCATTCTAGTTTTTCCTTATCTGAACACCAAAATATTTTAGGGTTTTGTGGAAAGATTTCATGGAACAGTAACTCTCTCTTACTTCTTCATTTGTATAGTAGCCTGCAAAAGAAAATGTGACTCACGTCCCACTGGATGAAATTGAAGGCTTTATGATCTGGATTCTTCTGCTGGTAGACGAGGAGCAGTCTAGATGTTCAGCTGTCACTGGCCTGTAACTCGTGTGATGTAGGTTGATCTTATGGTGGTTGCTTTTTCTTGGTTTTAACGGATCTTCCTCCTCTCTGATGTTTCTCTTGGTTAGGCTTAGGTTTAGGAGGTTTCGTTCCTTAGGGTTACGGTTTGGGTGTTCGTCCTTTCACGCCTTGTCTCTGCACCTCAGCTGTCTTCTGTCTTTTTCTTCTAATGTCTTTCACTGTCATCCAGTGTCTTTTTCCCTCTCAAAGGTCTGGTTGCTCACTCGCGTTCACGTCCTTTTCTTCTCGTCTTTCAGCGTCTCTGTGTGTTTTTTCATCTCCTCCAGCCCTGGTCAGAGTGAACTTTCCAGCCTGTCAGCAGCATGTCAGAGCCTGGCTGTGGCCGTGGAGCCTTCGCTGTCTGCAGAAAGCGTGCGAGAAGAAGCTGCCAGCTTCTGCTAAGCTTCTACCACCTCGCCTGACATAAATACTATGTGTGTGTGTGTGTGTGTGTGTGTGTGTGTGTGTGTGTGTGTGTGTGTGTGTGTGTGTGTGTGTGGTGTGTGTGAGTGTGTGTGGTATTGGCACTGTGGGTGGTACAGTATGGGTGCACCCGTACCCTCCTCTTCTCCTTCACAGCCCTGCTCTCACCCTCACTTTTTCCACATCTTCTCGTCCATCTTGTCTTCTGGGTTCCTTCTCTGCCTTTGATGCTAGATGAGTGATGGTGTTCCTCCTCTGGTTGTTTTCAGCTCAGATCCTCTCTGCCTGTCTGGAGGTCTGCTCTGTCTGCACACATACCTCCTCTCCTATATATTCCCCTCCCCTATCCCCAGACTCCTCCTCTGGTTCCTCAGCTCCTCCCTAACCCAGTCTTCTCCTCTCTCTCTCTCTCTCTCTCTCTCTATCTGTCTGTGGATC
Source organism: Poromitra crassiceps (assembly GCF_964638095.1). NCBI lineage: Eukaryota > Metazoa > Chordata > Actinopteri > Beryciformes > Melamphaidae > Poromitra > Poromitra crassiceps. The sequence goes on from NC_139639.1 coordinate 10,402,071, forward strand.
TCCAGCTGTCACTCCATCTCTCCGCAGTCTTCTCCTGAATGTCTCTCCAGCGTCCCTCTGTCTCTGTCTCTTTCTATCTCTCCCTCCATCTGTCTTTCTGTGCTTTGGGACTTTGTTTTTCTGCTTCTTTCCACCTCCTCCCCCTCCATTTATTTTCCTCTCCAACTTACTTTTCCTCCTCTGACCTGATCTCCCCTGGGTCCTAATGCCAATGCTGTAGCTCGAGTGCTGGGAAAGTGAATGTAGGATATGGGCTGCACTTCAACCTGTTGTGTTTATAGGAGCTGTTGTTTGTTAATCTGCACTGACATGAAAGCCAGTGGAACTTGAAAGAGAGCATGAGAAAGACATTGAATTTGATTTCAGAAATGATGTTAGAAACTTTACCGATAGACCCCTTTCACAGCAGCCGTTTTGACTGAGGTATCAAAGCAGGGCAAACACAGGTGTAAGCAATGCCATTAATGATGGTTCCATTCCATTTAGGGGTTCAAGTGCCAGGGTCCCCATTAATATTATTGGTTACACCTGTGTTTATCCTGCTTTTACAATCAAAATGGCTGCTGTGAAAAGGCCTATTACACTGTCTTACACAGCACACTGTTGTATTAATAGAGCGTAGAACAGAATAGACAGTATAGTAGTAATATTAGCAGTACACTATCACCAGGAGTAGTACCAGTAGTAGTTCTGACATGGATGATGTTTTTTTTAAATTGTGAAAACGTAGAGAGGGGACAGGTGGAGAGACTCATCCACCAGCTTTTGTCACACACACACACACACACACACACACACACACACACACACACACACACACACACACACACACAACACAGAGGGCAGATAAGCAGGGAGTGGTGGGATGCTCGTGTGTGTGATGAAACGCGTCTCACAGTTGGGTCAGATTGGAGGAGGAGGCTAAAGAGCGAGACAAGACATATCGATGGTGGAAATTGCATCATTTGTACGAAACGTATGAAATTGCATCCAAATTCATCTACATTCAAATATCCAGCAGTGGGAGGTTTCAGCCACTAGAGGGTGCAAGAGGCTGTTAGTGTCTCATTAAAAATAAGAATAAAATTCAATAATATGAACTAAATTAAATGAAATAAATACTGCCATAGACTGTACAAATATATGGATGTAGCCACTGCACGATCACTGGCCAGGCGACCTGTCAATCATGTCCCAAAGCATTTCTGCTTTATGGTGTATTTTACACTAAATGGGACCATAATTTACTAAATAAACATCTTGTTGAAATTGAAGACTTGAAACAGTGTTTGAGGCCATAAACCCATTTAGAAGCAGGGTCATTTTCCCATTGATGTCCACACATTCTGCCTGCTGAGTCACCCTCTGCTGGCCATTAGAAAGAATGACAGTTTAAGGTAGTTCCACATTGGCTTTAATTTTCTACCGCCGGAGGTTGCCATTTCTTTACTGCACAACAAAACAACACACACACACACACCACACAAACACACAGACACAAACACACACACACACACACAAACACACCACACACACACACACACACCCCCACACACACGCACACACACACACACACACACACACACGGGGCAGATAGGGCAGGGTGTGGTCATGTGATGTAATGCGGCTCACAGTTGAGTGAGATTCTCTGGTAGAACTGCCCTTTTTTCTCTGAAGCCCTGCTTGCTGCTGATAGCATTATCAGACCTGTTCTCCGTTTAGGCTCCACATCTCTCTCTCCTCAAAGAGTTCTGCTTTGTTTCACATCCACAAAACCACAGCTGACCTCAAAGTCATCACTCATACACTTAGAACATGCAAGCAGTATAGAAGCAAGCAGTATACAAGTATAGTAGTAGTAGTAGTTGTGGTGGTGGTAATAGTAGTGGTAGCAATAGTGGGCCTATAGCTGTAGTAGGCTCGTTGTACAAGGATAAGTAATAGTATAGTAAGTATTATTATCTATGTACAGTGTAAGGAAAAGTAAAAAAGTCACTAATTTAAAATGTAGCCTATAAGGAGAGAGAACAGAGTTCAGAGTAACTAGATTCTTTTCAAGGACTGTGTGGCTTGGTGTGATATCTTTCCTGAATATCTCCACCTAAATGTGTGAAAAACAAAAGGCTGATCATTGATTTCAGAACTAATATAACTAATTACTTTTTCAAATATAGTAGCTCAATTACTGAAATAGTAACTAGGATAGTTAGTTACTTTAGGAGATGAAAATAGTGGACAACTTGACAGGATTATTCCTGGCTTGTGTGCCAGGGTGTGCCTGAGACACACAGGAGACAGGTGTGCCTGTGACACACAAGAGACAGGTGTGCCTGAGACACACAGGAGACAGGTGTGCCTGAGACACACAGGAGACACACAGGAGACACACAGGAGACAGGTGTGCCTGAGACACACAGGAGACACACAGGAGACACACAGGAGACAGGTGTGCCTGTGACACACAGGAGACAGGTGTGCCTGTGACACACAGGAGACAGGTGTGCCTGAGACACACAGGAGACAGGTGTGCCTGTGACACACAGGAGACAGGTGTGCCTGAGACACACAGGAGACAGGTGTGCCTGAGACACACAGGAGACACACAGGAGACAGGTGTGCCTGAGACACACAGGAGACATTTATTTAATTCATTTATTTAATCTTAGCCTTGAATCAAATGTTATTCCTAGTGCATGGAAGTCAGCTTTTGTTCTTCCTCTCTTAAAAGGTGGTGACCCCTCTATTATGAATAACTACAGGCCTATTTCCAAGCTTTCCGTACTCGCCAAAGTTCTGGAGACACTGGTATGTGATCAGATCAAGCTTTTTTTAAAAGATAATAATATTTTAGTTCAGTACCAGTCAGGCTTCAGAAAGCAACATGGCACCACAACAGCAGCAATGAAAGTCATAAATGATGTTATTAGTGCCTTGGATGAGAAGCAACACTGTGTCTCCCTCTTTATTGACTTGTCAAAGGCCTTTGACACAGTTGATCATGACATCATGTTAAAAAGATTAGCCAATATTGGCTTATCTGAGAAGGCAGTAGGCTGGTTTGGTAATTACCTGTCAGATAGAACACAATGTATGCAATTTGATGGTTTGACATCTGATACTTTAACTGTCCACAAGGGGGTGCCACAGGGTTCAGTCCTTGGGCCACTTCTTTTCACAATTTATATAAATAACATTGGTAAAGGTGTAGAACATGCTAGCTTTCATCTATATGCAGATGACACAATAATTTATTCTTGTGCAGATACATTAAAGAAGGCTTTTGAGGACCTTCAATATGCTTTTAATGCTTTACAGCTGCAGCTGTGTCAGCTGAAGCTTTTTTTGAATACTGACAAGACCAAGCTGATGGTATTTACCAGGTCAAAAAAAGAGCCCCAATCTTTACCTCAGGTTAAAACACTGCAGGATAAACCTATAGAAAGAGTATCAACTTACAAATACTTGGGTTTTTTAATAGACGATGGTCTTACTTTTAGGTATCATATAGAGTCCTTGTTGAAAAGGCTGAGACTCAAGTTAGGTTTTTATTTTAGAAACAAGTCATGTTTTTCTTTTGAGGTAAAAAAAAAGCTTGTCTCTGCTACTTTTTTACCTGTACTAGATTATGGAGACATTTTGTACATGCATGCTCCTGTAGGTTCTTTGCGTCTGCTGGACACTGTTTATCACGGGGCTTTAAGGTTTATCACAAACTGTAAAAATCTAACTCACCACTGTGTTCTCTACGAGAAAGTGGGCTGGCCATCTCTGACTCTACGTAGGCTGAGTCACTGGTATCTATTTATTTACAAGGCGATATTAAAACAACTCCCAAATTATTTGTGTACATACATTGTCCAGCAGAGCAACAACAATTACTCTTTACGCTCACAAAACTTTTTTTTATTGAATGTAAAAAGGGCTCGTACAGAGTATGGTAAAAAGGCGTTTCACTTCTCAGCACCGACGGCATGGAATGAGCTCCAGAAGGACCTGAAATTGCAGGAGCTGGTCTCATTAAATGTTTTTAAAACGATGGTTAAAGGTAGGGAGGACGGTGAAAGTTGCAACTGTTTTTTTTCTTCATAGTTTAACTTGCTTTTATGAATCACTGAATGTGTGTGTGTACCATGTAGTGTTGTAATGTTATAAGATGTTTGTTGTGGCGTCTGCAACTTGTGTAATTGTATGCTGCTTTTCTTGGCCAGGTCCCTCTTGAAAAAGAGATTCTTAATCTCAATGAGGCTAACCTGGATAAATAAAGGTTAAATAAATAAAAAATAAAATAAAGGTGTGCCTGAGACACACAGGAGACAGGTGTGCCTGTGACACACAGGAGACACACAGGAGACAGATGCAGAGCTGAGTGAGGGCATCTCATAAAAGCCAGAGTGAAGACAGTCAAACAGCACACAGGAGACAGATGCAGAGCTCAGTTCTATGCAGAGGTGAGAGGAAAAACATGTCACCCATTGCTAATTGTATAATTATTGTTTTGGAGTGGAAACCGAACCTCATATCGATAAATAATGATGTAAAAAGGCAATAATAAACAATTTTCACAGGACCAAAGGATGAAATGATGGTTGACATAGCTTTTTTTGTTTCAATGAAAATGTTACAAGTCATCAGAATTGCAGTAGGCTACACCTAAGTAAGTACAGTACCACCCCAATGCATTCAGTAGGAAAATGTATCCAAAAAATATGAGGAACAGTAGCAATGCAGTATAAATAATAATACAATGTTCAATAATAATAATATTAGAGACATCCCAGAACATGGGGGGGAGTTACATTACCAAGAGGTTTGCATATTTTCCCCTCACCTCTGTATCAATTGTTTAATTCCTAAAATATCAATTGAATGTTTACATGTGATTATCATTAATGTTTACATGTGATTATCATTCCTCTTTACAGAAAGTAAATGCACCTGTACTGTGTGGTACACATGGAGGAAGGAGTGACTAGCCAGGATACAAAGGGTTAACATGCTGAACAAGCTTTGATCATAACAGTCAAGCCAGGCTGAGGGAAGCTTCAGGATCTATAACAGCTGATCCTATTGATCACTAATCAACTGATCAGAAAACTTGAAGGAAAACTGCCCTGATCAGATCTCACCTAACCTCTGTCTTCCTGCCTGTAGTAACGCGTTACTACAGGCAGGAAGACAGAAGAAGAACCGCCCTGTCTTCTGGTGGTCCGCAGTGTTTTCATTCCCCCATAGAAATGCAGCAGTAGGCAGCTTAACCTCGCCAGTCGCTACGAGTTATAGACAAAATAAGAAGCATGGACCAAACGAAATATTCAAAGAAGTACTTGAAGAAACTTGCCGGATCCATAACATTACGTCTGAACGGAACGCAAGAATTGAGCGAAAACATTTCCTGGAGTAGCTACAGCACTTTGGTTCCGGGTCTTCCGCCCATAGCCGGAAGACTCAGAACGAGGTTTTTCCATCCAGGCTAGATCTCATCTAGTTCTAGTCGCTTCCCACAATTAAATGCTCCCGACAACTATATACTCACAGAGGGGAAAGCTGGTCAAAATTATGTCGTGATTGGTCGAATACTACTGAACTTCCTTCCGGTCTACCTTGGAATTTGAATGGGCAGATGTATATACTCTCTAAGGAGCATTCAAAGAATGTAGAAGAGAATCATCTCATCAGTCTGTGATGTTCACAACACATTCTTATTTTGTGGTGAAATGTTGTAAGTTGTTTTGGTGAAACCGCACTGTCCCTCAACCTGCCTCGTCAGCGTCTACTGTACACTGCTGTCCCTCAACCTGCCTCGTCAGCGTCTACTGTACACTGCTGTCCCTCAACCTGCCTCGTCAGCGTCTACTGTACACTGCTGTCCCTCAACCTGCCTCGTCAGCGTCTACTGTACGCACTGTCCCTCAACCTGCCTCGTCAGCGTCTACTGTACACTGCTGTCCCTCAACCTGCCTCGTCAGCGTCTACTGTACGCACTGTAACTCAACCTGCCTCGTCAGCGTCTACTGTACACTGTAGTTAGTCATGATGGAAGTTTCCTACATTTCCCAGAATGCTTCAAACAAACTCCCAGAGAAGGGTTGAGAAGTTGTTGTGGTTGTTGTGGCCATGGTGGAGTAGGCCTAGTGTCAGAAAGCGTTCCAGGCAGCGCTTTGTCCATGCAGTGATTTAGGCATCGTAGGAGTTTTCCTTCAAGATTTTCAAAAGCTTTTAATGCCAGTTTTTGTGGATGGAGTGAAACTCTCACTCCTAACACACACATCCCTGCAAACAGTTGTATTACTTAGTCACACTATTGCCACAGTTATGGAAGTATATGGAATGGCTGCGAGTCTTGAGTTCCTTCCCATCGACTTTCACTGACACTTTTTCACATCATCAGACGTCATCATGACGTCTGTGAAAACCTCTTCCATCAACAGATGACATGTGAACGTCCTGAAGCTTCTCTCTATGCTGCTGTGTGGCAGCTTCCATGATGTCATTATTATGACACATTTATGAGATATGAGATTGATAGTTTTTAACAGCAGGTAAACAAGTCTTTGGTTGACAAAATCAAAACATGTCATGTAAATGTAACCTTCTTGGAAATTAACTCAAACATTGATCCAGAGGAATACAAAGAATATTTCTTGATAGTATAGTTAAAATGCAATCTGTGATGATATACAGTATAAATATGTGTTGCTGTCTTTGTGTGGATCTTCTGTGCAGTAAGCAGAGAGAGAACGTGGCCAGAGAAGGTTGAATTGTTAGCGGACGATACAAAGAGCTGCAGAGTGGCTCTGTTGTTTTGAACCTGAGAAGCATTTTGCTCAAACTGATTTATGACAATAAGCAACTGAAACAATTGACTGTACATTTTAAACAGGGAACCTTGGTTGATTCAATGAGATTCTAGTCTGGATCCTCTAGTGTTAGACACTAAATGATGAACCTCAGGTAACAACTCAGTCTTAAATGGCGTTATGGAGTAGAACTGTTCAACTGGAGTTCAGTGCAGTTTGTGTCTGGTAGACCTCCACATAAGAGACCATAAAACCATAAGCATTTATTTCACCCAGGAGTGGTTGGGGTTCGGTGCTTTGCTCAACGGCTCCTCAGTGGTAGTATACAGTACAGTACGTGTGTTATGCATTCACTTTCCAAGGCCAGAGATTCACAAGACTTGAACCAGCCATCTTCCTGTCCCAAGCTCTATCTAGACCAGCTTCCTGTCCCAAGCTCTATCTAGACCAGCTTCCTGTCCCAAGCTCTATCTAGACCAGCTTCCTGTCCCGAGCTCTATCTAGACCAGCTTCCTGTCCCGAGCTCTATCTAGACCAGCTTCCTGTCCCGAGCTCTATCTAGACCAGCTTCCTGTCCCAAGCTCTATCTAGACCAGCTTCCTGTCCCAAACTCTATCTAGACCAGCTTCCTGTCCCAAGCTCTATCTAGACCAGCTTCCTGTCCCAAGCTCTATCTAGACCAGCTTCCTGTCCCAAGCTCTATCTAGACCAGCTTCCTGTCCCAAGCTCTATCTAGACCAGCTTCCTGTCCCGAGCTCTATCTAGACCAGCTTCCTGTCCCGAGCTCTATCTAGACCAGCTTCCTGTCCCGAGCTCTATCTAGACCAGCTTCCTGTCCCGAGCTCTATCTAGACCAGCTTCCTGTCCCGAGCTCTATCTAGACCAGCTTCCTGTCCCGAGCTCTATCTAGACCAGCTTCCTGTCCCAAGCTCTATCTAGACCAGCTTCCTGTCCCGAGCTCTATCTAGACCAGCTTCCTGTCCAGAGCTCTATCTAGACCAGGCATGTCCAAAGTCTGGCCCTGGGGCCAATTATGGCCCGTGGACAGATTTTAAGTGGCCCTCGGCTTGTCTCTCAAAATAGACTATATGTGGCCCTCTACACAGTATTGGTTAATCAAGCAAGTTCAATTTGCATTTTTCGATGACAACACTATCAAACAGTTTGTACAATCACCAAGTAGGAACATCACATGCAGAACTAATGTTTTCAGATGCTAAACAAAATACTTAAGAGTACAATTGTATGTGATTTTTTTTTTTTTTTTTTATAACCCATATTTTCACATGATCTAATCTGGCCCCCATTAAAAAAAGTTTGGAGACCCCTGATCTAGACTATCTGACAGCAACCCAAATCATTTTGTATTGTATTGCATTGTATTTTAATGTATTGCATTGCATTGCATTGTATTTGATTGTGTTGTGTTGTATTCTGTCAGTGCAGATGGTATTTTATGGCCTACAGCTCTGAAGGATAAGCAGCTTGAAAAGGATGGAAGGCTATTTTATGGCTATAAAGGTTTAAAGGGAGACGTGGTCTAAAAGCTGCTTCCACCCTGAGAAGACTTAAGACCTAACCCTTCATGCAGGGGTCAATGGCTGCTGTCATTTATTCGGATCAGAATAGTTACTTTTCAAGAAACTGAATATGGGCACAAAATATTGGCAGAAACACAAATGACTGTATATCTCCTGAAACAGACTGACCGGTTTCTGCCAATCAGGTGCCCTGGGCAAAACTATAAATGGTGTCTATCCACAAATTCTCACATTTTATCAACTATTTCATATAGGGTTGACAACACAATGTTATCAAGTCCCTCCAGGAAATAGCAATTTTGTAATCGCAATAATTAATGCAAATTCATTATTTGCAATTTTTCAAAATGCCTGCTTTTTTCTCTGCAAAAATTACAAAACGGGTTCCTCAACTTGCAATTTTTGCCAGTTCCAGTTTTTGAGAAGAGTTGCCATTTATTAGGCAGCAGCCTAGTTAGAGAGGGGGAAAAAAGTTCCGAAAAACAAACATACAACTTTGTATACTTGTTTATAACTTTGCTGGATCTGCCAATGCTGCCACCAAGTGGACACAAAAAGGAACACCATGGAAATGTAAGTCCTGTAATGTCGCCCTCTATGTCATCTTGACAGAAACTGTTTTGAGGAGTGGGCGTGGCACAGCTTAAAACAAACAAACACCAATAGCCACTCCTGCTTTTTGTTGTAAAGATCTGTATATAGTTTGATTTTATTTCAATTTTAATAATAATTCTAAGAGGTGTTACATTGCTTTTCTAAGTAGCTACTCAATGTGCGTCACATATCAGGGGTACTCAACTCATCGACCACCGATGTGTAGCAGCACCCACCTGGGTGATGCACGGCAGCCATGTTTGCTCCAGAAAACTCACCACACATCAGCTGTCATGGTGGAGAGTTGAGGACTGAATGAGCCAATTAAGTAAGGAGGGATGATTAGGTGGCCATGATGGAAGGAAGGCCTGTGTGGGCACCGGGGTCACACCCCTCAGGGCACCGGGGTCACACCCCTCAGGGCACCGGGGTCACACCCCTCAGGGCACCGGGGTCACACCCCTCAGGGCACCGGGGTTACACCCCTCAGGGCACCGGGGTCACACCCCTACTCTTGCGACCACAGAAGTGCTTTTGTATACTTTGCCAGGTATATAAACATATATACTGTATATGTCTGTCTTTCTGTGAACAGATTTTGTGAACGTGATAGATAGTGTCTAAACCGTGCAAGATGCAGTCATGAAACCTTACAGGTGTGTATACAGTAGTTGACATCAAAATGAAGGCCGAATTAGAAAATGGCCATGATCCAAACATGATCCCCCCTCCCCCTCCCCACACGTTACGCCCACATTCGTTTAAATTGCGGGCATCGCGGCTGTCATGATTCCATAGCTGATTGATTGATTGTCTTGTATTGGTGAGCAGGTGAACAGGTGAACATGTGAAGAGTGAGTTCAGCAACATCGACAACAAGGTCAAAAAGAAGCAGTGATTTTTCATGTGACGGCTCTTTAAGGTGACTGATGGTCTGGGTCCAGGCTGGGAGGACAGGGGGCGGGGCTGGGAGGACAGGGAGGCGGGGCCAGGGGCGGGGCAGCTCGTCTCCTCCTCAACACGTCCTGCGGCGGCCAGGCGGACCACAGATGACACAGATTTTGATCCGGTCGTAGATCAGAAGTGACCCGAGGAAAGAGCCGCTCACTGACAGAACACATTACAGCATTAAACAGCCAGACATTAGCAATCAAGTGGGATTGATCGATCGCTGCCTGCAGGGAACGAAGAATGTCTGATGTGTGTGTGTGTGTTTATTCTTGTACTTATACTTTTATGTGACCCAAATGTCCTCACAAGGATAGAGCGATGATGAAAGTCCTTCACAGTGAGGGCAGTTTGCTGCTCCTCTTCTTTTAGGAGGTTTAGAGCTGGGACCTCCATCTAGACTTCATGTTAGAATAAGAGTTAGGTTAGGTCTAGACTTCATGTTAGAATAAGAGTTAGGTTAGGTCTAGACTTGATGTTAGAATAAGAGTTAGGTTAGGTCTAGACTTCATGTTAGAATAAGAGTTAGATTAGGTCTAGACTTCATGTTAGAATAAGAGTTAGGTTAGGTCTAGACTTCATGTTAGAATAAGAGCCATGTTAGAATAAGAGTTAGGTTAGGTCTAGACTTCATGTGAGAGTTCAGTGTAGGTTAGGGGAAGAGAAGGGGAAGAGAAGGGGAAGAAGGGTATGGGTAAGGAAGGGTACGGAACGCCATTTGTCCCATATTTGAATCATTAAAGGGAATATGTATATATTTTTCTTTAAATCTGGCCTGTGTGTGTGTGGGCCTGCCTGCCTGTGTGCTATGAGCGAAGGGCACTAGGACCCAGGGGCACCTTGCTCAGTTGTTGACAAACGAAACTCACATCATGTGTAGTGTACTCACATCATATGTAGTGTACTCTCATCATGTGTAGTGTACTCACATCATGTGTAGTGTACTCTCATCATGTGTAGTGTACTCACATCATGTGTAGTGTACTCTCATCATGTGTAGTGTACTCTCATCATGTGTAGTGTACTCTCATCATGTGTAGTGTACTCTCATCATGTGTAGTGTACTCTCATCATGTGTAGTGTACTCTCATCATGTGTAGTGTACTCTCATCATGTGTAGTGTACTCTCATCATGTGTAGTGTACTCTCATCATGTGTAGTGTACTCACATCATGTGTAGTGTACTTACATCATGTGTAGTGTACTCACATCATGTGTAGTGTACTCACATCATGTGTAGTGTACTCACATCATGTGTAGTGTACTCTCATCATGTGTAGTGTACTCTCATCATGTGTAGTGTACTCTCATCATGTGTAGTGTACTCTCATCATGTGTAGTGTACTCTCATCATGTGTAGTGTACTCTCATCATGTGTAGTGTACTCACATCATGTGTAGTGTACTCTCATCATGTGTAGTGTACTCTCATCATGTGTAGTGTACTCTCATGTGTAGTGTACTCTCATCATGTGTAGTGTACTCTCATCATGTGTAGTGTACTCTCATCATGTGTAGTGTACTCTCATCATGTGTAGTGTACTCTCATCATGTGTAGTGTACTCTCATCATGTGTAGTGTACTCTCATGTGTAGTGTACTCTCATCATGTGTAGTGTACTCTCATCATGTGTAGTGTACTCTCATCATGTGTAGTGTACTCTCATCATGTGTAGTGTACTCTCATCATGTGTAGTGTACTCTCATCATGTGTAGTGTACTCTCATCATGTGTAGTGTACTCACATCATGTGTAGTGTACTCTCATCATGTGTAGTGTACTCTCATCATGTGTAGTGTACTCTCATCATGTGTAGTGTACTCTCATCATGTGTAGTGTACTCACATCATGTGTAGTGTACTCTCATCATGTGTAGTGTACTCTCATCATGTGTAGTGTACTCTCATCATGTGTAGTGTACTCTCATCATGTGTAGTGTACTCTCATCATGTGTAGTGTACTCTCATCATGTGTAGTGTACTCTCATCATGTGTAGTGTACTCACATCATGTGTAGTGTACTCTCATCATGTGTAGTGTACTCTCATCATGTGTAGTGTACTCTCATGTGTAGTGTACTCTCATCATGTGTAGTGTACTCTCATCATGTGTAGTGTACTCTCATCATGTGTAGTGTACTCTCATCATGTGTAGTGTACTCTCATCATGTGTAGTGTACTCTCATCATGTGTAGTGTACTCTCATGTGTAGTGTACTCTCATCATGTGTAGTGTACTCTCATCATGTGTAGTGTACTCTCATCATGTGTAGTGTACTCTCATCATGTGTAGTGTACTCTCATCATGTGTAGTGTACTCTCATCATGTGTAGTGTACTCTCATCATGTGTAGTGTACTCACATCATGTGTAGTGTACTCTCATCATGTGTAGTGTACTCTCATCATGTGTAGTGTACTCTCATCATGTGTAGTGTACTCTCATCATGTGTAGTGTACTCTCATCATGTGTAGTGTACTCACATCATGTGTAGTGTACTCACATCATGTGTAGTGTACTCTCATCATGTGTAGTGTACTCACATCATGTGTAGTGTACTCACATCATGTGTAGTGTACTCACATCATGTGTAGTGTACTCACATCATGTGTAGTGTAGAACTGATGTAGAACATGACCTTCAGGTGGATGGTGAAATATAGCCGGTAGATCCTGGACCTTCAGGTGGATGGTGAAATATGGCCTGTAGATCCTGGACCTTCAGGTGGATGGTGAAATATAGCCGGTAGATCCTGGACCTTCAGGTGCATGGTGAAATATGGCCTGTAGATCCTGGACCTTCAGGTGCATGGTGAAATATAGCCGGTAGATCCTGGACCTTCAGGTGGATGGTGAAATATAGCCGGTAGATCCTGGACCTTCAGGTGCATGGTGAAATATGGCCTGTAGATCCTGGACCTTCAGGTGCATGGTGAAATATAGCCGGTAGATCCTGGACCTTCAGGTGCATGGTGAAATATAGCCGGTAGATCCTGGACCTTCAGGTGCATGGTGAAATATAGCCGGTAGATGCTGGACCTTCATGTGGATGGTGAAATATGGCCGGTAGATCCTGGACCTTCATGTGCATGGTGAAATATAGCCGGTAGATGCTGGACCTTCATGTGGATAGTGAAATATGGCCGGTAGATCCTGGACCTTCATGTGGATGGTGAAATATAGCCGGTAGATCCTGGACCTTCAGGTGGATGGTGAAATATAGCCGGTAGATCCTGGACCTTCATGTGCATGGTGAAATATAGCCGGTAGATCCTGGACCTTCAGGTGGATAGTGAAATATAGCCGGTAGATCCTGGACCTTCATGTGCATGGTGAAATATGGCCGGTAGATCCTGGACCTTCAGGTGCATGGTGAAATATAGCCGGTAGATCCTGGACCTTCAGGTGGATGGTGAAATATAGCCGGTAGATGCTGGACCTTCAGGTGGATGGTGAAATATAGCCAGTAGATCCTGGACCTTCAGGTGGATGGTGAAATATAGCCGGTAGATCCTGGACCTTCAGGTGCATGGTGAAATATAGCCGGTAGATCCTGGACCTTCATGTGGATGGTGAAATATAGCCGGTAGATGCTGGACCTTCATGTGGATGGTGAAATATAGCCGGTAGATCCTGGACCTTCAGATGGATGGTGAAATATAGCCGGTAGATCCTGGACCTTCAGGTGGATGGTGAAATATAGCCTGTAGATCCTGGACCTTCATGTGCATGGTGAAATATAGCCAGTAGATCCTGGACCTTCATGTGCATGGTGAAATATAGCCGGTAGATCCTGGACCTTCAGGTGCATGGTGAAATATAGCCAGTAGATCCTGGACCTTCATGTGCATGGTGAAATATAGCCAGTAGATCCTGGACCTTCAGGTGCATGGTGAAATATAGCCAGTAGATCCTGGACCTTCATGTGCATGGTGAAATATAGCCAGTAGATCCTGGACCTTCAGGTGCATGGTGAAATATAGCCAGTAGATCCTGGACCTTCATGTGGATGGTGAAATATGGCCGGTAGATCCTGGACCTTCAGGTGCATGGTGAAATATAGCCTGTAGATCCTGGACCTTCATGTGCATGGTGAAATATAGCCTGTAGATCCTGGACCTTCAGATGGATGGTGAAATATAGCCGGTAGATCCTGGACCTTCAGGTGCATGGTGAAATATAGCCAGTAGATCCTGGACCTTCATGTGGATGGTGAAATATGGCCGGTAGATCCTGGACCTTCAGGTGCATGGTGAAATATAGCCAGTAGATCCTGGACCTTCATGTGGATGTTGAAATATAGCCAGTAGATCCTGGACCTTCATGTGGATGGTGAAATATAGCCAGTAGATCCTGGACCTTCATGTGGATGGTGAAATATGGCCGGTAGATCCTGGACCTTCAGGTGCATGGTGAAATATAGCCTGTAGATCCTGGACCTTCATGTGCATGGTGAAATATAGCCTGTAGATCCTGGACCTTCAGATGGATGGTGAAATATAGCCGGTAGATCCTGGACCTTCATGTGCATGGTGAAATATAGCCTGTAGATCCTGGACTTTCAGATGGATGGTGAAATATAGCCGGTAGATGCTGGACCTTCATGTGGATGGTGAAATATAGCCAGTAGATCCTGGACCTTCATGTGCATGGTGAAATATGGCCTGTAGATCCTGGACCTTCAGGTGCATGGTGAAATATGGCCGGTAGATCCTGGACCTTCAGGTGCATGGTGAAATATAGCCTGTAGATCCTGGACCTTCAGGTGCATGGTGAAATATGGCCGGTAGATCCTGGACCTTCAGATGGATGGTGAAATATGGCCGGTAGATCCTGGACCTTCATGTGCATGGTGAAATATGGCCGGTAGATCCTGGACCTTCAGATGGATGGTGAAATATGGCCGGTAGATCCTGGACCTTCAGGTGGATGGTGAAATATGGCCGGTAGATCCTGGACCTTCAGATGGATGGTGAAATATGGCCGGTAGATCCTGGACCTTCAGGTGGATGGTGAAATATAGCCGGTAGATCCTGGACCTTCAGGTGCATGGTGAAATATAGCCGGTAGATCCTGGACCTTCAGGTGCATGGTGAAATATAGCCGGTAGATCCTGGACCTTCGTGGGGATTCAAGTCCCCACCCAATTCAGTCTTATTTCAGGCTTTCAGGCTATGAGACATGCACTTGCGGCATTCCAAAAAAGTTGAGTTATTTCCATCTCAGTGTGACGTGGTCGCAGTCACTGCGCATTGTGACCGCATTGCCCTCATGTTTGCATGCGTCTGCTGTGCACCCCCATTAAAGTGAATGGATTTGAGTGCACAAAAAAATGGCATAACCGGGAGAGAAATTAAATTCTAACAATTACAAAGGAAATACAAGGTGCAAACACATGTTATCCTAGCCCTAAAGAACATATTTAAAGTGCAACATGCCTTTGACTGCCTGCAATGCCCCAAAACCTACTGTGTATGGCCACACAGTAAGTGCATGGCACAGTAAGTGCATGGCACAGCACAGTATATGAGTCAGTGGGTCCTCTTCTTCTGACAGATCAAGAGTGGAAAACACCATGTTGGGGTCTTGGTACACCAAGACTTTACATTAGGAGGCCTTTGGACAATAGAGTTCCAAAGTCACACCCTCTTCAGGGTTAGACTTACGGACCAAGGGATTCCATCCACCATTCATTTTTCCATAAACATTTTGTAAAATGCTTACAGGCGATCCTATAATATAATAAGAATGGGAAGTGCCTGTGAGTGAGCAGAATTGTGTTTGGCCATAGCTGTGCCATTTGATATGTGATCTGGGTGAATCTTGCAGGAAGTGTAAAGAGCACCCCCTGCAGGTGACCTAACGGAGCACATTGGTGGGGGGAATCCACTATTTTTTGTTTTGGCCCGAGTGAAATGTTCTATGGTCTCTCCTGATTCTAAATAGCTGAATCGCTTGGTTTTACCAAGTAAATTTTTTTTTATACACATTTTGAGAAAATATGGAATATAAAATGGCGGATGTAACCCCTTGATTCATATGCCTAACCCGGAAGAGGGTGTGACTTTGGCTCTCTATGATGCAGAGCTTTACTGCTAAAGCGCTATACAGTACATGTAGATAAACATGGAACACTGTGTGGAACACGCACTGTGACAGAGGCATGGTCACAATGTGTAGCTTATTATGGTTATGATGGGGGGCTTCGGTAAATACATAAATGACTAAGCCCTTCCACCGGGGGGCAGTAAATGCACTCTTGGACCCCTGGGCCTGTGCCCGGTTGGCCCGTTCAGTAATCCATCCATGCTTCCTACTATATCAGTAGGGAGAACAACAAAACACATAGCATCAACGTTGCATTTATAGCGATGGTAAAAGCAAGATCTATGAGAGTATCATCTTTGATTTGTGCTCATAATGGTGTTATAGTTTTCAAACCAATAGATTTAGCGGTGGACTATATGTACTGTGTACGTTACGCACTCTGTATGGTTTTGTTTATGTTGCTACGCCGATTTTCTCACCCATTTCTCACTACATTGTTTATTTTTTAAATGTGTATTTAATACATAGATCTGATCCTACTTTGAGTTTCACATTGTCATTAAATTGTATAAAGGTTAAATATCAGACAAGCGGTATCAGTAGTGATTTTCATATTCTGCACTTATGGCTTATAGGTTTTGCCAGTTATGAGATTTTATGCCTTGATTTTTTTCTCAGTCCTTTGTCTATTTGCTTGTCTATCTACAGTACCAGTACTTGGTTTTGTTCATGTACATCACTTTGTAACTCTGTATTGAGAGTGGCTAATGTTATATGACTTCTGATTGGCTATATTGCATAGTGATATTGT
>NC_139639.1:10423802-10441302 GCF_964638095.1 Poromitra crassiceps
CAAACAGGAAGTACGCTTGTGGTTGCCTTTACAAACAGGAAGTACGCTTGTGGCTGCCTTTCACCCTGATCGCACACAAACACATGAAAGAAACAGCACTTGTTAGCAGCAGGTTCTGTTTTGGTGGCATTGAAGGCTACATGGAGACATGACTATCATCAAGCAGTAGAGTCATCTCTGTTTGCATGTGATCAGTCTGGCTGTTGCTGTGAAGAAAGCAGCTCACACCATATCCTGACTGAGCACTAGCTTCCTCCTAATAAGGTCAATGATTTCAATTAGCCTTTTTCACAGCAACCATTTTGTGTCTAATAGGCAGGAAGTAACACAGGTGAAGCAAAACATTCATGAGGGTGTCCAACTTCCAATCCATTTAGATGTTCCATTGCTGCACCTGTGTTACTTCCTGCCTTTTAGAGACAAAATGGCTGCTGTGAAAAAGGTCAACTGCGCCCAATAGTAACAGTCCTGTTGTTAACTATTTTTCAAACTAGTGAATTGATTTCTGACATTCAGTACAGTGATTGATGTGGAGTCCTGAGTGTTTGGAAACTAGACAAAACAATAAAGTGACACTTGACATGGTGTATGAGAAAAGCCACCAGTGTCTCTTTTGTCTCAGGAAACTGTGTAAGAGTCAGCTTGACCCTGATGACGATGTGTGATGGATCTTTTGATT
Source organism: Poromitra crassiceps (assembly GCF_964638095.1). Taxonomy (NCBI): domain Eukaryota; kingdom Metazoa; phylum Chordata; class Actinopteri; order Beryciformes; family Melamphaidae; genus Poromitra; species Poromitra crassiceps. Next base: position 10,424,482 of record NC_139639.1, read on the forward strand.
GAGTCTGAGCACATCACTGTCTGAAGTTACAACTAGGCCTTAAGTCTTCTGAATGTTTCATGTTGGGTTTCAGGCAAAGATTAGGTTAACAAACAACATTTTAGGTTAGCGTTTTCCTAGCTTAGAAAGCTACGAGAGCAGCCAGCGGCATTTCCTCCGCTGGCGTCATGCAGGAGTGGGAGGCGGTTTCCTCTAAACTGGGTTGGCTTACCCAGAAGTCCCTGCACTTACCCAGAAGTCCCTGCACTTACCCAGAAGTCCCTGCACTTACCCAGAAGTCCCTGGACTTACCAAGAAGTCCCTGCACTTACCCAGAAGTCCCTGCACTTACCCAGAAGTCTCTCTTACTCGCTCTTACTTGTGAAAGTCAATGGGATTTTGTATGGGGATTTGGTTTAAATGCATGAAATAAGGTCTGTGGATAACAAAAGTTGATGAAACAGTGAACTTTGTCGAAGTGATAAAAAACCGCATGATAAATGTAGCACAAAGCGTCATGGCTGACCTCAGAGTCCTGGGGGTCTTGTAAGATGGCGGCCTCCAGTAGCAGCACGGCGTGGTTCAGGTCGCCCTCGCGGCCTCTCTGCTGGCCCTCAGCCAAGGCATTGGGCCGCTCTCTGTACGGGTTGTTGCTGTGGAAGTAGTAACCCTGCAGCAACACAGGAGATCGGATGAACGGTTCTCGAGATATGCACACACACACACACACACACACACGCACACATACACACACACGCACACATACACATACACACACACACACACACACACACACACACACACAGACACACACCCTCGCTCTCTCACACAGATATTATTATGATTATATATAAGATTATACCCCTTTGCTTTATAGTATAATTATATTATCTAGGTCCCAAAGCTACAACTTTACTGTTTTCACAAACCAGCGTCGACGTCTGTAATAGTTCAGATTAATGGGCTGGTTTCATGCACTGAAAATGAACAAAACATTTTTCAGATGTGCTCCATGGGGGGGTGGAGGGTGTGTGTGTGTGTGTGTGTGTGTGTGTGTGTGTGCGTGTGTGTGCGTGTGTGTATGTGTGTGTGTGTGTGTGTGTGTGCGTGTGTGTGTGTGTGTGTGTGTGTGTGTGTGTGTGTGTGTGTGTGTGTGTGCTCCACTGGGCGGTGTTGACAGCACCCATATGTTCACAGAGCAATTCAAGGACAAAGGCGTTCTGTCAGAGCAGGTGGCCTCTAACCACTCAGGTCACATCAGGGAAGATCAGCACACAGACAGCAGGTACAGAGAGGTGCTATGACACTGCTGACACAGACAGCAGGTACAGAGAGGTGCTATGACACTGCTGACACAGACAGCATGGGCAGAGAGGTGCTATGACACTGCTGACACAGACAGCATGGGCAGAGAGGTGCTATGACACTGCTGACACAGACAGCAGGGACAGAGAGGTGCTATGACACTGCTGACACAGACAGCATGGGCAGAGAGGTGCTATGACACTGCTGACACAGACAGCATGTGGTCAGCATTTTCAAATAATATACCTACCACACCTCATTTTGTCAGTTTTTAAAGAAAATGTGTTCTCATGGGTTCTGACAGCAGATTTGTTTGTCACGATATCTCAAAATCATTATAATGATCCTATAGAAGACGATGATATTGAATTATTGCTAGGGATGCACCGATCCACTTTTTTCACTTCCGATCCGATTCCGATACCTGAATTTGGATATCTGCCGATACCGATATTATGCCGATACCAATATTTTTCTTGAATATACAGTATAGGCAAAGATTTGGCCAATTAAAGTTTTTTTTTTAAATATACCTTGCAAAAAGCAGACAAAATTAAGAAAATATACAAGGCAAAGAAGGATACTATTATACATTATTACACAAATTACGGCCAGCTGTGTGCTGGAATTGCAATTTTTTTTTTTTTTTTTTTTTTTTTTCAATTCCGATCCGATCCGATCCGTGAATTAGTGCCATATCGGCACCCGATACCGATATTGGATCGGATCGGCCCCATCCCTAATTATTGCCCAGCATTAGCTAAAGGGCACATCAGCAGTAGTTGGGTTTCTCCATGGTTTCCCCAGCTGGGATGCAAACCCACAACCTCCTCGTCACAAGCCCACATCTCTGACCTCAACGATATTCCAACACTCCGTATTCACCTCATTACAAAGCTAAAATAGCCTTTTTACAGAGTGAGCGAGGGGGCGAGAGACATTGATTATGCATGAGCTTCTTCTGCTCTGTGGCAGCAGGGGTGGGGGGGGGGGCAGCAGAACAGCATTATTCTGCTCTGTGGCAGCAGGGGGGGGGGGGGGCAGACTGGATTATGTGTGGAATCAAATCCATTAGTGATGGAATGGGCAGAGGCTAATGGGTAGGTAGGTGAGGCTAATGGGGTAGGTAGGTGAGGCTAATGGGTAGGTAGGTGAGGCTAATGGGTAGGTAGGTGAGGCTAATGGGGTAGGTAGGTGAGGCTAATGGGGTAGGTGAGGGTGGCTAATGGGGTAGGTGAGGCTAATGGGGTAGGTAGGTGAGGCTAATGGGTAGGTAGGTGAGGCTAATGGGTAGGTAGGTGAGGCTAATGGGGTAGGTAGGTGAGGCTAATGGGGTAGGTAGGTGAGGCTAATGGGTAGGTAGGTGAGGCTAATGGGGTAGGTAGGTGAGGCTAATGGGTAGGTAGGTGAGGCTAATGGGGTAGGTAGGTGAGGCTAATGGGGTAGGTAGGTGGCTAATGGGGTAGGTGAGGCTAATGGGGTAGGTAGGTGAGGCTAATGGGTAGGTAGGTGAGGCTAATGGGTAGGTAGGTGAGGCTAATGGGGTAGGTAGGTGAGGCTAATGGGTAGGTAGGTGAGGCTAATGGGTAGGTAGGTGAGGCTAATGGGTAGGTAGGTGAGGCTAATGGGGTAGGTAGGTGAGGCTAATGGGTAGGTAGGTGAGGCTAATGGGTAGGTAGGTGAGGCTAATGGGGTAGGTAGGTGAGGCTGATGGGGTAGGTAGGTGGCTAATGGGGTAGGTAGGTGAGGCTAATGGGGTAGATAGGTGAGGCTAATGGGGTAGGTAGGTGAGGCTAATGGGGTAGGTAGGTGGCTAATGGGGTAGGTAGGTGAGGCTAATGGGTAGGTAGGTGAGGCTAATGGGGTAGGTAGGTGAGGCTAATGGGGTAGGTAGGTGAGGCTAATGGGTAGGTAGGTGAGGCTAATGGGTAGGTAGGTGAGGCTAATGGGGTAGGTAGGTGAGGCTAATGGGGTAGGTAGGTGAGGCTAATGGGTAGATAGGTGAGGCTAATGGGGTAGGTAGGTGAGGCTAATGGGGTAGGTAGGTGGCTAATGGGGTAGGTTGGTGAGGCTAATGGGTAGGTAGGTGAGGCTAATGGGGTAGGTAGGTGAGGCTAATGGGGTAAACAACATCAATCACACCAGCTGTATGCAGCACAACATCACCTAGGCTTTTATACACTCGCCTCTGTTCAGTGTCATTTTCTCTGTCATCATCATTCATCTTCGTTGGTATTTGTTTCATTTGTTGAATATGTTTGATGTCTTCAATCTTTTGCCCTTTCTGCCCCGGAAAAGTGCTGAACAACTGTAATTTAATACGACTATAATAGACGATACTTTGACGCTGAAATGAAAACCTGTCTCGTCCTCCACTTCCTCCCTCTCTTCTTTCTCATTGCTAACTTACAGTTTGAGTGACACAATTGTCTCCAAGCGACTCCATGGTCTCTGCCCTCCATGCTGCCTACCTTCTCCATGGTCTCTGCCTTCCACTCTGCCTACCTTCTCCATGGTCTCTGCCCCCCAGGCCACTCTGCCTACCTTCTCCATGGTCTCTGCCCCCAAGGCCACTCTGCCTACCTTCTCCATGGTCTCTGCCCTCCATGCTGCCTACCTTCTCCATGGTCTCTGCCTTCCACTCTGCCTACCTTCTCCATGGTCTCTGCCCCCCAGGCCACTCTGCCTACCTTCTCCATGGTCTCTGCCCTCCATGCTGCCTACCTTCTCCATGGTCTCTGCCCTCCATGCTGCCTACCTTCTCCATGGTCTCTGCCCTCCATGCTGCCTACCTTCTCCATGGTCTCTGCCCTCCATGCTGCCTACCTTCTCCATGGTCTCTGTCCCCCACTCTGCCTACCTTCTCCATGGTCTCTGTCCCCCATGCTGCCTACCTTCTCCATGGTCTCTGCCCCCCAGGTCACTCTGCCTACCTTCTCCATGGTCTCTGCCCTCCATGCTGCCTACCTTCTCCATGGTCTCTGCCCTCCATGCTGCCTACCTTCTCCATGGTCTCTGCCCCCCAGGTCACTCTGCCTACCTTCTCCATGGTTTCTGCCCCCCATGCTGCCTACATTCTCCATGGTCTCTGCCCCCCACTCTGCCTACCTTCTCCATGGTCTCTGCCCCCCACTCTGCCTACCTTCTCCATGGTCTCTGTCCCCCAGGTCACTCTGCCTACCTTCTCCATGGTCTCTGCCCCCCACTCTGCCTACCTTCTCAATGGTCTTTGCCCCCCATGCTGCCTACCTTCTCCATGGGTGAGATGGTAGGAGGAATGGGTCCATCACTCTCCGACTCCTCCAGCCAGTTCCTCCGAGCCAGCTCCTCCCACTCCGCCTGCATCTTGTCCCAGAACTCAGTATCTGACTGCAAAACACCAGAGACAAAAAACAACACTGAAGCTGTTTCCACACACCAGCTCTTTTACTGTACAACACTTGTTTATTTTCTTCACTATTTTATATGAATTCCAGGGGCTAACGGTAGAAAGAAGAAAAAAATGGTTAGAAAGAAAGAAAGTGGTATTTGGGTGGAATACACCTTTAAAACTATCAGAACTAGGACAGAAAGTATTTGGGTGGAATACACCTTTAAAACTATCAGAAGTAGGACAGAAAGTATTTGGTTGGAATACAGCTTTAAAACTATCAGAAGTAGGACAGAAAGTATTTGGTTGGAATACAGCTTTAAAACTATCAGAAGTAGGACAGAAAGTATTTGGGTGGAATACACCTTTAAAACTATCAGAAGTAGGACAGAAAGTATTTGGGTGGAATACACCTTTAAAACTATCAGAAGTAGGACAGAAAGTATATCAGAAGTAGGACAGAAAGTATTTGGTTGGAATACAGCTTTAAAACTATCAGAAGTAGGACAGAAAGTATATCAGAAGTAGGACAGAAAGTATTTGGTTGGAATACAGCTTTAAAACTATCAGAAGTAGGACAGAAAGTATTTGGTTGGAATACAGCTTTAAAACTACAGGTACTTGGACATAAATTATTTTGGTGGAGTAAAGCTTTAAAACTCTCTAAGTAGTTGTTGGTGGAATATGGAGCTTTCTTACTGTTTTGAACTTGTTTATTTTCTCTTAGGAATTTCATGTGCTAAAGAGATGATTATCCAGCAAGATCAGATTCAACTTTCTTTATTCCTTTATTTTTTATTTTTTATATATATATATATATATATATATTGTTTCCCGATTTTTTTATCCCATTTTTATCCCCCATTAGTGCTAATTTATATTTATCTTGGTTGCTGCTCCACCCTCTGCCGATCTGGGGAGAGCCGAAAACTGGCTCCATGCTTCCTCCGAGACATGGGCAGTAGCCAGCCGTTTCTTTTCACCTGACAGGGGAAGCTTCACCGGTAGGACATAGCACGTGGGAGGATCACGCTATTCCAATGAGTTCCCCTCCCTCTGAACAGGTGCCCCTAACGACCAGAGGAGGCACCACATCAGCAACCAGGATATTGCATGTTTTGGTGAAGGGGTTCCTATATGAAGGAAGCCCCCGGGAGGCACGGGGAGAACATGCAAACTCCACACAGAAAGGCCCTTTTGACGACCCCACCCGGGCGGTGGGCACTCGAGGACATGCGGACGGGCACGCATTCCTTCAGCATTCACAGCGTCCCAGGTGGGAATCGAACCCAGGACCTTCGAGCTGTGAGGCGACAGCGCTTACCACTGCACCACCGTACCGCCCCAACTCTCTTTATTCCTGTGGGAAAACCTGGTTGCTGCACGTTCACACCATACGCCAATCCCCAGCTGAAGCCGGATGAGAGAGTCTGTGAAACACCTGAAACTGTCCTAGAAATGTGTCATGAAATCCTGGACAGAGACAGGGTGACATAGAGCAGAGGTCACCCGGGCGGGCGAGCTCCATACTGCTCACATCCACAGAACACAATCCATCAGAGTCACACAGCAAACAGGACGTGGGACGTCCCGGGCTGGGGGGTCGGCTCAGGAGGGGGCGGGGTGCTCCTCTCAGCCCTTCACCTTTATCTCACCGCTCTTCCAATGTATTGTATTGGTTTATTCGACAGGTCAGAGACAATACAGAAGTGTGTGTGTGTGTGTGTGTGTGTGTGTGTGTGTGTGTGTGTGTGTGTGTGTGTGTGTGTGTGTGTGTGTGTGTGTGTGTGTGTCCGTCCCTCTGGAGTTGCAAAGCGTATAAAATACGCCTAAAATACGTAAAATACAGCAAACTGAAACCACTCCGTGACACTTGGACAAACCAAGTGCCCCCGCCCCCCACAGCTATAAGGCGTGAAGGCTGGGCTGAGACCCCCCCCCCCCCCCGCCCAGTACACGCAAGGAAACCTTTCCTTCTATATGACCAAACAGAAGAAGAAAATAACGACTTCCGGGGCAGGTCATAGTTGACTTGCATCCACTTTGTTGGGTAGCTTAGCCTGCCTAGCCTAGCAGATCTTTATCTGATTACAAGATTATGGACGATTCATTTGAATTCAATGGCCGCCCGTATGGAATAATGTCATGATTACAAGCAGCAGTGGGGAATCCAGCGGGAGCTGCTATCTATGTGACGGACAGCAAACACAGCAGGAGGTACGTTGGATCGCTCTTATCTCCTTCTCTCTCTGATAGAATAAGCATATGAGCCGCTGTGTGTCGGAGAATAAGCTATTTACAAGACGTAAATAAAGGCATTTCACATGTTCCGTTTTCCTGGTTTTCAGGTGGCAGTTCAAACTGATGATGGTTTCTTATGCTGATCAAAGTGAAGGTGTCAGGGTGACTTCAACATCATGTTTAAAGGAAATAAGGTCCAGAGTGTAAAAAAGTGGAATTCTCCTTTAAGGTGAAGGCTGAGGTCAGTCCTGCTGTGAGCTCTGAGGCTGGACTGCATGTCAGTGAAGGTCCTCACAGAGGTATTCATAGAAGTGTGTGTGTGTGTGTGTGTGTGTGTGTGTGTGTGTGTGTGTGTGTGTGTGTGTGTGTGTGTGTGTGTGTGTGCCTGATTCCTGCTCTCATATCATCACTACAGATCAGTTTACCAAACCTCAAATAAGAACTACAGCCATGACTGTGCTCTCTCTTTCCCTGCCTCTCTCTGTCCCCCCCCTCTCTCTCCTCTCTGTCTCTCTCTCCCCCTCTTTCCCTCTCTCTCTGTCCCCCTCTCTCTCCTCTCTGTCTCTCTCTCCCTCCCTCTCTCTGTCCCCCTCTCTCTCTCCCCTCTCTCTTTCCCTTTCTCTCCCTCCCTCTCTCTCCCTCCTTCTCTCTGTCCCCTCTCTCTTTCCCTCTCTCTCCCTCCCTCTCTCTGTCCCCCCTCTCTCTCTCCTCTCTGTCTCTCTTTCCCCCTCTCTCTGTCCCCCTCTCTCTCCTCTCTCTCCCTCTCTCTCTCTGTCCCCCTCTCTCTCTCCCTCCCTCCCTCTCTCTGCCCCCCCCTCTCTCTCCTCTCTGTCTCTCTTTCCCCCTCTCTCTGTCCCCCTCTCTCTCTCCCTCTCTCTCTCTGTCCCCCCCTCTCTCTCCTCTCTGTCTCTCTTTCCCCCTCTCTCTGTCCCCCCCTCTCTCTCCTCTCTCTCCTCTCTCTCCCCTCTCTCTGTCCCCCTCTCTCCCCCCCTCCCTCTCTCTGTCCCCCCCTCTCTCTCTCCTCTCTGTCTCTCTTTCCCCATCTCTCTGTCCCCCTCTCTCTCCCTCCCTCCCTCTCTCTCTCTCTCCCTCCCTCTCTCTCTCTGTCCCCCCCTCTCTTTCCTCTCTCTCCCTCCCTCTCTCTCTCTGTCCCCCCCTCTCTCTCCTCTCTCTCTCTCCCTCCCTCTCTCTCTCTGCCCCCCCCTCTCTTTCCTCTCTCTCTCTCTTTCCCTCCCTCCCTCTCTCTGTCCCCCCCCTCTCTCTCCTCTCTCTCCCTCCCTCCCTCTCTCTGTCCCCCCTCTCTCTCTCCTCTCTGTCTCTCTTTCCCCCTCTCTCTCTGTAGATGTTTCTCAATGTCATGGAAGGATCCTGAAACGGCTGAATTTCAATGATGATACATCATCATCATCATCATCATCATCATCAGAGGCTCAAGTGAAGTCTGTTCCAATCTTCAAACTCTACAAAGCACTGCATCGTCAGCAGAGAGCTGTTCTGTGTATCCTCAGCGCACCTAAAATACCAACAATTCTATGCACACAATTTTCTTTTTTTTTTTTTTTTTTAACCTTTATTTAAACAGGTAAAAACACGTTGAGACCGAGGTCTCATTTTCAAGTGTGACCTCGTGTGACAAAGCAGCAAAACATCACCGGCAGTATCTTCTGGCAATCGTAACTATGTTCACTTTAGTGTGCCAGCAAACATTTAATGCCAAATTGTTTGTTAATAAGCTAGAAACGTCAGTAATGTATAGGCTAACTGAGCTGTCAGGGCTAAGTGTGTTAGCTGGCCTGCTAGCTAGCAACTTCCTTCGTTGTGTTTTGGCGCTGAAGTGACGTGGGACCATGACGCAATCACACACACTCGCTAGCCTGTTCCAAGTGTTTGCTCTTCCAATGTGTGGAAGGACTCTTGCCTGCCCTCCGTAGGACATGAATAGGACCCGTCCTACCAAGCAAGGAACCTTAGGTCGTTCTCTCTTCAGTCTAGGTGTTATACACTACCTTAGGTTTGTTCTCTCTTTAGTCCAGGTGTTATACACTACCTTAGGTCGTTCTCTCTTTAGTCCAGGTGTTATACACTACCTTAGGTCGTTCTCTCTTTAGTCTAGGTGTTATACACTACCTTAGGTCGTTCTCTCTTTAGTCTAGGTGTTATACACTACCTTAGGTCGTTCTCTCTTTAGTCCGGGTGTTATACACCACCTTAGGTTTGTTCTCTCTTTAGTCCAGGTGTTATACACTACCTTAGGTCGTTCTCTCTTTAGTCCAGGTGTTATACACTACCTTAGGTTTGTTCTCTCTTTAGTCCAGGTGTTATACACTACCTTAGGTCATTATCTCTTTAGTCCAGGTGTTATACACTACCTTAGGTCGTTCTCTCTTTAGTCCGGTTGTTATACACTACCTTAGGTTTGTTCTCTCTTTAGTCCAGGTGTTATACACTACCTTAGGTCGTTCTCTCTTTAGTCCGGTTGTTATACACTACCTTAGGTCGTTCTCTCTTTAGTCCGGTTGTTATACACTACCTTAGGTTTGTTCTCTCTTTAGTCCAGGTGTTATACACTACCTTAGGTTTGTTCTCTCTTTAGTCCGGGTGTTATACACTACCTTAGGTCATTATCTCTTTAGTCCAGGTGTTATACACTACCTTAGGTCGTTCTCTCTTTAGTCCGGTTGTTATACACTACCTTAGGTCGTTCTCTCTTTAGTCCGGTTGTTATACACTACCTTAGGTTTGTTCTCTCTTTAGTCCAGGTGTTATACACTACCTTAGGTTTGTTCTCTCTTTAGTCCGGGTGTTATACACTACCTTAGGTCGTTCTCTCTTTAGTCCGGTTGTTATACACTACCTTAGGTCGTTCTCTCTTTAGTCCGGTTGTTATACACTACCTTAGGTTTGTTCTCTCTTTAGTCCAGGTGTTATACACTACCTTAGGTCGTTCTCTCTTTAGTCTAGGTGTTATACACTACCTTAGGTCGTTCTCTCTTTAGTCTAGGTGTTATACACTACCTTAGGTCGTTCTCTCTTTAGTCCGGGTGTTATACACTACCTTAGGTCATTCTCTCTTTAGTCCAGGTGTTATACACTACCTTAGGTCGTTCTCTCTTTAGTCCAGGTGTTATACACTACCTTAGGTCGTTCTCTCTTTAGTCCGGGTGTTATACACTACCTTAGGTCGTTCTCTCTTTAGTCCGGGTGTTATACACCACCTTAGGTCGTTCTCTCTTTAGTCCAGGTGTTATACACTACCTTAGGTTTGTGCCTCAGCTGCTGTCCGTCTCTCCTCAGCTGCCATCACATCCACCACTTCACTGGGATTATTCACATCTGATTAGAGGGATCTGATTTGATCTAATCTGATGAGATCACATGCTCGTTATGCATGGATTGATTTCAATGCGTCTCCGCGTTCATTTTGTCCTCTTCACTTTGCTCTGATGCTCATTGTGACTAGATGAACTATGGATATTAACCTTTTATTCAAGCACACAGTTTCTTTATGAATGAAGACAACATGGTTGAATTTTGATGTGAAAAACATTTTGGCATAAATTGTGAATAGCTCCAGCCGGGCCGTGCACCAAACATCTCCACGCTCCCTCTCTCACCACAAAACCTCCTGCCAGTATGATCATCACTCAATACATGTGCTGTGTGTGTGTGTGTGTGTGTGTGTGTGTGTGTGTGTGTGTGTGTGTGTGTGTGTGTGTGTGTGTGTGTGTGTGTGTGTGTGTGTGTGTGTGTGTGTGTGTGTGTGTGTGTGTGTGTGTGTGTGTGTGTGTGTATGTAGTGTACCTCGACAGCAGCCTTGGCCCTGACAAACTCCTCCTCCTGCGACTGGTTCCCGGCCAGCAGCGAACGAGTCCGCCTCCGCTGTCTGGTCGCTCCGCAGTCCTGCACACACACACACAGAAACACACACACACACACACACACACACACACACACACACACACACACACACACACACACACACACACACACACACACACACACACACACACACACACAGACACACACACACACACACACACACACACACACACACACACACACACACACACACACACACACACACACACAGAGGCAGCAAGGTGAGCCAGCAGCTGTCATGCTGCTTGTTAGAGGACACTAAGGAGACCACCTTCTTCAATTGGAGCTGAAACTGCATTTTTAGAGTCAACAACAATTCAGTGGGTAAACAAAAAGAGGTGGAGCACAGACTCACTGGTACTGTAAGAGTCAAAGAGGTGGAGCACAGATTCACTGGTACTGTAAACCCAAAGAGGTGGAGCACAGACTCACTGGTACTGTAAACCCAAAGAGGTGGAGCACAGATTCACTGGTACTGTAAACCCAAAGAGGTGGAGCACAGACTCACTGGTACTGTAAACCCAAAGAGGTGGAGCACAGATTCACTGGTACTGTAAACCCAAAGAGGTGGAGCACAGACTCACTGGTACTGTAAACCCAAAGAGGTGGAGCACAGATTCACTGGTACTGTAAACCCAAAGAGGTGGAGCACAGACTCACTGGTACTGTAAACCCAAAGAGGTGGAGCACAGATTCACTGGTACTGGAAACCCAAAGAGGTGGAGCACAGATTCACTGGTACTGTAAACCCAAAGAGGTGGAGCACAGACTCACTGGTACTGTAAACCCAAAGAGGTGGAGCACAGAGGTGGAGCACAGACTCACTGGTACTGTAAACCCAAAGAGGTGGAGCACAGATTCACTGGTACTGTAAACCCAAAGAGGATGGTGGAGCACAGACTCACTGGTACTGTAAACCCAAAGAGGATGGTGGAGCACAGACTCACTGGTACTGTAAACCCAAAGAGGATGGTGGAGCACAGACTCACTGGTACTGTAAACCCAAAGAGGTGGAGCACAGACTCACTGGTACTGTAAACCCAAAGAGGATGGTGGAGCACAGACTCACTGGTACTGTAAACCCAAAGAGGATGGTGGAGCACAGACTCACTGGTACTGTAAACCCAAAGAGGTGGAGCACAGACTCACTGGTACTGTAAACCCAAAGAGGATGGTGGAGCACAGACTCACTGGTACTGTAAACCCAAAGAGGATGGTGGAGCACAGACTCACTGGTACTGTAAACCCAAAGAGGATGGTGGAGCACAGACTCACTGGTACTGTAAACCCAAAGAGGATGGTGGAGCACAGACTCACTGGTACTGTAAACCCAAAGAGGATGGTGGAGCACAGACTCACTGGTACTGTAAACCCAAAGAGGATGGTGGAGCACAGACTCACTGGTACTGTAAACCCAAAGAGGATGGTGGAGCACAGACTCACTGGTACTGTAAACCCAAAGAGGTGGAGCACAGACTCACTGGTACTGTAAACCCAAAGAGGATGGTGGAGCACAGACTCACTGGTACTGTAAACCCAAAGAGGATGGTGGAGCACAGACTCACTGGTACTGTAAACCCAAAGAGGATGGTGGAGCACAGACTCACTGGTACTGTAAACCCAAAGAGGATGGTGGAGCACAGACTCACTGGTACTGTAAACCCAAAGAGGATGGTGGAGCACAGACTCACTGGTACTGTAAACCCAAAGAGGATGGTGGAGCACAGACTCACTGGTACTGTAAACCCAAAGAGGATGGTGGAGCACAGACTCACTGCACAGAGGTTTTAATAGGTGCAGTGACTAACGTTTCAACACGAGAGCATCTTCATCAGAGTCAAAGTTCATCAGAATTTTGACTCTGATGAAGACTGTCGCATCAGTAGTATCAGATACCTGAGCAGTAGCAGTACTGTAGTGTGACAGTAGTATCAGATACCTGAGCAGTAGCAGTACTGTAGTGTGACAGTAGTATCAGATACTTGAGCAGTAGCTCAAAGCATGGCACCCATTCTCTTTCTCTTTCCCCCTTCTCCCTCCCTGTTCTCTCCTCCCCCACATTTCCCATCCCCCCCACCTCCTCCCTTTCCATGCTCTCTCCTCCCCCACATCCCCCCCGCTCTCCCCCTCCCTTCTCCTGCTCTCTCCTCTTTCTCCCTTCCTCTGCTCCTTCCTTCCTTCTCTCATTCCCCCTGCTCTCCCTCCCCTGCACCCTCCCCACCTCCTCCCTTTCCTGATCTCTCCTCCCCCACTATTCCCCCACTATTCTAAAGCATGGCACCCATTCTACTCCAAAAGCATGGCACCCATTCTATCCTCTCCCACTATTCTGCCACTATTCTAAAGCATGGCACCCATTCTATCCTCTCCCACTATTCCGCCACTATTCTAAAGCATGGCACCCGTTCTACCCTAAAGCGCGGCACCCGTTCGATCCTATATTTCAATATTTTTTATATTTCTCTATCATATGATTGTTCAATGTGTTATTATTACTACTGTAATTTGCTACTGTTGTGTCAGCTAGCCCTCCTTTCCCTGTTCTCTCCATATACTCTCTCATACTCCCCCTGCTCTCCCTCCCCACCTCCTCCCCTTCCCGAACCCCCCCCCCCCACACACAATATTCTAAAGCATGGCATCCATTCTATTTTAAAGCATGGCACCCATTCTCTTTCTTTCCCCCTTCCCCTGCTCCTTCCCCACCTCTCCTTCTCTGCTCTCTCCTCCCCCACATTTCCCATTCTCTCCCCACCTCTTCCCTCTCCCTGCTCCCTCCTCCCTCACATCCCCCTGCTCTCCCCCCCCCTCCCCTCTCCTGCTCTCTCCTCTTTCCCCCTTCCCCTGCTCCTTCCCCACCTCCTATACTCCCCAACATTTCCAATTCCCTCCCCACCTCATCACTTTCCTGCCCTCTGCTCTCTCACATTCCCCCTGCTCTCCCTCCCTTCTCCTGCTCTCTCCTCCACTCTATCCTATATCTCTATATTTTCTATATTTCTTTATCAATTGTTCAATGTGTTATCATGACTACTGTAATTTGCTACTGTTGTGTCAGCTAGAATTAACTAGACATATTTTCTGTGAAGCCCTCTGGGACATGCTTGTGAATTAGGGCTATACAAATAAACTTGACTTGACTTGAGTAGCAGCACTGCAGTGTGACAGTAGTATCAGATACTTGAGCAGTAGCAGCACTGCAGTGTGACAGTAGTATCAGATACCTGAGTAGTAGCAGCACTGCAGTGTGACAGTAGTATCAGATACCTGAGTAGTAGCAGCACTGCAGTGTGACAGTAGTATCAGATACCTGAGCAGTAGCAGCACTGCAGTGTGACAGTAGTATCAGATACCTGAGCAGTAGCAGCACTGCAGTGTGACAGTAGTATCAGATACTTGAGCAGTAGCAGCACTGCAGTGTGACAGTAGTATCAGATACTTGAGCAGTAGCAGCACTGCAGTGTGACAGTAGTACCAGATACCTGAGCAGTAGCAGCACTGCAGTGTGACAGTAGTATCAGATACCTGAGTAGTAGCAGCACTGCAGTGTGACAGTAGTATCAGATACCTGAGCAGTAGCAGCACTGCAGTGTGACAGTAGTATCAGATACCTGAGTAGTAGCAGCACTGCAGTGTGACAGTAGTATCAGATACCTGAGCAGTAGCAGCACTGCAGTGTGACAGTAGTATCAGATACCTGAGCAGTAGCAGCACTGCAGTGTGACAGTAGTATCAGATACTTGAGCAGTAGCAGCACTGCAGTGTGACAGTAGTATCAGATACTTGAGCAGTAGCAGCACTGCAGTGTGACAGTAGTATCAGATACTTGAGCAGTAGCAGCACTGCAGTGTGACAGTAGTATCAGATACCTGAGCAGCAGCAGCACTGCAGTGTGACAGTAGTATCAGATACTTGAGCAGCAGCAGCACTGCAGTGTGACAGTAGTATCAGATACTTGAGCAGTAGCAGCACTGCAGTGTGACAGTAGTATCAGATACCTGAGCAGCAGCAGCACTGCAGTGTGACAGTAGTATCAGATACTTGAGCAGTAGCAGCACTGCAGTGTGACAGTAGTATCAGATACCTGAGCAGTAGCAGCACTGCAGTGTGACAGTAGTATCAGATACCTGAGCAGTAGCAGCACTGCAGTGTGACAGTAGTACCTGTGAGGAGGAGATGAAGTCCAGCTCGTCGAAGCTGTGGACATCGAAGGGACTCCTTGATGGATCCGTTTTAAACTCTGCAGACCTGAACACAGATGCATAGAAATCAGTCTTGCCAGGATTTCACCATTTTTTCTGATTGTTGCGATCAAAAGTGCTTGATTTTGCAGTGGCTTATCTCAAAAATTGCAATGCAATTTGCAAAGTTTAATGTGTTGTTGTTGTTGTTGTTGTTGTTGTTGTTGTTGTTGTTGTTTTGCTGTCTCATTGGCAAAAATGGCAAGAAAACATCCTTCTTCTAACGACTACCTAATGGCAAATTTTCTCAGTTTTATGTTATTTTTTGCTGTAAAATTGCAGGAACTGGCAAAAATTGTAAGGTGTTTTGTCGTTTTTGCGGATTTGAAAACAATGGCCCTAATACAGAGTCAGTGATGACATGTCTCTCTGACAGGCTGACAGAGGGAGAGGGTGTTTGTTTTGATTACCAGAGCAGCTCGCTGGAGGAGTGGTGGGAGGTGCATCTCTTCTCGTATCTCCTCCTCCTGCCTGCCTCCACCAGGCTGTCCAGGTTCACTTCCTCCCACTTATCCAGAGGGGAGCACAGACTGACTGAGGAGGGAGACAGACAGACAGACAGACAGACAGACAGACAGACAGGCAGACAGACAGACAGGCAGACAGACAGACAGACAGACAGACAGACAGACAGACAGACAGACAGACAGACAGACAGACAGACAGACAGACAGACACACAGACAGGTCAGAACGTCAGTTGTATCTACAGAATGTTTTTCTCTCTCTCTCCTCATTAGACAGAGAGCTGGGATTAAACCAGATGACTGTTTTAGTCACGGCCGACTGAACAAACAGCTTTCAGCTAAATGAGCCTCGTAACAACACGTTATGTAATAACACGGCTGCTGAGGTAGTGGGCCAATCATGTGTCACATTGAATAGAAGAACACTTGCGGTGATTGGCTGTGAGCAAATCCATAGAAATAGTTAAAGAAAATCTAGATCTGTGTACATGTACAAAAAGGATGGAATGCAGGTATCGTTTGATTGGAGAAGTTTCAATACTATTGGGTTATTTCGGTCTATACCTTAAATAGGGCCAGGTGATTTCCACAATGCAGAAAAATCATGACATTTGGTAATAAAAATGGAATTAACTGTAAAACATGGAATATTGCTGAATTTTCCATAATTTGTCTGAAATTGATCAAAGTAGACCTAATTATCTAAATCAAAAGTAGACCTAATTATTGTAGTAACCTAAGATGATTTCATCATTGTAACATAGGCCAAGATAAATCATTCTATTTTCGGGGTGTTTTGAGGGGGGGTCGGTCTTGTTTTGAGGGGGGGGGGTCGGTCCCTTACGTCACCTCACAACTTGGTTTTCACTTTGAGGAACACGTGGAAGAGGCTGCTCCCCCCACATCCACCCATACATTAAAACTAAATTAGAAAAAAATGGGATTTGGAAAAATAAAACAGAATTTGGAAAGAAATTAATTGGATTTCATAGATGGCCCTACTTAAAAGGTATTGAACAGCGATACCCAGGCCTGCTCGGTAGGTACCTGAGTCCAGTGAGATGGCTTCAGGCGTGCGGGGGCTGGAGGGCAGGCGCTCCACCTCCACCTGTATGAGCTCGGTGTCGTCAGGCCGGGGGCGGTGGCTCTTGCGGGGGCTCTTGGAGCTGCCCTTCCTCCTCAGAGGACTCCTCCGGCCGCGCTCCTTCCCGCTCCCGCTGCTCCCCGTGCTCCCTGTGCTCCCACTGCTCCTGTGGCTCCCACTACTCCCACTGCTTTCGCCAGGCTCGCTCAGGTCCACCAGGTCCAGAGCCGTGGACAGCACTGCAGAGAGAGAAGAT
>NC_139639.1:10446302-10521302 GCF_964638095.1 Poromitra crassiceps
TAGGTGGAGTAGGGTCATCCATAACACGCTGTGACCCTGCTAACCAACGAAGAAGAACAAAACTAACTAGCCCCCAAATTTCCATTTTATGAAGCTCTCACTCACTAGAGAAAAAATGTGAAACGTTCACTAAAATAATTTAAAATCACTTTCTTTTTATTCTGATTTTAAAATAACGTCAATAACATCATACGTTACTTCATTTGAGTACATTCAGTTGTTTGTACGGTGTCGGGAAAAGTCACTTTTGACTGAGAGTAGGAAACATCCTAACTGACTGGAATCAGAACACAGTGAGGCAGCTCGAGCCAAAGCTTCAAATATAGACGGTTTTAACTTGACAACAAAAACATTCTAAATTGAACCCCCGCTCACTTCCTGTTGCAGTGTTTGCTATGGACATAAAAGAAAAAAAAACATTCAAGTGCAGGACTGACCATTCTGTGAAAACTGTCTATACAGCTGAGCAGCGAAAACAAAAGTAACGATGTCAAGTGAATATTTCTGCAGTTTACCAAATGCTGAGAAAAAGGAAGTGCTGTGGGGTTGTGCTCTGGTGAAAACCGTCTATAGACATCAACATGAGCCTCGAGTTGGGACGCTGTCCAGTCCGTTCCAACTAGACAGCTCAGACACACTCACGCACGCACTCACTCACAAACGCACTCACTCACTCACTCACGCACGCACTCACTCACTCACAAACGCACTCACTCACAAACACACTCACTCACTCACGCACGCAAGGGCACACACATGATAATTGATGAATTTGAGTGTGTCCCGGAGGCTTTGGAGACCACCGTGTTCCAGACCAGGGGGGTCTTCTCTTCTACCCACCTTCCTTGCTTTTCATACACAGCCAATATTTGAGACGTATCAAATAGCGCCCATCTCCCCACATGGGGGGATCGATCTATCTGTGTGCGTTTGATGAGGTCTGAGTTCAGATCACTACATGCTCACTCACTACAGACTGGAGAGGCTTCATGCAGGGAAAACCTTTCTGAAGTCAACATGTTTCTTAAATAATGCAAGTCTCTGGGCTTCAAATGTAAACAACGCTTTGAGCTTCTGAGCTTCTTCACCTCCAGCTGGCAGGTTGGAGCTCTCCTACCTTTCTGTTCATTAACGTCTGAATGAATCAGCGTTTCTACTTCCTTCATTGTGCTTCTTCTGGCCTCCCTGCCGTCCATTACTTCCTGATCATGGACAGCTCGTCCACTTACATTACGTCCCAGGGGGGAGATCTTCCTCCATCAGAGCTGCCTGTCAGCCAGATGAAGCCCCGCCCCCTGCTGCCCTTGGCTTACTTTCACCAGCACATGGGCAAAGTTATATTAGCCCCGAAGCCTTTCTGGAAGAAGCCACGCCCCAAACTCATTTGATTGGTCACCGCAACTGCTTCCTCCTGAACACGTGTGGCAGGTAATACAAAAAAAACTTCACGTCACATATGCGACACTGTTTGGATGTCACCTGCAATTACTGCTCATGGCCCATAGGTGTTGTCAGCGACAAGAAAACTGAAATCTTACGGATTATCACTTTAATGTCCAGTGTCGCTGTGAATCAACCCAGGAATAGATCTGACCTTACCAACACTGACCTGACTCTTTTAAATCTGTTATTTTCTATGAATAATTCAAGAAATTAAGGACATTTCAAGGATAACAAGGTAGAATAATAACAGCAAAACAGGTTTTTTTTGGGTGAGTGCAGAATTCTCCCCAATAGCTCATAAAACATCTTCCAGTGTCAATCTGCGAGATTCCATTTATTTATTCTCCATCTTTCAGGTCTCTGTCCCACACAAACATCTAGCCTGGGTAAACCCAGCCCCCAGTGACCTGCTCTCAGGCTTACCCTAGTGCCTGGGAACTTTGAGAGCAGGTCACATGGGGGCTGGGTTTACCCAGGCTAACAAACCTCCTGATTCAACTAGAAACAGGTGTAATTACAGAAGCATCATTTACCAAATGGGAAATGACTGTGGGAGACTTATAAAGACTTCCTGTGGGAGTTTTATGAATACATTGAACTGAGGAGCAGGGCTGTTTCTGAACAGCTCGGAGCTTCATTCTCAGTATTCTGTATGGATGTGAATGTAGTACAATATCTCCTATGTCTCTTTATCTGTAATTATAAAGCATGTTAACCGATTTCTTTGAGGAATTTCGAACGGAAATTATAGTAACTTCTTTTTCATCCTTTCTCTCTCTATTGTTTCACTCACCCTGTCTCTTGTTACCTGTCTCTCTCTCTCTCTGTCTCTCTCTCTCTCTCTCTCTCTCTCTCTCTCTCTCTCCCCTCCTCCCTCTGTTTCCCTGACTCAGATACAGTGTCGCTCGTCCAGCTACGCAGCACTTCTGTATGGTGGGCTGTGGTTTGGGAGATGCTGTCGAGCCTAAAAATAACAGTGGCGGGCGGGCGAGCAGTGCTGCTGAGGCGGGCAGTGCTGCTGAGCAAACAGTCTTTGCCAGCCGGAGAGTCTGAGCTCTCACTCTCCTCAGGCTCGCTTCAGTCCAATTAGCTCTCCATGTTTTCATCTGTGTTTCTCTGAGGGGAGAAACACAGCTCAGCACACTCACTCAAACTGACCCACACAGCTCAGCACACTCACACACACACACACACACACACACACACACACACACACACACACACACACACACACACACACACACACACACTCACACACACACACACACACACACACACACACACACACACACACACTCACACTCACACACTCACACACTCACTCAACTGACCCACACAGCTCAGCACACTCACTCAAACTGAACCACACAGCTCAGCACACTCACTCAAACTGACCCACACAGCTCAGCACACTCACTGTCAACTGACCCACACAGCACAGCTCAGCACACTCACTGTCAACTGACCCGCACACAGCCACAGCTCAGCACACTCACTGTCAACTGACCCACACAGCTCAGCACACTCACTGTCAACTGACCCACACAGCATCTGGCCCAACACGTTCTCGTCCTTATGTTTAAAGCCCCCCTCCAGTCTATTTTGACATTTTTCATTTTAATCTTTTTTTAATTAATTTTCAATTATAATAACATTTACAAACACAAAGGGGACAGAGGGATGCAAACTCATGGAGAGTGAAAAAAGTGACACTACCAGGGCAGAGACAAAATCATTCACTTACTGTAAGTTCCCTATTTTGGGATGAAAAAGGTGTAATTTTAAATATATTTCATGTTTCTGAGTCATGTCCTGACCATGTTGACACTGTTCACCAAATATCTTTTGACAAAAAACAGAATTTTGTGCTGAAGTTAAAAAGGTTAAGGTAGGCTAGTTGCTAAAATGGAACAATGGCATACGACTCAATGGACCGCTATATAACGCTAAGCGAGATGTTTTGCTCTCGATGCTTCTGTATCTCCTGCCTGATGGGAGGAGATTAACCTTGAGTCCAAGTGGACGTTTGAGGCAAATTGGAAGAAATTCCGTCAAGGCGTTCTTGAGATATGTTAACGAGCTTGAAAATGGCGTTCGTGAGGTCACAGTGACCGTAAGCTTTGTCCTTTGACCACCAAAATCGAATTAATTCATCCTGGAGTCCAAGTCGACGTTTGAGCCAAATTGGAAGAAATTCCATCAAGGCGTTCCTGAGATATCGCGTTAACGAGCGGTCGTGAGGTCACAGTGACCTTGAACTTTGACCTTTGACCACCAAAATCTAATCAGTTCATCCTTGAGTCCAACTCGACGTTTGAGGCAAATTTGATGAAATTCCGTCAAGGCGTTCCTCAGATATCGCGTTAACGAACATCGGACTGACGTACTGTACGAACGGACGTATACGGACAACCTGACTCCATAACGCCTCTGGCCTGGCTGTCAGGTGGAGCTGACTCCATAACGCCTCTGGCCCGGCTGTCAGGTGGAGCAGCAGCTGTCAGGTGGAGCAGCAGCTGTCAGGTGGAGCAGCAGCTGTCAGGTGGAGCAGCAGCTGTCAGGTGGAGCAGCAGCTGTCAGGTGGAGCAGCAGCTGTCAGGTGGAGCAGCAGCTGTCAGGTGGAGCAGCAGCTGAAGGATGGTTGAAAATGTAAACAGCAGCGGCTCAGAGGTTTAAAGGTGGTGAAAGTAAGCCAAGGGCAGCAGGGGGCGGGGCTTCATCTGGATGACGGACTACACTGGTGGAGGAATATCTCACCCCTGGGACTTTATATATTTATATCCACCAATGAGCTGCCAGCACTACATCTAATTAATCTTGTATGAGCACGCCCCCTGTGGCTCTTTCTGCCTGAGTCAGCCTCTCTGTAACTACAGTGCTGCTCCCTACAGGAGCCCAAAGAGGACATTTCACTCCATCAGACACTATGAGGCTCATACGTATGCTACCATCCTGTCCCCGTTGAAGGGATTCTTACGGAGAAGATTTGTGGTTAGTTCAGGTGAAACTGGACGTACAGGAGCCCAGAGAGGACATTTTCCACTTCCACAAAAACTAAATGTGGCTTTGCCTTCATGTCAAAGTTATGTTTCAAACAAATTGGGTTGATCTTTCAAGAAACTTCATTCAACAGAACTGAGTTTCCAAAATCTGAAACCATCAAATAATCTAGTAAGTGATATAATTCAGAACAGGGTAACTAACTAATTGTCTACTTTTTTTTCTTAAGAGAGCTGTATGAGAATAGAAAACCTTACAAACATATGAATGAACCTTCTGATGGTTTAACCCAGGGGTTTAACCTTCTGATGGTTTAACCTTCTGCTGGTTTAACCTTCTGATGGTTTAACCTTCTGCTGGTTTAACCTTCTGATGGTTTAACCTTCTGATGGTTTAACCTTCTGATGGTTTAACCTTCTGATGGTTTAACCTTCTGATGGTTTAACCTTCTGATGGTTTAACCTTCTGATGGTTTAACCTTCTGATGGTTTAACCTTCTGATGGTTTAACCTTCTGATGGTTTAACCTCCACTCATCACTGTAAACTGCATGTTGTATTCATGATGAAGTCCTGTCATCCTCATCAGGTCGCAGCTTTCACCAACCAGGAGGCCAGAGGTCAGACCACAGGAGGAGGGTGAGTGATGTGTGTGTGTGTGTGTGTGTGTGTGTGTGTGTGTGTGTGTGTGTGTGTGTGTGTGTGTGTGTGTGTGTGTGTGTGTGTGTGTGTGTGTGTGTGCGTGCGTGCGTGCGTGCGTGCGTGCGTGCGTTTGTGTGTGTGTGTGTTTGGGTGTGTCAGACTCATACAGGACAGGTCAGCCGTACAAAGTGTCTCTATAGAGAGGAGAGCTCACAACACACACATATCTACATAATATCGTATATATCTATTTACACATGTCAGTTTCAGTCCCTAACAATAGTTGGATTTCCATCCACACCCCGGCACACACACCCCACACACACACCCCGGCACACACACACACACACCCCGGCACACACACACACACCCCGGCACACACACACACACACCCCGGAACACACACACACACCCCGGCACACACACACACACACACACACACACCCCGGCACACACACACACACCCCGGCACACACACACACACACGCCGGCACACACACACACACACACACCCCGGCACACACACACACACACCCCGGCACACACACACACACACGCCGGCACACACACACACACAACCCACACACACACCCCGGCACACACACACACACACACACCCCGGCACACACACACAGAGAGAGAGAGAGGGAGAGAGAGAGAGAGAGGGAGAGAGAGAGAGAGAGCGAGAGGGAGAGAGAGAGAGAGAGGGAGAGAGGGAGAGAGAGAGAGGGAGAGAGAGAGAGAGAGAGGGAGAGAGAGAGAGAGAGGGAGAGAGAGAGAGAGAGAGAGAGAGAGAGAGAGAGAGAGAGAGAGAGAGAGAGAGAGGCTCTCCTGCACAACATGAATGGAGCTTCATTGTGAAGACTTGAAGACTGAATGAACGACAATAGAAGTGATTTGACAGTGAGCGAGCGAGCGAGCGAGGGGAGAGGGCGAGCGAGGAGCTGGAGTCAGTGTGCTGGAAAGAAGATAGCATGAAGTGAACAGACAGAAGACTGGACCTTCTCTCCTAAAAGACAGACAGTATCCCTTTAAGACCGCGAACCGCGCGACGCGGTTCGCGGTCTTAAAGGGATACACACACAAATGCTGCATCAGGTATCAATGGGTTAAAGGGAAAGCCAAATAAATTGTGCAACTTCTCATTCAAACATTCGTAGCTGGTGTCAAAAGCTCTCAGCTTTCAAAAGTCGTTGGACAAAAGATCTGGCACACACAACTTTTTTTATCACTTTTTTTTAACCCCCCCCCCCCCCCCCCCATTTTCTCCACAATTGTAATTGTCCAATTCCCCCTGCTGTCCCGTTGCTCCACCCCCTCTGCCGGTCTGGGGAGAGTTGTAGACTAGCACATGCTTCCTCCGATACATGTGCAGTCGCCAGCAGTGTCTTTTCACCTGAAAGCGAGGAGTTTCGCCGGCAGGATGTAGCGCGTGGGAGTATCACACTATTGACCCCAGTTCCCCTCCCCCGAACAGGTGACCAGAGGAGGCGCTAGTGCAACGACCAGGACTCACAGAGAGGAGTAACACTGAAGATCTCAGGCTGTCCTCAGCCTTACATAGAGGAGTAACACTGAAGATCTCAGACTGTCCTCAGCCTTACATAGAGGAGTAACACTGAAGATATCAGGCTGTCCTCAGCCTTACATAGAGGAGTAACACTGAAGATCTCAGACTGTCCTCAGCCTTACATAGAGGAGTAACACTAAGGATCTCAGGTTGTCCTCAGCCTTACAGAGAGGAGTAACACTGAAGATATCAGGCTGTCCTCAGCCTTACAGAGAGGAGTAACACTGAAGATATCAGGCTGTGCTCAGCCTTACATAGAGGAGTAACACTGAAGATATCAGGCTGTCCTCAGCCTTACATAGAGGAGTAACACTGAAGATCTCAGGTTGTCCTCAGCCTTACAGAGAGGAGTAACACTGAAGATCTCAGGTTGTCCTCAGCCTTACAGAGAGGAGTAACACTGAAGATATCAGGCTGTCCTCAGCCTTACATAGAGGAGTAACACTGAAGATATCAGGCTGTCCTCAGCCTTACAGAGAGGAGTAACACTGAATATATCAGGCTGTCCTCAGCCTTACATAGAGGAGTAACACTGAAGATCTCAGGCTGTGCTCAGCCTTACATAGAGGAGTAACACTGAAGATATCAGGCTCTCCTCAGCCTTACAGAGAGGAGTAACACTGAATATATCAGGCTGTCCTCAGCCTTACAGAGAGGAGTAACACTGAAGATATCAGGCTGTGCTCAGCCTTACATAGAGGAGTACACTGAAGATATCAGGCTGTCCTCAGCCTTACATAGAGGAGTAACACTGAAGATCTCAGGTTGTCCTCAGCCTTACATAGAGGAGTAACACTGAAGATATCAGGCTGTCCTCAGCCTTACAGAGAGGAGTAACACTGAAGATATCAGGCTGTCCTCAGCCTTACAGAGAGGAGTAACACTGAAGATCTCAGGCTGTGCTCAGCCTTACATAGAGGAGTAACACTGAAGATATCAGGCTGTCCTCAGCCTTACATAGAGTAACACTGAAGATCTCAGGTTGTCCTCAGCCTCACAGAGAGGCGTAACACTGAAGATATCAGGCTGTCCTCAGCCTTACAGAGAGGAGTAACACTGAAGATATCAGGCTGTCCTCAGCCTTACAGAGAGGAGTAACACTGAAGATATCAGGCTGTCCTCAGCCTTACATAGAGGAGTAACACTGAAGATCTCAGGCTGTGCTCAGCCTTACATAGAGGAGTAACACTGAAGATATCAGGCTGTCCTCAGCCTTACAGAGAGGAGTAACACTGAAGATCTCAGACTGTGCTCAGCCTTACAGAGAGGAGTAACACTGAGGATATACTATACAAGCTTTATCGAGTCATTTATGGATTTGTTGCCAAACAGAACATAGAGCTTCCCATTCACTGGAAGAAGCTCCTCCTCCAGTCACCCTGCAGAGAACTCCAGGTGAATTGCATGGAAAAAAGTCCTGGCATGAGAATAAGTGGATAATGACAGAATTTACATTTTTGTGTGAAATATTCCTTATTCCTTAAGCTCATAAGTCCTTCATTAAAGTCACACTACTCAGCTCCTGTGATTCAGTCTCTTGAGAGAAGCCATTTGTCCCGCAGCCTTCTGTCCCCACACCAAGATCAGATAGACCTTCTGTCTCCACACCTTCTGTCTCCACACCTTCTGTCTCCACACCTTCTGTCTCTACACCTTCTGTCTCCACACCTTCTGTCTCCACACCAAGGTCAGATAGACCTTCTGTCTCCACACCTTCTGTCTCCACACCTTCTGTCTCCACACCTTCTGTCTCCACACCAAGGTCAGATAGACCTTCTGTCTCCACACCTTCTGTCTCCACACCTTCTGTCTCCACACCTTCTGTCTCCACACCAAGGTCAGATAGACCTTCTGTCTCCACACCTTCTGTCTCCACACCTTCTGTCTCTACACCTTCTGTCTCCACACCAAGATCAGATAGACCTTCTGTCTCCACACCTTCTGTCTCCACACCTTCTGTCTCCACACCTTCTGTCTCCACACCAAGATCAGATAGACCTTCTGTCTCCACACCTTCTGTCTCCACACCTTCTGTCTCCACACCTTCTGTCTCCACACCAAGGTCAGATAGACCTTCTGTCTCCACACCTTCTGTCTCCACACCTTCTGTCTCCACACCTTCTGTCTCCACACCTTCTGTCTCCACACCTTCTGTCTCCACACCAAGGTCAGATAGACCTTCTGTCTCCACACCTTCTGTCTCCACACCTTCTGTCTCCACACCTTCTGTCTCTACACCTTCTGTCTCCACACCTCCTGTCTCCACACCAAGGTCAGATAGACCTTCTGTCTCCACACCTTCTGTCTCCACACCTTCTGTCTCCACACCAAGGTCAGATAGACCTTCTGTCTCCACACCTTCTGTCTCTACACCTTCTGTCTCCACACCTTCTGTCTCTACACCTTCTGTCTCCACACCTTCTGTCTCCACACCTTCTGTCTCCACACCAAGGTCAGATAGACCTTCTGTCTCCACACCTTCTGTCTCCACACCTTCTGTCTCTACACCTTCTGTCTCCACACCTTCTGTCTCCACACCTTCTGTCTCCACACCTTCTGTCTCTACACCTTCTGTCTCTACACCTTCTGTCTCCACACCTTCTGTCTCCACACCAAGGTCAGATAGACCTTCTGTCTCCACACCAAGATCAGATAGACCTTCTGTCTCCACACCTTCTGTCTCCACACCAAGGTCAGATAGGCCGGTCCTCCCGCCCTTTTTCCTAATCCATCGTTATTATATCGGCCTTTAAAAAATCCAATATTGGGATTTTAGCACTTAGACAAAAGTGTCTAAGTGCTAAATTACATCGATGTAATGTTATTGTAACGCGACACGTTTGCTGATTCCAGCTCTGTCTGCTTTTGCCTCCACATCGCCTCAACATTGCCTCAACATCGCCTCAACATCACCTCAACATCACCTCAACATCGCCGAACTTGAACCCTTCAATCAGAACTTGGACCCCCCCGCCAGCATTAAATCCCAATTATGTCACTTTTTACTTTAAAGGACCCCTCCAGTCACTTTTCCTATGTGGTCCCTGTCAAACACACATCGACACATGACACGCTGTATAAACACCACTGAGCTAAAAAATATGGACAAAGCTATCCCATTCATTTTGGTCTCCTGTTTGATTCGTTGTCGCCATCTTGATTTTTCGTCAGCAGAGTGGGAGCGAATGGGTTGAGTCCTTCCACAGCTCACGTGAGATGGGGGTTTCCCAGAGCCGCAGCTCCGCCTGCTATCGGTCCGTGATAGGCAAGCTGCGCGATCACTGGACAGGCGATCTGTCAATCAGCATCTGGTGAAAAGAATCCTTCAGCTTTGAGACCCGAGTCTGTCTGACAGCGTCGAGCTCGGGCTGCTCGTTGCAGCGCTTTGAGGCTGGAGCTGTTTTATGGAGCTTTTTCCTGGAGGGAGATGGTTGCTTTTCTCCGCTTGCTGAGTTGGTGGAAAAGAACCGTTGCTTCTGTGCAACTCTGGAGGTGCAGTAGCATTTCATAAGGTGGCCAAGAGCGCCATCTATCACATGATGGTGAAACCACGGATTGACGTGATATCACGTCAATGCCGGGGAACGTGTTAAGTTGTTTGAGGAAAAAGTGGGCGGGGCCGGTGCATAGTGATGATGTAATATCCTGCTTGTTTTATACAGTGGAGTTCTCTGGCTGCTGGCACATGGCTGCACTGGACACCGGCTACATGCGCCAGACTTGTTGGCAAAACAAAATCGTTTCTGATTTTGTTATTTTCATAGGATTTGTTGGCCTTATGTAGGGCTGCACGATATTGGGGGGAAAACTGACATATTCTTTTTGCGATATATATTGTGATGTGAAAAAATACAAGAATTTTCACCAAATGAATATTATTGAATATTTCATCAAGCCTTGCCCCTTTAAGAAGGTAGTGGCTAACCTGTGTGTGTGTAAGAAGGTAGTGGGTAACCTGCGTGGGTATGTAGTAGCAAGTGGTGTTAGCTGCAGTCAGAGTGATTGGCAGGATGCTAGTGTGCTAAGTGCTAGGTATCATGCAGCAACAAAGTGGTAGCACAATGTCTTTGAGTTAATTTGCCTTCTTACTTGACACTGCACATGCACACATTGTGATGACGATGCTGAAATGATATATTGTGCAACGGATATGCATTAAAAAAAACACCAGCATTACCCTTTAAACAGAACGGGGTGCTCACGGCCGTGTGCTTCCAACATTCCTAAATACTATTTCCAAATCAAGAAAATACTTTTTTAATATTTGTTGAAGAAGTCGTCTATATGACGTTTTCTTTTCTTTGATGTGGTTGTCTGAACTTTGTGGGTCTCCTTGTGGCAAAGCGCTCCCATCTGCTGCTGCCTACAGCTCCACCTCAGCAGTGTGCAGGACAGCAGGTGTGACTGCACAGCAGGAGAGAAAGCTTCCTCTACATGACTCACAGTGTTGACAGACTGGAAGACAAACTTCAAGCCCAAGTATGTCACTTTCCCCCCTATAATATAACAGCTTTGACATATGTTGATGATACACTGACTTCTAATAGGGAGAATGGCACCTGTATCATTCCCACTCTGCGCCTCTCAAGTCTTCTCTTCATGCATCAAGTCAAGTCATATCATAACGGTGATGATATGGAGAAAATTACGACTATATGACGAGCCACAATCCTGTCGTCTGAACTCATAAGAGGCTAATCTGACAAAAGATGAAACATTTAAAAGAATATTATTTGTAAAGTTTTGATTGACCTCACACCGAACATTACCATTCAGTTCATTGGGATGAACAACAATTTGATTATTTAACATGATGTTGCAGACGTGAGCCATATAAATAGATCCATATGATTATGGTGATATTGACTCGATAGGTGAGTTATATCTGATCAGTTGCTGCTCCCTCTGTTATATTGAAGTGTGTTCTGTTAGGAAGCTGTTATCTCAGAAAACTGAATACAACCCATTTCTTATCTGCAGCAGGCCGCAAGCAGCTTTGCACTGAATCCACAATTCATGTATGGCTATGTTCACACTGCAGATACAAGTGGGCCAAATGTATCAGATATAGATATAGATATATAATATCTAAGAACCACAGTAATATGCAGTAGCCTACATTTTGTAGATGACTGATTGGAAACCTCATTAGAAACTACATTGGATTGATTGGACATTACAAACTAGGCTAGTCTATATTACAAACTTCTAAAATATTGGCTATAGAGAGAGGCAAAGTGGAACGTCACTTCCTGCTTCAGCACTGTACCAGAGATTTTCATCCGCCATTTATTTTCCCATAGACATTTCATAAAATGTTTATAAAATAGTTGTACTTCGTCAAACCAAACGGCTCAGCTAACGCTATAATTGGGAGAGACCATAGGACATTTCACTTGGACCAAAACTAAAAAAAACATTGATAAAAATATTTTCTTTAAACCCGCATTTTTTTTTAAACATTTTGGTCCCAGTGAAATGTTATGCGATCTCCCCTGTTTCTAAATATATCTGTACCGTTTGGTTTGAAGCAGTAAAACTATTTTTATACGCATTTTACTAAATGTGTATGGGAAAATAAATGGCGGATGAAAATCTCTGGTGCAGTGCTGAAGCAGGAAGTAGGCGGTCACTTTGCCTCTCTATATAGTGGACATTGATTGGACATTATACTAAATTAGCATACTACTACACAAACTAAAAGTTTGGATTTGGTTATTGATTGGACATTAATACAAACTACTACATTCTACATTTCATCATTTCTAACGGACAATCATCATGACAGATAGAAAGCACAGCAAAATTAGGCTACAGGAATATTATAGGCATATTATTACAGTGAGTCTACCATAGGACCAAACCATAAGAGGCTCACAGTGAACTCACTAGGCTACTAGTCCCAGAGGGACATTATAGAGATAACGGTTATTATAAAGGTTATTATAGGCATATAGTGATAGGTTATTATAAAGGTTATTATAGGCATATAGTGATAGGCTACCAGGAATAAAAACATCAAGTGTGCTCACTGTGAACTCACTAACGTTACTAGTCCCTGCAGGAATATTATTTATTATAGCCTAGAGATATAGGAATAGTATAGAGAGATTACAGGAATAGCCTATTATAGAGATATTAAGCTACAGGAAATATAAAGATATGACAGCGATATGACAGTGCTGTTTGTGTTGTTGGGGATACTATGGGGATTTGAACCTGCAACATAAGGACAGAAGCTTACCTGTACCTGGTACATAACTCCTGACTCGACCGTTTCCTCCCAATCCTGGGTTGAATGTTGAGCTCCGTGAAGCGGATCCTCTCTCGTGTGTGTGTGTAGCCCGGAGGAGTGCAGCCCACCCCGGCTCTCTGCCGCCGCTGTGACCGCAAACAGTCGACGGTATCCCCGGTAAAGGCTGCGTCCTGCCCTGGTCCTGCCCCGCTGCCTCCTGGCTGAGTGAAGCCGGCTGAGGGCGGGGTGCAAACAAAGTCTCTGCAAACCGAGCCGTCCCGTCCCATCCCGTCCCGAGCTGCACTGACTGGGGTCAAGCTGGCCGGGGTGAACAAGAGGACTTCTGGTGAGGGCTTTCACAATAAACGCCATATTGTGGAGCAGGTGTTTTTGGAGTAGTGCAAATCATCAAAATAAAAGTGAGGAGGATATTTAAGCAGGTATCTGTTGTGAATTAAAATGCAATTGATGCTTTATTACCCACAGAATATATTATCACTATTATCTTGTGACATACATTGGATATAGTTACTCTGTGTGAAGTGTGAACACATTTTACACATTCCATGGTTCATATCTTGCACATTCCTGTATAAACTAATCTCATGCATTAAAAACAGACATATTTTACATCTTCCTATTTTGCATAATGTTCTGTTATTGTAAATGTTGTATTTCTTGTGATTGTTGCAATAAAAAAAAGATTCCCCCCCTGTAAAATTATGTATGAGTAAACTTACTTCGCAATAAAGATGGTTCCATGTGATATTTACGCACATGTATACACATATATTGATTCATTCATTCGAATGAATTAATTACATATTATATTCATTCATTGCAGTTGGTATTTTCATGCCTCACATTTTGATCAAAAGCTAACAGTACTTTTATTTTGAAGGCAGAATTGCCTGACTCCCGGTCTCACTCTAGCTGTTTCTGGCTGCTTGAAGCAGCAACGGGAGAAATATAATACTATATAATAATATGTACATCAGATGATGGGAATTAAAACTGTATGGTTATTATGTCACAATTTTAAACTTCACACATTTCACACATGAGGTCTAACTGTAGGTCAATTCTAGCCTACAATATCTAACATCCCTCCACACACCCCACAGACAGACAGACAGACAGACAGACAGACAGACAGACAGACAGACAGACAGACAGACAGAGACACACACACACACACACACACACACACACACACACACACACACACACACACACACACACACACACACACACACGCACACGCACACACACACACACACACACACACACACACACACACACACACACACACACACACACACACACACACACACACACACACCTCCCCAGCAGTGTGAGTAAAAGGCCTGGCATGTGAATGGGAGCTGTCTTGTCACTGGTAACAGTGATAACCTGTTCTGCTCCTCAGTCTCTCCTCTCTCTGCTGCTTTGATGAAGCCCACTGAAGTGAGAAATGAGCTCTCTGGATCTCTGGCTGTCTGTCTGGCCTGATGCATCATCACATAATGACTAGAGCAGTCACGGGTTCTCAACCGTTTGACACAAATACCACCTTGGAAATAATAATGAAATATATAGAGGGAGGGAGCCCTGCGTAGTGCGCACCACCAGTGGTACCCGTACCACAGGTTGAGAACCACTGGACTATAGAGGATACTCTCATTTGTGGTCCATTCACAGTGTTAGGGTTACTTTACCAATTGCAGGAAACTAATTTTGTAACACTGCTATGAACTTCTGGAATTATTTACCTGCTTCAGTAAGGCATAAACATTGTGAATGTCTTTAAACGTTCTGTCAAGACTTATCTGAAAAACGAGTTGATGACTGAGAGAAGCTATAATTGTGACACCTCTGAGATCCATTTGTATATTCCATGTGTCATAGATTTTCTTTTCGTTTATAAAGTTGTGTAATGTTTAAGTTTTGATATTTGAAGGACCCCATGTGGAGGCTTTCAGTAGGCCTTTAGTTTTCAACTTTTAGCTACTTTACTGGGCTATCCTTGGATCATTTCGCTTCGATTTTATAATGTGTACAATTTTAAAATGTTACTATTGTTATTGTAATCTGTAATGTATTTGTATTTCTGATCCAAAATAAACTAAACTAGCGGCTCCTGAGATCTATGGGGATCACAGGATCCAAGCTGAGAAAGGCACTTAAACTGCAGATCAGCAATGTATGAAAACTTCTAACCTGTTTGTGAAACAGAATGTGAAACAAACCATCAGGTTAGCACATCAGCACATCAGCACATCAGGGGGTGAAACTGAAAGGGAATGAGTGTGCACATGTTTCATTTCATTCATTTATTGTACTTTACTTGTACAGTAGGTGGCGGTACTATGCACCTAAAAGTTGTTTGCCATCCCTCATTTAATCGAGAGAAGAAGAAGAAGAAGAAGAAGAAGAAGAAGAAGAAGAAGAAGAAGAAGAAGAAGAAGAAGAAGAAGAAGAAGAAGAAGAAGAAGAAGAAGAAGAATCATCATCATCATCTTCAGTCAATCCTACATTTCCCAAGTTGCTCTACACACGCAGGAAGTACGTCATCACGCGTGACCTTGGCTCTCTTCTTCACTTGACGTTATCGTTGTGCAGCAATAAGAAGACAGCATGGCGAATAAAGAGCCTGGTGTAAGTGTTTTCTAACTGCCGCGTGAAGCTGGAGTGTGTGAGACTTCTGTCCGCTGTGGGGTTAGCTGTCTGCTGTCTGTACGCCGGTCCGTGTCATTCTTATCTAATGTGAACGACGTAACGTTACACATGTGAGTCAAGCTAATGAGCTAGCTAGCTAGCTCACTGCTCTCTGTCTAGCAACTTTAGGCTCAACTGAATCCATTGCTAGTTAGAGTGGAATACGTTCAGTATTAAGGAAAATACTCAACTGTTACAGGTGGAATGTAACCTTAGTGTTGGTGAAGCTAATGTTGCCCAACGGTGTTCGTGACATTAGGTAGTGTCTTAGCTTCTCTCGAGTGCAGATACCTAAACGCCAGGGTCCATTTAGAAACATAACAGTTTAATGTTGCCTGGCTTCGGCGAATGTACTGACCTATCAGATTTGGTAGGTCCTAGTCCACCTAACGCTAGTATCTAGAGTTTTTAACAGTAGACCGTTTTCACGGGCGGCATTTTGTGTCGAAAAGGCAGAATAAACACAAGTGCAAGCAAAACACTAACGAGGGTTTCCAAATTACAATCATGGAAGTTTGAAACCCTCATTAGTGTTTTGCTTGCACCTGTGTTTACCCTGACTTTTCGACACAAAATGGCCCACGTGAGAAGGGTCTATTTCAGTTTTTCCTAATAGATCCAGCTGTAATTCCCACAATGTTCTCCCACCAGTAACTATGCACTGCTGTCGGCAGTAACTAATAGAGGGAACAGTGACCCAGTTCTAACGTTAGAACCTGCGATTCTGTTGAAGCTAGGTGCTACAGGATGGATTAGCTGTAAGCCCAATTGAAGAGTGATGGCATAATTCAGAAAGGCTCTTGCGTTGTTCTCCAATATGTCTTTTCTAATGTGTGGTTCATACGATAGGCTCTTTCACACCGGCCTTGAAAGCCGAAAAATGCACGGAAAATAGGATTAGCGCCTCCGATGTGAAAGTCGTGAACGCGCTTTGGTGGACAATTGTTTTACGCCTTTTGTCCCGCCATGGTAGGTAGTAACAGCGCCGGGTTACCTGGCAACCCGCCTCCACTTGAAAGGTCGTCGCAGCGAGCCGGAAAAGGTGCGAATGGTCTGCTCATTCATAAAAAAAAATTACAGGGGAAATCACCTCATGTATCAAGAAAGTGCAGGAGTGAAAGTAAAAAAAGTAGCCTATACAATCATGACTGCAGGGACGCCAGGAGGAATGCTCCGTGCGGTTAGGCTTTATGCTCAAACGATGTTGACATTAGGTAGGCTACAATTAACGGATATAATAATAAGCTTCAGAGGGCTATAGCTGTCTGTGGCGAGTTGGTCTGAGGTTATTCCCTCTCGAAATCAGCTCTGTGCATTCCCTTACAAAAACTACTAACGTTAAGTTGTCATGTGCATTTATAGCCTATACTATTCCCCCGACGAACGTTATGCAGACTGCAGCTGTTTGATATGCGGGCGGTCGTGTATCGTTCCAATTTTAGTAGGACACCATATCGATCTGCCCGCCCACCATGCGAGTGCACTATCCTCCCTGCTCAGCGGACTAGAGGAGGGAAGTCTTGTTGAATGAATTCGTTCATCATACAGTAGCCTAGGCTACACTAACCTATGAAAATATACATTTGGGCTAGGAGGAGCAGGAAATCCCTCCGCTCGCCTTTCAATCTGGGAGCAGGGGATTTCACCTGAAAGTATACAGCAGCACGGTAATGTGGCCGTGCTGCTTGGCTCGTGTGAAAGCAATTTCTGTGGCGAGGCGGCTGGCTTTACGGGACTCCTAAACGGCAATTTTTGCACGATCTGTGTGTGAAAGAGCCTCATGATTTGTGATTTATGTGTGACAACATGGAATGCTATTTTAAGTGTTGACATCCCTTTGTGATTTTCCATTCAAGCCAATCCAATGTAACTCTTCCGTAATTGGTCAGGTCAGGCTGATTGCCTGTGTACCTGTACCTGTGTACCGAGCACTTTGAACTCCAGTCAAACCTGTGTGCTGGCAGATCAACCCTGATGAAGGCAGCTTAGCTGCCGAAACGTGGCTGTTAGTTTCTCCAAATCTCCTTCAACTCAGCATCGGAGCTATGAGTGTGCGGCTACTTTGAGTGTTTTACTAATCGGAAACCTGTGTGTGATGTGTGTGTTTAGGGTCTCCTGCAGCTGCTGAGGCAGATTGCAGGCAGGATGTCATCTGGGCCTCGGGGGGCAGGGCTGGGTGTCAAGCTGCTGATCGGTGCTGGAGCTCTGGCCTACGGAGTGAAGGAAGCCACATACACAGGTACACCTGTCTTCCATCAGCTTAGGAAGCCACATACACGGGTACACCTGTCTTCCATCAGCTTAGGAATCCACATACACGGGTACACCTGTCTTCCATCAGCTTAGGAAGCCACATACACGGGTACACCTGTCTTCCATCAGCTTAGGAAGCCACATACACGGGTACACCTGTCTTCCATAAGCTTAGGAAGCCACATACACGGGTACACCTGTCTTCCATCAGCTTAGGAAGCCACATACACAGGTACACCTGTCTTCCATAAGCTTAGGAAGCCACATACACAGGTACACCTGTCTTCCATCAGCTTAGGAAGCCACATACACGGGTACACCTGTCTTCCATCAGCTTAGGAAGCCACATACACGGGTACACCTGTCTTCCATAAGCTTAGGAAGCCACATACACAGGTACACCTGTCTTCCATCAGCTTAGGAAGCCACATACACGGGTACACCTGTCTTCCATAAGCTTAGGAAGCCACATACACGGGTACACCTGTCTTCCATAAGCTTAGGAAGCCACATACACAGGTACACCTGTCTTCCATCAGCTTAGGAAGCCACATACACGGGTACACCTGTCTTCCATCAGCTTAGGAAGCCACATACACGGGTACACCTGTCTTCCATCAGCTTAGGAAGCCACATACACAGGTACACCTGTCTTCCATCAGCTTAGGAAGCCACATACACAGGTACACCTGTCTTCCATCAGCTTAGGAAGCCACATACACAGGTACACCTGTCTTCCATCAGCTTAGGAAGCCACATACACGGGTACACCTGTCTTCCATCAGCTTAGGAAGCCACATACACGGGTACACCTGTCTTCCATCAGCTTAGGAAGCCACATACACAGGTACACCTGTCTTCCATCAGCTTAGGAAGCCACATACACGGGTACACCTGTCTTCCATCAGCTTAGGCAGCCACATACACTTGGAGCAAAAGTAAAAACGGGCAGAAAGTGTAATCCCTTCGGCTCGGCTATCGCAGAGGCATTATGGTTTCGGGTTGTACGTACGATGTTAAAGGGATATCTCAGGAATCCCTTGACGAAATTTCTTCACATTTGGCTCAAACGTCCACTTGGACTCAAGGATGGAATGATTGCATTTTGTTGGTCAAAGTTCAAGGTCACTGTGACCTCTGGTGCTGGAGACGTCAGGTGACTGTTGTTCTGGTGCTGGAGACGTCATGTGACTTGTTCTGGTGCTGGAGACGTCATGTGACTGTTGTTCTGGTGCTGGAGACGTCATGTGACTGTTCTGGTGCTGGAGACATCAGGTGACTGTTGAGCTCTGTGTAACCTAATGTGTGTTTGCCTCTGTGTGCAGTGGAAGGTGGACAGAGAGCAATCATCTTCAACAGGATTGGAGGGATCGAGCCGAACACGGTTCTGGCTGAGGGACTCCACTTCAGGTACCTCCAGTCCCAGTCGACTTTCAAGTCCTCCACGCTCCAGTCCCAGTAAAAAGGACTGTCCCAAGTCCTCCACGCTCCAGTCCCAGTAAAAAGGGCTGTCCCAAACGATTATTTTCTTCTCGATTAATCTAACAACTATTTTTTTCAATTAGTCGATTCATCTTTTTTTTTCTTATATTCTTTTCTTTCTTTCTTTTTTACTGAACCTCAAATTCAAAAGGATTGCTGACAGATTGTTTAAACTGGAGTAATATGCAGTTAAGATCATCACTGGCAAATACTTGTTTTTTTCCATTAGTGTGGGGCAAGAAAAGTAATCGAAATGATTTAACTTACATTATTTAAGTGCAGGGATGCAAAGTCATTGGTAGTGAAAAAGCTGACAGATACCAGACATAAAACCACTCAGAAATCCTCCTATTTTAGGAGGAAAAAGGTGACTGTCACCTAAAGGTGACTAGTTTACATCCCTGTAAGCGACTAATGTTATACTAACAAACACCACATATGTGTGATCAAAAATTGCATTAAAACCATGGTTAAAACAGGACTGACTGTTGCTGTGTGTTGTCCATCAACAGTTAACAGAGTTTAACATTACAGAGCAGCACATTGTTAACCAACCGTTAATGTCGAGCCCTGCAGGGTTCCCACAGGTCCTTGAATTTGAGAAATAAAAATCAAGTCCTCGAAAGTTTTTGAAAATAGACAGACGAGAAATCGACAAACAAGAGCCTGGCATGTGTCTTAGGAGCCTCCAGATGTTGAACTAGGAGATTAATTAAGACCAGAGTAGCGTCCTCTACGCCCCTACCTGCCTGGTAGGCAAACTGAAGGGGATCTAAAAGGCCATCAACCTGCCCCAATATTTCCTTCTTAACTCATTCATGGCCAGTTTAGGACTGCCAATATTTAGCACAGGCCAAAGATTTTCATAATTGTTGGTCATCTTTCAAGACCCACAGTAAATTATCTATTAGCACCAAAGTGATTTGCAATACCTCAAAATGAAGATGTACGTCTCTGGGTTCACCAGGAGAAAAAAAGTGAGCTTTTAGCATGTTCTGTACTCTACTTATAGCCATTTATATACACCCTGTTTTCACCAAAAAGGTCTCTCTGAGAAGACAAACAGGAGAAAAGGCAATTTTTGTAAAAGACACAATCTCAGGCAGAACTCGCTCTCAATTCTTTTATTTTGAACTGTATTGACATCAGACATGTAAATATTATTCGTTATGACACAAATGACAAAAAAATAATATATATACAGTATATATATATATATACAGTATATACATGAAGTGCTTTTTTTACATTCAACAATACAGTTTACTCAGTGTGAGTGAGTGTGCAGACAGACAGACAGACAGACAGACAGACAGACACACAGACACACACACACACACACACACACACACACACACACACACAGAGAGAGAGTTCTGTCCACAGCTGCTGCTGGATCGCACCTCTTCCCAGGGAACACTACTGATCGCCCCGCAAATTAGCATAGGAGGGGAACACGAAACTGGTCTGAGATCAGCGTCTAGCCTCCTCTGCCTCTTGAGGCTAGGGACCTGATAACATGTCACAGGCTGGGGAAGTCTTTGAACTACGCGCTGTACTAATAAAAACAAAAACACGTCAAACACGTCTTTGGCGTGGATGGCTATTCCTGACAACACGTCAAAGACGTCTTTGGCGGTGAATGAGTTAACTAGCTTCTCAAGCACCTTCATCACCAGAGAGGTGAGAGCCACAGTGGCAGAAGTGCTGGTTTATTCACTAAGGAAATTGAGATCAACAGGACTAAGAGCGCATCACTAGTCTTCTTCATCTGACCTGTTGTGTCCGTCTCTCTCAGGATACCCTGGTTCCAGTATCCCATCATCTACGACATCCGAGCCAGACCCAGGAAGATCTCCTCCCTCACTGGAAGCAAAGGTGAGACCCAGATAGTGTTGCACGGTATACTGAAATTTCCATACTATTTCAATAGTTTTTGTTAAAAATGGTTCGGTAGTGGAAGTTCCCAAAGTTCGATACCATCACTTTAACTAGCCATTGTTGTGCCTTTTAACACATTGAGTGCCACAGCGCTTCAGTAAAATTGTCTGCAGCCTGTGCCAGATTCACTTCCATTCAGTTGAAAACAGCTATAGAATTTTTTCTATTATGGCTATATTGACGGGGCTGGACTTTAACTCATTCAGGGCCAGTTTAGGACTGCCAATATTTAGCACAGGCCAAAGATTTTCATAATTGTTGGTCATCTTTCAAGACCCACAGTAAATTATCTATTAGCACCAGAGTGATTTGCAATACCTCAAAATGAAGATGTACGTCTCTGGGTTCACCAGGAAAAAAAAAGTTAGCTTTTAGCATGTTCTGTACTCTACTTATATCCATTTATATACACCCTGTTTTCACCCAAAATGTCTCTCTCTCAGATGACAAACAGGAGCAAATGCAATTTCTGTAAAATATACATTCTCAAGCAGAACTCGCTCTCAATTCTTTTATTTTGAACTGTATTGACATCAGACATGTAAATACTATTCGTTATGACACAAATGAAAAAAAATAAATATATATATATATATACACATGAAGTGCTTTTTTTTTACATTCAACAATACTGCAGTGTGAGTGAGTGTGCAGACAGACACACAGACAGACAGACACACCGACAGACAGACAGACAGACAGACAGACAGACAGACAGACAGACAGACAGACAGACAGACAGACACACACACACACACACACACACACACACACACAGACACACACACACACGATGCCCCTTCGTTGCGTGATTTCTAACCCCACATAGGATAAGCAATAACCACGCCCTTTGGCGCCGGGATTGGCCAGGAGCAACAGTGGAGCAGAGACACTACACTGGAGGGCACGCAGTCCAGCGATTTCATGAAGCTCTTGAGAACGGGCAGCGGGCTTCTGCCTGCGTGCCTAGCTGTTCGTGTGCTGCTCGTCCATGTCTCCCCCTGTCATATTCTTCCTGCTATCGTTGCCGTTTTCCCCTCGGCTATTCAACACGTCCTCACCGCCCTCTGATCACTGCTGATCGATCATTTCCTCATTCCTCCGATGATCAAACGCATCTGTGGATTACTTTCTCCGGTTTTCTCCGGCTGGCACACAGGAAGGCTGGCACACAGAAAAGCGACCAGCTCCTGCAGCGCGCGAGGGGCGTTTCAATGGGGTTTCTCCTGTCAGCACAAGGCAAGCTCCTTATCCATTTTCTGATATTCCTCCTGCTCAATTTCAAAACAACAGCTGCGGTATGTGTTTGTTCACGTGTTGTCTTAGATGATAGGGACCTGATACCATGTGACAGGCTGGGGAAGTGTTTTAACTACGCCCTGCAGTAATAAAAACAAAAACACGTCAAACACGTCATTGGCCCTCTGGGCTATTCCTGATAAGACGTCAAAGACGTCATTGGCCCTGAATGAGTTAATGAAACATTGAACACTCCTGCTTCTTCCAAAGAAGAAATTTTGTTTCTAGACAGTTCCATTATGAAATGGCAGCCTCTGAAAAAAGTGCACTTTCAAGGGTTTTCTGTCGTTTTTTTTTACTTTCCAAGATATAGTCACTTTTATGAATACCTTTTGCACTCTAATTTCGAGCACATTCACTGACTCTGGCTGGTGTTTTCTGATGTGGTGGCGTGGTGCGGTTTCTGTGCAGCCTGCGTGCCCCCCCCCCCCCCCCCCCCCTCTCCACCTCTGAGCTGCGGGCTCCTCCCACACGCACAGAGTTTGTTTTCTCGACTCCGTTTTTGCCCCGGACAGATCCCAGCGCGCATCAAGGAAATGATGCGCGCTGGCAAACGCGACTGAACGAAAAGGCTTGGCCGTTCGGCTTCAGATGCTGGCTTTCTGGCAGGAAATCGTGTGGAGATAGATAGAAGCATAAGAGCTCAGTTGTGAGCGCGGATGCAGCCGAGCCCACTCTCCGCTGTAGACAGAGCAATATATACGGCTCTGGCTGAAGCATGCATCGGTTTCCTCTTTGATCACGGCTTTCTCCGTTTTCTCCTGCACAAAGTAAGGATCTGAGGTGGGTGGCGCAGCTTCCGTGACGATGTTTAAGGTGGCGCCGTGTGATCCCTTGAAGGGATTCATGCTCACTGGCTAGGTACGACCTTAAACAGCAGAATTATGGAATAATATGAATTATGATTTTAGGACGTCCACAGACGTCCTTGGCACTCCTCGTTACTTTTTTTTAGGACGTGCACAGACGTCCTTGGCACTCAATGTGTTAAAAGGAAGTTGCGCATTTACTCGTTTAAAAGTAACGTTACGCAGCGAGGCAGCATGGACACTAGCGGGGAGACTTCTGCCACTCCCGTAAATATATAGTAATGTTATGTGCAACGTTAACATAAACATCAAGAGAGGAGCCATCACTAACAGCTATGCTTCGTAACAAGCCAATCTGAAAAGCATGTAAACAGCTGTGGTATTAGTGAGAAAGTGGGTAAAAGGGAGAGAGCTGCGAGTGCTTGTGCAGAACTAGTGAACGTTTAGTGCACAGCGGGTAATGAGCTGTGATGAAGAAGATACGTTAGCGAGATTCAAGATTTCAAGATTCAAGATTTTTATTGTCACTCCATGTAGGGATGCAGGGGTTAACCGGTTTGACTATTAACCACGATTTAAAACGTCACGGTTATATAACCGCAGAGGCTCCGCTACACCGTGTGTTTTGTTTCACAACAGTCCGTCAGTTTAAACTCCCATGCGGCGCAGACGGCGCTGGAAGGAGAGGAACCTGTCTCTCTCGCTTCGTTTCCGCACGGACTATTTAGCGGAGGCACCAAACACAGGCAGCTGCCATGTCTCCCAGTAGTAGCCAGTCTGTAGCCTAGCCATGGATGCCAGCCCAACATAAATGTTGCAATACATGTCCCGCAAGGTTTCTGAGATTAGGGGAAAGTCTGAGCTGGTGTTACGTTAAGCCAAACGTGGGGAAGAGGCAGCGGATTTGTTTAGCGTTAACATACAGTCATTGACGTTAACGTTAGCTGTTGTGGCTAATGTTAGCTAGCTGGCCATGGCCTGGCGTACATAGTTCCTCAAGCTCGTTGTGACCAAACATCCCCGCATTTAAAGCACTTCATGCTCCCAGCGCTGGCCTAAACCATAGAGAACCTCATGCTTTACATGAAAAGAAACATCAAGGGTTTGTGTCAACTCCAAAAGCAACCCGCTAACGTTACATGTAGGCCTAATAACGTGAAGCTAACGTAGCTAGCTGCTTGGCAGTCATGATCTGACTGAGACAAGGAAAACAAATGCGCACATTTACATAACAAACACCAGTCAACACCACAGAGTGTCCTTTCTTTAATCCAGAGGGAGCATTTTCCAGTAAAAAGTGAAACGACACATGATGGCTTATAGTGAGGCTTTCCATGCCTGCCCCATCATCACTTCAATAGAACTGACCCCAATGCAAAATTCATTTCAGACGGCACATTTAGTTGCCAGTAACATGCCAATAAGAGTCTAAGTTACTATGCCTTTTGTGTTTTTTTCTGCAGACTAAGCAGCTATAGGCTTTCGCTTCTATAAAGTAATAATAAAATATTTTTTGTATTGAATATTGAGTGATACACTTTACTAATACAATCATATTATATCAGAAATGTTGTTTGTTTTATGTTCACAATAGTGATGTCAGTTAGATTTGATTAGGTCAGAGCCATGGAATATTAAATCATCCATCTTTGCTCACTACATCTGCCCTTTCTTCTTTTTTAATCCCAGGTGTGCATAAAATACAGGTTAAGAACTTATTTTTTTAAATACAAAAATGTGAAAAAGGTAACATAGTATGTTTATCGTATCGGTTATTGGCCAGGAGAATATTTATCGGTTAGCGTAGGCCTATACTATCGGCTGTAAAAATCCATATCGTGCATTAGTATTCCGGAAGGCAGCAACTGTTAAGATTGTGGGGGAAATACAATAAAACCTCTATTTAGAGAATGCTCATGTGATTTTTATACGTCCATAACAATAATCGTGAAACCGTGATAATCGTGGTTTTTTCTCAGACTATAATCGTGGATCAAAAAAAATAATCGTTGCATCCCTAACTCCATGGTACAAGTACCACATGTGAAATTCTTGTGCAGTGGACTCCGTTTACGACATAGTACAAATAGGCAACAAGCAATGAGTAATAGGCAATAAGAAATAGGCATCAATAAGCAATAAGACAGCAATAAGGCAATAAGAAATAGGCATCAATAAGCAATAAGACAAGTCGGTGGCTTATACGACAGTGGCATATTCATTGCACATAGGTGCACATGTCATGTGCATACGTTAGACGTGTTCAGACATTCCAAATTCGACGTTTTATACATACATGTGCAAATAGCATGTACCTTATTAAACATACACTTAAATTTCCAATTAAACGTTAGGCACCTTATTAAACATACACTTAAATTTACAATTAAACGTTAGGCATCCGTAATAGTAGCAGCTGCAGTACGGTACGGTACGACTACTGCACTATTTTGTGCATATTAAGGAGTCTCGTGGCCTGCGGGAAGAAACTGTTCCTCAAGCGATTTGTGCGTGTTTTTTAGGGATGCACCGATATGAAAATTTTGGCCGATGCCGATAACCGATATTAACATTGCTGTTATGGCCGATAACCGATATTTACCGATGTCGATATGATCTGTATAAAACCACATTTTTACGATCATCACATTTTGTACATACTGAAAAACACATGTTAACACTGAATTTGAAAAAGTTATGCATTTCTTTATTTGGAAAACCTTTGGAAAAGCCCATAAATCATAGATTTACTGCATTATTTCATATCAATGTGAAGAATTTGGCTGATAATGATAACCGATATTAACATTGCAACATCTGACCGATACCGATATGACCGATATGTTAAAAAATGACTAACATCGGCCGATACCGATATGATTGCCGATATATCGTGCATCCCTAGTGTTTTTGGAGCCCTGTATCTCCTCCCTGAGGGTAGCAGGGAGAACAGGCTGTTGTGGGGATGGTTTGTGTCTTTGATGATCTTCAGGGACCTCCTGAGGCACCGCTGGTTGTACAGTTCGTGCAGTTCTGGCAGTTCACCTCCTGTTACGTGCTGGGCCGCGCGCCTCACTCTTCTTAGTGCCCTGCGGTCCATGGTGGTACAGTTCCCGTACCAGGCGGTGAAGCCGCCTGTCAGCAGGCTTTCAATGGTGCCTCTGTAGAAGTCCCCGAGGATTTCTTTCCTCAGCCCGAATTTCTTCAGGCGCCTGAGTCCGTGTAGTCGCTGTTGGGCCTTTTTGACAACAGTGGCGGTGTGGCCGGCCCAGGTCAGGTCCTGGTGGATGTTGACTCCCAGGTACTTGAAGCTGTCCACCCTTTCCACCACTGTGCCGTTGATGGTGATTGGGGGGTGTGCGCCCCCCCCTCTCCTGTAGTCTAC
Source organism: Poromitra crassiceps (assembly GCF_964638095.1). NCBI lineage: Eukaryota > Metazoa > Chordata > Actinopteri > Beryciformes > Melamphaidae > Poromitra > Poromitra crassiceps. Next base: position 10,473,078 of record NC_139639.1, read on the forward strand.
AATGATCTCCTTGGTCTTGGAGACGTTCAGAGAGAGGTGGTTGTCCTGGCACCATTGTTCCAGGACCCCCACCTCCTCTCTGTAGGCTGTCTCGTCGCCCCCCGAGATCAGCCCCACGACCGCTGTGTCGTCTGCAAACTTCACAATTGTGTTTGAAGTTTGAGTCGCCATGCAGTCGTGGGTGTAGAGGTCGTACCAGAAGGGGCTGGAGACGCACCCCTGGGGCGCTCCTATGCTAATGGTCAGTGGGGAGGAGGTGAGGTTGCCCACCCTCACCACCTGGCGGCGGTCTGTCAGGAAATCCAGGATCCAGTCGCACATTGCCGTGTTTAGTCCCAGATCCCTGAGTTTGCTTACCAGCCTGGAGGGTACTATGGTGTTGAATGCTGAGCTGTAGTCCACGAACAGCATTCTTACATAGGTGTCCTTCGCCTCCAGGTGGGACAGGGCGGTGTGGAGCACGTGTGCTACTGCATCCGCTGTGCTCCTGTTGGGGCGGTATGCAAATTGTAGCGGGTCGTGGTCCGGGGGGAGTGTGGGGCGGATCTTTGATATGACCAGCTTCTCAAAGCACTTGCTGGCTATTGGCGTGAGGGCTATTGGGCGCCAGTCGTTGAGGCTGGTCACTTTTTGCTGTTTGGGAATGGGGATGATTGTTGTTGCTTTGCTTTGTTTCTCTGGCAGAGGGGTCGAATCTAGCGTAGAACGCGTTGAGTTCATCCGGTAGGGTGGGTGACGTGCTGGGGTTCTGTCGTTTCACCTCTTTGAAGTCTGTAGCAGCATGGAGGCCTTTCCACAGGTGTCTGGGGTTGTTGGTGTCCAGTTTTGACTCCAGCTGCCTTCCGTAGTCTTTCTGTGCTTTTTTTAATAGCGGTCCGGAGGGCATATTGTGCCTGCTTGTATTGATCTGGTGTGCCTGAACTGTAGGCGGTGGTCCTGGCGTGCAGGGCAGCCTTGACCTCGCTGTTGATCCAGGGTTTCTGGTTGGGCATTATTTTGACTTTCTTTGTCGGGACTATGTCGTCGGTACACTTCTTAATGAAGCATGACACCGTCTCTGCGTACGCGCCCAGGTCTCCTGCCACTCTGAACTCCTCCCATGCTACTTGGTCAAAACAGTCCCTCAGGATGTCGTCTGATTGGTCTGACCAGCAGTGGGCGGTTCGGAATGCTGGGGGCTGTTTTTTCAGTTTGTGTTGATACCTGGGCAACAGCAGAATGGAGGCGTGATCTGATTTGCCAAAGGGTGGACGGGGTACGGCCTTGTAGCTGTGGCGGATATTTGTATAACATTTATCCAGTGTGTTATTGGCTCGAGTGGGGAAGTGAACATGCTGGTGCAGCGTTGGCATTCTTCCTTTCAGGTTTGCTTTGTTAAAATCCCCGGTCACTACCAGGGCCATTTCTGGTTGTTTTGTCTCATGTGCGCTGATCGCTCGTTGCAGCTCTTTCAGCGCAGCCGTGGTGTTTGCTTGTGGGGAGATGTATACACCCATCACGGTTACTGTACTGAATTCTCGAGGACTCCAGAACGGCACGCATTGGAGCATTACATATTCTAGGTCCTCCGAGCAGTATCTTCCTATGACTGTGTTGTTCACGCACCAGTTTTCATTAATCATAAGACAAACGCCCCCTCCCTTCTTCTTACCGGATCGTTCGTTTCTGTCTCCTCTGAATACACTGAATCCTGGTAACGCGATAGAGTGGTCCGTTGTGTCAGGAGTAAGCCAGGTTTCCGTTAGGCACAGAACATTGCATCGCGCTATGTCTTTTTGGTATTTTGCACGTGCTCTTAGTTCACAAAGTTTATTTTCACGATTGAACATTTGCCAGAAGTATACTGGGGAGAGATGGTTTATCCGCGCGATGAACCGGGTTGAGACGAAGAAAACACTATCGCAGCTGCAGCAGCCCAGCATATATATATATATATATATATATATATATATATATTCACTAGCGTTCGGGACCGGAACTCTTATATTCGGCGGTACAATAACAGAGCGGCACTGCGCAGAGGCGGAAGGCCCGGACGGAAGATTTGCGATGTACAGGAAGCCTAAAAAAAAGGGTACGGCTGTCCCAGAGTCTATTTACCTGCTGAAATAGACTCTGGGTTCCCAGATTGCTTTTGTAGCGACGCATTACAGATGTCCCTATATGCCACACTCGTGTGCTTTACTGAGGCACCCTGAAGGCATCATGTGCAGGAGGCAGGCTATTTACTGGAGTCTGGAGGATATGGCTGCTGGGCTGCTGCAGCTGCGATAGTGTTTTCTTATATATATATATATATATAGAGTGAACGCTAGTGAATATATCAGAATTTTGACGTTTAGCATTCAAAATAAAAGCGAAGCAATGTATGTTTTTAAAAGGCACCGCTGCACGGAAGTGATGTGTCCTGTGTCAAAACTGTTCTCAGATCAGTCCTGCTGTCTGATCCCGTCGTCTTACTGATGTATTTCTCCTCCTCTCTTTTCAACTGAGACATTTGAGTCAAAACGTTGTCCGTTTCTCTCTGACCTCTGACCTCTTGCCCGCAGACCTGCAGATGGTCAACATCGCCCTGCGTGTTCTGTCCCGTCCGCTGGCGTCCAAACTGCCCGTCATGTACCAGCAGCTGGGCACGGACTACGACGAGCGCGTGCTGCCCTCCATCGTCAACGAGGTGCTGAAGAGTGTGGTGGCCAAGTTCAACGCCTCACAGCTCATCACACAGAGAGCACAGGTACATGATGTCACACACAGAGAGCACAGGTACATGATGTCACACACAGAGAGCACAGGTACATGATGTCACACACAGAGAGCACAGGTACATGATGTCACACACAGAGAGCACAGGTACATGATGTCACACACAGAGAGCACAGGTACATGATGTCACACACAGAGAGCACAGGTACATGATGTCACACACAGAGAGCACAGGTACATGATGTCACACACAGAGAGCACAGGTACATGATGTCACACACAGAGAGCACAGGTACATGATGTCACACACAGAGAGCACAGGTACATGATGTCACACACAGAGAGCACAGGTACATGATGTCACACACAGAGAGCACAGGTACACGATGTCACACACAGAGAGCACAGGTACATGATGTCACACACAGAGAGCACAGGTACATGATGTCACACACAGAGAGCACAGGTACATGATGTCACACACAGAGAGCACAGGTACATGATGTCACACACAGAGAGCACAGGTACATGATGTCACACACGGAGAGCACAGGTACATGATGTCACACACAGAGAGCACAGGTACATGATGTCACACACAGAGAGCACAGGTACATGATGTCACACACGGAGAGCACAGGTACATGATGTCACACACAGAGAGCACAGGTACATGATGTCACACACAGAGAGCACAGGTACATGATGTCACACACAGAGAGCACAGGTACATGATGTCATTTAGCCTCACAGCTCATCACACAGAGAGCACAGGTACATGATGTCACACACGGAGAGCACAGGTACATGATGTCACACACAGAGAGCACAGGTACATGATGTCACACACAGAGAGCACAGGTACATGATGTAATTTAGCCTCACAGCTCATCACACAGAGAGCACAGGTACATGATGTCACACACAGAGAGCACAGGTACATGATGTCACACACGGAGAGCACAGGTACATGATGTCACACACAGAGAGCACAGGTACATGATGTCACACACAGAGCACAGGTACATGATGTCACACACGGAGAGCACAGGTACATGATGTCACACACAGAGAGCACAGGTACATGATGTCACACACAGAGAGCACAGGTACATGATGTCACACACAGAGAGCACAGGTACATTATGTAATTTAGCCTCACAGCTCATCACACAGAGAGCACAGGTACATGATGTCACACACGGAGAGCACAGGTACATGATGTCACACACAGAGAGCACAGGTACATGATGTCACACACGGAGAGCACAGGTACATGATGTCACACACGGAGAGCACAGGTACATGATGTCACACACAGAGAGCACAGGTACATGATGTCATTTAGCCTCACAGCTCATCACACAGAGAGCACAGGTACATGATGTCATTTAGCAGACGCTTTTATCCAAAAGGACTTACAATATCACATGTCAACAGTAGAGAAATCAACTATGCAACACAGTCTATGACAGCTAAGACTTTGTGAAGGAATAGAGTAGCATTTTTTTAAATATGCGAATTGGTGAGTTGACCTGGTCCCCGTTAGCAGGGAGCTGAAGCTGGCTGTGCAAACAGAACAGTGAAGTGGGACAACATGCAGCAAGGTGGCAATTTCAGAAACCACTTCATAACAACAATCAATAGCACACCAGTCTCATGAAACCACTTCATAACAACAATCAATAGCACACCAGTCTCATGAAACCACTTCATAACAACAATCAATAGCACACCAGTCTCATGAAACCACTTCATAACAACAATCAATAGCACACCAGTCTCATGAAACCACTTCATAACAACGATCAATAGCACACCAGTCTCATGAAACCACTTTATAACAACGATCAATAGCACACCAGTCTCATGAAACCACTTTATAACAACGATCAATAGCACACCAGTCTCATGAAACCACTTTATAACAACGATCAATAGCACACCAGTCTCATGAAACCACTTTATAACAACGATCAATAGCACACCAGTCTCATGAAACCACTTTATAACAACGATCAATAGCACACCAGTCTCATGAAACCACTTTATAACAACGATCAATAGCACACCAGTCTCATGAAACCACTTTATAACAACGATCAATAGCACACCAGTCTCATGAAACCACTTTATAACAACGATCAATAGCACACCAGTCTCATGAAACCACTTTATAACAACGATCAATAGCACACCAGTCTCATGAAACCACTTTATAACAACGATCAATAGCACACCAGTCTCATGAAACCACTGGTTCAGGACCGCAATAAAAAAGGAGACGTCTTGGAAGTGAGCGAGGATGTAGAACTGGCACACACGGATTCTGGTTCCTGCCATTGCGCATTTGTCACGCCCCCAGGTCCAGAAACCTCACTAACAGCTTCAGACTAGCTTCAGTCCAGAAACCTCACTAACAGCTCCAGACTAGCTTCAGTCCAGAAACCTCACTAACAGCTCCAGACTAGCTTCAGGCTCTCTCTTTGGCCACAGCTGTCTTTCTGTTGTGCATGACTGACAGCAGCGTTAGCCAATCAGCGCCCGTGATTGGATTTTCAACTGGAGAAAATGCACTTGCATGTGTCCTCGTGTCACACTTGCATGTGACGATGCCAGACCAGGAACAGCCAAATCCACAACTGTGGAGTGGGCGGGACTTGGAAGGTCTGGAGCCAGGCTACCCCTGTGTGACTGATGTTGACTGATCAATTAACTGCCAAGTCACCTAGGAAGCTTCAGCCTGCTACAACCAATAGGCTCGTTAACGCTTCTCCATGCTGGCCCTATGCTAGGTTTCACCTAGCCTTTTTCTTTCTTTTGGCTGATCCGATACATCTCACACTCTCTCTCTGTCTCTCTATTATACTTGAATATTGGGTGGATGTGTACTTTATCTCACCCTGTTATATCTTTGCTTTCGTCCGTGGCTGTACCCCATCTAGCCACAACCCAGGGATGCCTGACGCACGTGCTCCTGGGCCAGATTTTTAAGTGCCCCCAAAATTGTGTAAATTCCCCCATTTTTACCCAACAAAATATGTGTTTGTTTCCTACACTGGCTCCGGGGTCCAAACCCATTCAAATAGGTACGGTGTGGGAGCAGTAACGTTGTGTGTCTCCTCTCTCAGGTGTCCCTGCTGATTCGGAGGGATCTTTTTGAGCGGGCGAAAGACTTCAACATCATCCTGGACGACGTGGCCATCACCGAGCTCAGCTTCAGCCGCGAGTACACGGCCGCCGTGGAGGCCAAGCAAGTCGGTAAGGAGACGCACACACGGGGACACATGGGAGACGGGCTCACATGGGGGACGGGGACACACGCACAGGGACACATGGGACGGGGACACATGGGAATGCAGTTGATTTTACCATCCCGTTAAAGTTGAGCTGAAATGAAAATTGACGATTTTAGATCTCATCCCTCGTCATAGATTATGCACATTTAACAATGTATGCCAATAGATTCTTTGGATTTTTTACAGTATATCAAAATTCATCAACCATCTTTTCTGAATGTAAAATGAAAATGTACAGAGTGCATGTACTAACCAAGTTCAACCAATAATATCATGACATCCGGCAGCTGTCACTCAATCTGCAACTGTCACTCTCCGGCAACTGTGCGGTGGGTGCGCTGCTGACACAGAGCTAACGTTAACTCACCTGGGTCAAACGTGTACGGCTTCACTCCCAGGACAAACTAGTCGTCCTCTCCCTCGTCTCCACCTGCAGCAGCTCGAGGGTTAACATGACGATAACGGGAGAGATGAAAGGGGGACGGGGTAGTCAAACTCATCACTGTCAGACTCTATATTTGTTTTGGTTTGTTCTGACGCACCCACTCTTGAACGGCCCAATCAAACTCCTCAAAACGTGATCGACAACGCTGTTGTCCATTCAAATTCCTCCCAGTCTATGGTCCCGCTCTGCTCCCGCCTACAGTCAACGTTTCCCTCTGAAATAAAGTTTCTCAAAGTCAAGGAAGGATCTTCGTTTGGCTCAATTTCAAGGATGTTCGGTCATCAGAGAGTTCTGTTCTAATGTCCCCATCCTACAAAGCACTGCATCCTCAGGAGAGACACTCTGTGAGGATGCTCATGTGTGCACTCGGCGCACGTGAAGTACCCACAATTCTATGCGGACGGATGAAATGATTGCTTCCAGCTGGGTCTTTTTCCTTTATTCTTCTTTTTTTTTGTTTAATCATATATTTGGATAGGGACAGATAAACATACATATAACATTTACTGATGTCATGTATCACAGCATTTGTAGCCTAAGCTCATTTGCAATGGCCATCCCTAGATGTTATTAAAAGCACCTGTGACCATGATGCACTCGCACACTCGCTAGCCTGTTTCAAATGTTTGCTCTTCCAATGTGAGGAAGGACTTGTGCCTACAGAGGCCGGAAGTGACTAGGAAGGACTCGTGCCTACAGGGGCAGGAAGTGACTAGGAAGGATGCTACAAAGCATCTCTTCCCCTATGGTGTTTAATGTTTTTTTTGTATATGTCCCTGCCAAATAAACTGATAAAATAAAATAAATAAACGTCAAAATGTTATCCATGGACAAGGAGTTTATAGCCTATAGGTCTGGAGCCCAGGAAGTGACTAGGAAGGACTTGTGCCTACAGAGGCAGGAAGTGACTAGGAAGGACTCGTGCCTACAGAGGCCGGAAATGACTAGGAATGACTTGTCCCTACAGAGGCAGGAAGTGACTAGGAAGGACTCGTGCCTACAGAGGCAGGAAGTGACTAGGAAGGACTCGTGCCTACAGAGGCAGGAAGTGACTAGGAAGGACTCGTGCCTACAGAGGTAGGAAGTGACTATGAAGGACTCGTGCCTACAGAGGCAGGAAGTGACTATGAAGGACTCGTGCCTACAGAGGCAGGAAGTGACTATGAAGGACTCGTGCCTACAGAGGCAGGAAGTGACTAGGAAGGACTTGTGCCTACAGAGGCAGGAAGTGACTAGGAAGGACTCGTGCCTACAGAGGCCGGAAGTGACTAGGAATGACTCGTGCCTACAGAGGCCGGAAGTGACTAGGAATGACTTGTCCCTACAGAGGCAGGAAGTGACTAGGAAGGACTTGTGCCTACAGAGGCAGGAAGTGACTAGGAAGGACTCGTGCCTACAGAGGCAGGAAGTGACTAGGAAGGACTCGTGCCTACAGAGGCAGGAAGTGACTATGAAGGACTCGTGCCTAAAGAGGCAGGAAGTGACTAGGAAGGACTTGTGCCTACAGAGGCAGGAAGTGACTAGGAAGGACTCGTGCCTACAGAGGCAGGAAGTGACTAGGAAGGACTTGTGCCTACAGAGGCAGGAAGTGACTAGGAAGGACTTGTGCCTACAGAGGCAGGAAGTGACTAGGAAGGACTTGTCCCTACAGAGGCAGGAAGTGACTAGGAAGGACTCGTGCCTACAGAGGCAGGAAGTGACTAGGAAGGACTCGTGCCTACAGAGGCAGGAAGTGACTAGGAAGGACTCGTGCCTACAGAGGCCGGAAATGACTAGGAATGACTTGTCCCTACAGAGGCAGGAAGTGACTAGGAAGGACTCGTGCCTACAGAGGCAGGAAGTGACTAGGAAGGACTCGTGCCTACAGAGGCAGGAAGTGACTAGGAAGGACTCGTGCCTACAGAGGTAGGAAGTGACTATGAAGGACTCGTGCCTACAGAGGCAGGAAGTGACTATGAAGGACTCGTGCCTACAGAGGCAGGAAGTGACTATGAAGGACTCGTGCCTACAGAGGCAGGAAGTGACTAGGAAGGACTTGTGCCTACAGAGGCAGGAAGTGACTAGGAAGGACTCGTGCCTACAGAGGCCGGAAGTGACTAGGAATGACTCGTGCCTACAGAGGCCGGAAGTGACTAGGAATGACTTGTCCCTACAGAGGCAGGAAGTGACTAGGAAGGACTTGTGCCTACAGAGGCAGGAAGTGACTAGGAAGGACTCGTGCCTACAGAGGCAGGAAGTGACTAGGAAGGACTCGTGCCTACAGAGGCAGGAAGTGACTATGAAGGACTCGTGCCTAAAGAGGCAGGAAGTGACTAGGAAGGACTTGTGCCTACAGAGGCAGGAAGTGACTAGGAAGGACTCGTGCCTACAGAGGCAGGAAGTGACTAGGAAGGACTTGTGCCTACAGAGGCAGGAAGTGACTAGGAAGGACTTGTGCCTACAGAGGCAGGAAGTGACTAGGAAGGACTTGTCCCTACAGAGGCAGGAAGTGACTAGGAAGGACTCGTGCCTACAGAGGCAGGAAGTGACTAGGAAGGACTCGTGCCTACAGAGGCAGGAAGTGACTAGGAAGGACTTGTGCCTACAGAGGCAGGAAGTGACTAGGAAGGACTTGTGCCTACAGAGGTAGGGAGTGACTAGGAAGGACTCGTGCCTACAGAGGCAGGAAGTGACTAGGAAGGACTTGTCCCTACAGAGGCAGGAAGTGACTAGGAAGGACTCGTGCCTACAGAGGCAGGAAGTGACTAGGAAGGACAAGTCCTGCCGAGGAAGGATCCTTGACATTGAGAAACGGTGAACGTCACAATAAGGAAGTTAAAACTCTAAACAGAATAAAAACAACACCTAAGTGGGTCGTTCCACCCTAAAGCACAGCACACCTTACTGTCCTTCAGACCTTACTTACTGTCCTTGACAACACAGCTTTTCAGATTAAGCTTTTATCCAAAGTGCCTTCCACAACTATGAGTGCAGACCGGTTTAGTAAGGGCGGTCACCGGTCATAGTCAACTCAAGTTTATTTATATAGCCCTATTTCACAAGCATGTCACAAAGGACTACATACTGTGTGTAGCTAGATCTAACTAAACTAGGGATGTTCATCAATTATCGAAAATCGATAATCGATCGTTAAGGATTGGAATCGATCCTGTGGCATTTGGATCGATTTTTTAATTATTGAAGAATTTTTTTTTTTTTTTTTTTTTTTTTTTTTGACTAGGTTTGGGGGGAATTCGTTCCTCCTCGCCCCACTCCATTGCACAGCCGACTAACGTGAGGTGGAGCTTCATATAGTCTCTAGTTTTCTGGCTGGGCACGGGCCTTTGTGCCAACAAAACTGTTTTAAACATGGGAAATTCACACCGGCATGCGCCGGGGACAGCAGTGTTGGAGAGGAGACACATTGAAATAAAGAGTTCATTGAGGAGAACACGTTGTCTTTCGTATTTTCTGCCATAGGCATTCATTTTGTAAAAAAAAATTGAAAATATTGAAAATATTGAAAATTTTCTAAGTATTAATAAAATCGATGATCGATAATTGATCGTTAATATTCACCGATTATCGATTTTGGAAAATTTTCAAAATGAACATCCCTAAACTAAACACAGTGTGTGTAGCTAGATCTAACTAAACACAATGTGTGTAGCTAGATCTAACTAAACACAATGTGTGTAGCTAGATCTAACTAAACACCATGTGTGTTCCCTCAGCCCTCCAAGTGCCCTCTTTCTGTTCCCTCAGCCCTCCAAGTAGGGCTGTGAATCTTCACTGGCCTCACGATTCGATTCGATTGCGATTCAGAGGGCTTCGATTCGAGTATGATTATCGATGCATCACTTTTTTCCGCAATACATGATTTATTTTTTCTCACTTTCTTTTTTCTCACTGTGTGACTACCGGTACTTTTAAAATAAAAGTACATTTGGAATTGCATTGTATTATGATCCATAATTAAAATAAACAACTGCATGTACTTCCATTATATTTTATTTTATTATAAAAAAAATTAAATAAAAAGCATTTTTTTGACATTTGTGAATCGATGCAGAATCGTGCACGTTCGCATCGCGATGCATCTTAGAATCGATTATTTTTGACACCCCTACCTCCATGTGCCCTCTTCCTGTTCCCTCATCCCTCCAAGTGCCCTCTTCCTGTTCCCTCATCCCTCCAAGTGCCCTCTTCCTGTTCCCTCATCCCTCCAAGTGCCCTCTTCCTGTTCCCTCATCCCTCCAAGTGCCCTCTTCCTGTTCCCTCATCCCTCCAAGTGCCCTCTTTCAGTTCCCTCATCCCTCCAAGTGCCCTCTTTCTGTTCCCTCAACCCTCTAAGTGCCCTCTTCCTGTTCCCTCATCCCTCCAAGTGCCCTCTTCCTGTTCCCTCAACCCTCTAAGTGCCCTCTTCCTGTTCCCTCATCCCTCCAAGTGCCCTCTTCCTGTTCCCTCAACCCTCCAAGTGCCCTCTTCCTGTTCCCTCATCCCTCCAAGTGCCCTCTTTCTGTTCCCTCAACCCTCTAAGTGCCCTCTTCCTGTTCCCTCATCCCTCCAAGTGCCCTCTTCCTGTTCCCTCATCCCTCCAAGTGCCCTCTTTCAGTTCCCTCATCCCTCCAAGTGCCCTCTTTCTGTTCCCTCAACCCTCTAAGTGCCCTCTTCCTGTTCCCTCATCCCTCCAAGTGCCCTCTTCCTGTTCCCTCATCCCTCCAAGTGCCCTCTTCCTGTTCCCTCATCCCTCCAAGTGCCCTCTTCCTGTTCCCTCATCCCTCCAAGTGCCCTCTTCCTGTTCCCTCATCCCTCCAAGTGCCCTCTTCCTGTTCCCTCATCCCTCCAAGTGCCCTCTTCCTGTTCCCTCATCCCTCCAAGTGCCCTCTTCCTGTTCCCTCATCCCTCCAAGTGCCCTCTTCCTGTTCCCTCATCCCTCCAAGTGCCCTCTTTCAGTTCCCTCATCCCTCCAAGTGCCCTCTTCCTGTTCCCTCATCCCTCCAGTGCCCTCTTCCTGTTCCCTCATCCCTCCAAGTGCCCTCTTTCAGTTCCCTCATCCCTCCAAGTGCCCTCTTCCTGTTCCCTCATCCCTCCAGTGCCCTCTTCCTGTTCCCTCATCCCTCCAAGTGCCCTCTTTCAGTTCCCTCATCCCTCCAAGTGCCCTCTTTCAGTTCCCTCAACCCTCCAAGTGCCCTCTTTCAGTTCCCTCAACCCTCCAAGTGCCCTCTTTCAGTTCCCTCATCCCTCCAAGTGCCCTCTTTCAGTTCCCTCAACCCTCCAAGTGCCCTCTTCCTGTTCCCTCAACCCTCCAAGTGCCCTCTTCCTGTTCCCTCATCCCTCCAAGTGCCCTCTTCCTGTTCCCTCATCCCTCCAAGTGCCCTCTTCCTGTTCCCTCATCCCTCCAAGTGCCCTCTTCCTGTTCCCTCATCCCTCCAAGTGCCCTCTTCCTGTTCCCTCATCCCTCCAAGTGCCCTCTTTCAGTTCCCTCATCCCTCCAAGTGCCCTCTTCCTGTTCCCTCATCCCTCCAGTGCCCTCTTCCTGTTCCCTCATCCCTCCAAGTGCCCTCTTCCTGTTCCCTCATCCCTCCAAGTGCCCTCTTTCAGTTCCCTCATCCCTCCAAGTGCCCTCTTCCTGTTCCCTCATCCCTCCAGTGCCCTCTTCCTGTTCCCTCATCCCTCCAAGTGCCCTCTTTCAGTTCCCTCATCCCTCCAAGTGCCCTCTTTCAGTTCCCTCAACCCTCCAAGTGCCCTCTTTCAGTTCCCTCAACCCTCCAAGTGCCCTCTTTCAGTTCCCTCAACCCTCCAAGTGCCCTCTTTCAGTTCCCTCAACCCTCCAAGTGCCCTCTTTCAGTTCCCTCAACCCTCCAAGTGCCCTCTTCCTGTTCCCTCAACCCTCCAAGTGCCCTCTTCCTGTTCCCTCATCCCTCCAAGTGCCCTCTTTCAGTTCCCTCAGCCCTCCAAGTGCCCTCTTTCAGTTCCCTCATCCCTCCAAGTGCCCTCTTTCAGTTCCCTCATCCCTCCAAGTGCCCTCTTTCTGTTCCCTCATCCTTCCAAGTGCCCTCTTTCAGTTCCCTCAGCCCTCCAAGTGCCCTCTTTCAGTTCCCTCATCCCTCCAAGTGCCCTCTTTCAGTTCCCTCAGCCCTCCAAGTGCCCTCTTTCAGTTCCCTCATCCCTCCAAGTGCTCTCTTTCAGTTCCCTCATCCCTCCAAGTGCCCCCTTTCAGTTCCCTCAGCCCTCCAAGTGCCCTCTTTCAGTTCCCTCATCCCTCCAAGTGCCCTCTTTCTGTTCCCTCATCCCTCCAAGTGCCCTCTTCCTGTTCCCTCATCCCTCCAAGTGCCCTCTTTCTGTTCCCTCATCCCTCCATGTGCCCTCTTTCTGTTCCCTCAGCCCTCCAAGTGCTCTCTTTCAGTTCCCTCATCCCTCCATGTGCCCTCTTTCAGTTCCCTCATCCCTCCATGTGCCCTCTTTCAGTTCCCTCATCCCTCCATGTGCCCTCTTTCAGTTCCCTCATCCCTCCATGTGCCCTCTTTCAGTTCCCTCATCCCTCCATGTGCCCTCTTTCTGTTCCCTCATCCCTCCAAGTGCCCTCTTTCAGTTCCCTCATCCCTCCATGTGCCCTCTTTCAGTTCCCTCATCCCTCCATGTGCCCTCTTTCTGTTCCCTCAGCCCTCCAAGTGCTCTCTTTCAGTTCCCTCATCCCTCCAAGTGCCCTCTTTCAGTTCCCTCATCCCTCCAAGTGCCCTCTTTCAGTTCCCTCAACCCTCCAAGTGCCCTCTGTCTGTTCCCTCATCCCTCCATGTGCCCTCTTTCTGTTCCCTCAGCCCTCCAAGTGCTCTCTTTCAGTTCCCTCATCCCTCCAAGTGCCCTCTTTCAGTTCCCTCATCCCTCCAAGTGCCCTCTTTCAGTTCCCTCAACCCTCTAAGTGCCCTCTTTCTGTTCCCTCATCCCTCCAAGTGCCCTCTTTCAGTTCCCTCATCCCTCCAAGTGCCCTCTTCCTGTTCCCTCAGCCCTCCATGTGCCCTCTTTCTGTTCCCTCATCCCTCCATGTGCCCTCTTTAGGACGTATGCTGTGACATACTGAGGGGATGTGGAAATACTAATGAAACGTGGCCCTTGCTATGCTGACTGAGTGTGTGTTCCCCCTTCAGCCCAGCAGGAGGCGCAGCGGGCACAGTTCTGGGTGGAGAAAGCCAAGCAGGACCAGAGGCAGAAGATCATCCAGGCTGAGGGAGAGGCTACGGCCGCCAAGATGGTGAGGAACCATCTATACTGAACACAAATATCAACACAGCATGCAACAATTTCATAGAGCTTACCGGTACTTAGTTATAGTTCAAATAATAGAGTACTGCACGGATGACGTGTTTTTGTAGGCTTATCCAGAAATGGCCGACATGTTGGGTCACGCGGGCCATCAGACATGTTGGGTCACACGGGCCATCAGACATGTTGGGTCACACGGGCCATCAGACATGTTGGGTCACACGGGCCATCAGACATGTTGGGTCACGCGGGCCATCAGACATGTTGGGTCACGTGAGCCATCAGACATGTTGGGTCACACGGGCCATCAGACATGTTGGGTCACGCGGGCCATCAGACATGTTGGGTCACACGGGCCATCAGACATGTTGGGTCACGTGAGCCATCAGACATGTTGGGTCACACGGGCCATCAGACATGTTGGGTCACACGGGCCATCAGACATGTTGGGTCACGTGAGCCATCAGACATGTTGGGTCACACGGGCCATCAGACATGTTGGGTCACACGGGCCATCAGACATGTTGGGTCACACGGGCCATCAGACATGTTGGGTCACACGGGCCATCAGACATGTTGGGTCACGCGGGCCATCAGACATGTTGGGTCACGCGGGCCATCAGACATGTTGGGTCACGCGGGCCATCAGACATGTTGGGTCACGCGGGCCATCAGACATGTTGGGTCACGCGAGCCATCAGAATTAAACATTATCTATTTTATATTTATTTTGCATAACACTCGTCTTTCTGCTAGCGTTGCTTCAAAGTTTTCCACTTGCTGCGGAGGTTTTGCCACGGCTTACCGAACCGTTTCTCCCTCATTTTCTGCTCCTTTTCCAAAGGAGAATGGGTCACATGACGTGCAAATGCGGAAAATGTGTTTCCATTACACTTTTGCGATAAACTGCTATATCGACACGTTTTGCGATATTTGGGAGGTTTTTCGAAATTTACGTGTTTCCATTACCCAATTTCTATTGCGATATTTAGATTTTGCGCATTTCTGAGGGTAATGGAAACACGACTAGTGAGGGGACCCTGTAACAGCAGAGAGACAGTGAGGGGGCCCTGTAACAGCAGAGAGACAGTGAGGGCACCCTGTAACAGCAGAGTGTTTTGTCCCCGTCTTCTCCAGCTGGGCCAGGCCGTGACCAAGAACCCCGGCTACCTGAAGCTCCGGAAGATCCGCGCGGCGCAGAACATCGCCAAGACGGTAAGCTGCCTCTGTCTGATCTCTGTTCAGCCGCAAACCTCTGTCCTCCCCTGATACACACAGTCCTGCTGATACACTACATGGACAGGGGACAGGGAATACTATAGTAATACAGCCTATAAGTCTAAGGCCTGTCAGCCTTCCAAAACACACTGGAACACTCAAGCAGCCAAAGAGACTGAGAGCTTCTGGTAGGCCTGCTCGATTATGGCAAAAATCATAATCACCATTATCTTGACTGATATTGCGATCACGATTATTTAACGTGATTATTAGACTTTGACTTTGGCAAAATCATGCATTTCTTCAACTTGAAAAAAACTTTTCAATACTGTATTTCTTTGCAATTTAAATATAATTGAACTGAAAAACAAAGAACTTAAAGTAAAAAAGGCATAAATAAATAGACTAACTAAAAAAAAATAATAATAATATAATATAATATAATATATAATAATCTCCTCTCTCTGTTTTTGTGGAAGCTCCTTTGTCTTTCCCATGATTGCAGCTCACCTTGAATACCTTCATGGGTGGGTTTATATTCACAGTTGAAGCAAATGAAGGATCATTATAGAGTTCCCAGAGGCTTAATTATGTTTCAACTCCACTTTAGGCCATAAAAACTCAGAAAGCTTTCAAAACAACAATATTGTATAGGGGTTGAATAATTGTGACATGGCTATCTTAACAAAATATACTGTTACACACAAATCTACAGCATGCATTTTCTGTGTTGATCTTCTGTATCACTCAACTCATAAAGAAGTCATCCAAAGCAGAATCTTGCGCTTTGAAAAAACTTTAATTGATAAATCCTTAAAATCTTTGGGGGGTTGAATATTTCTGATTGCAACTGTATGTATATATATGTATTAGGGCTGCACGATATATCGTTTACACATCGTCATCGCAATGTGCGCATGCGCGATAGTCACATCGCAGGACGTGCGATGTCAAAAGCAAATTAACTCGTCATGTTGCTTGATAAACTCTCACTTTAGGGGAGGAGCCTACTGAGTGAAATGCAGGTTCTCTCAAAGGAGAGAGACGCCCCGCTACTGTACTCACTCATTTAGTGCTTAGCTTCAACACAACAAACATGCACAGAGACCTAAATTGAATTATTTGTGCTTATGTTGCGTTGCTGACAGTAGCCCGTCTGTAAACGATGTGATTGCGGAGGCGGACTTGTCCACAGTTTGCGGCGCACTCGCATACAGCAGGCTGGCTGCTGTAACTCAACATGTCCGTGGAGTGGAGATATTTACTCTTGAAACACCAAAAAGCAAGACTGCAACTTATGAGACGAAGGCTAAAGTGATTACTGAGAAGTTGTCCGTGTTATCACTGTGGCTGTCTCTCCCCTTCAAGTCTCTGATGTTGCATCACATGATAGCAGTAACGTTACGGTAGAGTTAATCATACATAGCGACTTATTTACACAAAACATGTCAGTGAAAATAAAAAGAGAAGAGACATATCTGGGCAATTAAATGTATATTTATTACTTTTCACCAATGAATTGTTTGTCACCGGTCGGCTGCATGTGAATCCTCGTCTCTCTGTACTGCCAGCCTTGCGCTCAAAACCGGAACTCCACAGATGCGGAGTGTACCACTTGGTCGTTTCTGGAGGGGGTTTCCGGGGGGTCAGACCAAGTGTGTAAAGTGGCAGGGGTGTTTCATTGTTGATTTATTGAAACGTTAGAAGAACGAAAGAAGTTGAAAGCAGTGATTATAATCAATGAAATCTAATGTTTTTCTGCAAATAGCATCATTGGGAGGTAGATTCTGGCACTCAATATTAGGGGTGGGCAATATATCAATTGTATATCAATATTGTGATATGAGACTATATGGTCTTAGATGTTGGATATGGTAATATCACAGCATACATGTTGTCTTTCCCTGGTTTTAAAGGCTGCATTACACTAAGTGAAGTGTAGGCTAGTGACATTTTAAAGTAGAATGTCATAACTCACTCACTTTTTCATGTATGTAGCCTAAGTCATGGAAATCCATTGGTCAAAATGTGTATGCACCCTGATAGATGACGCTCTGAGGCCTACAGTAGGCGACAGCCCAGTGGTTGAGAAACATTAAAATACCTAATTTCCCCTCCAAAATCAGATGGACTCCTCTACAAAATCATCCCAATCATTCTAGAAGTATTATTTTCTTTAAAATAGAGCTATTCTGGTAATCTGGTGAAAATCTGTATTTTTTCATATCGCAATATATATCGCAGGGGCGGGGAATATCGCAATGTCCGTTTTTTCCAATATCGTGCAGCCCTAATATGTATGTATATGTATATATATATATATATATATATATACATATATTAGAGATGCACCGATATATATATATATTAGAGATGCAACGATTGCCATTTTCTTGGCCGGTTCCGATTTCCGGTTTTTGAATAGTCTGACTTGCCGATAACGATTTTGGCCGATTCCGATTCCTTTTTTTTTTTTTTTTTTTTTTTACTTTGCTTTTATAGAAAATTAAGATTCATCTCACATTTCTTATCATTTGCATGAGGTAGGACGATCTCACTCAAAAACATCTAAAAATAAAAGTGTTCCAGGTTACTGGACAGAGCTTTTCTTTTTTGTGTAAATCCAATGAATATAAAACAACCAGTATATCCTACAGCTATCATGCATTTACTTTTCCGAAAGAAAAAAGGTGCAACAGAACAGGGGCTCCAGATGGAAAGTAGCCTATGGCTAAATCTGCTACAAAGCATCTCTTCCCCTATGGGGTTTAATGGTTTTTTTGTATATGTCCCTGCCAAATAAACTAATAATAAAACTAGTAATTACAACGTGACTGACAGATAGCATCGGTGATGTGGACTGCAGCTGGTCAGGGAAGAGGGGCCGGTGAAGTGAAGCGAGCCGCTCAGACTGGAGTGGACTCCAACGTACCCTGCCCCTCCGCGGCTTATTTTCGACTTGCATGTGTGACAAACTGTAAAATTTCCACAATGAGGAGGACATGCTGGCGTGCGTTTCCTTTTGGCTGCTTGGGGTGCGTGCATCGTGCAGATGCAGGTAATTAACATATGTGTGTAATTAATATATGTGTGTATATTTAAGCAATATCACACGAGAGGGAGTGCTGTTGTTGTCTAATATCGGCACTGCTGTGATTATCTTCGACCGAATCACAGCAGTGCCGATATTAGACAACAGCACGATCCTCGAGTGTGATATTGCTTTTATACAACAGTTCTATTAACACGTTGAGTGCCATAGCCGAGATATCTCGTCTTACATAATCCAACGCTTGAGTGCCAGAGCCGAGATATCTCGTCTTACATAAACAACTTTTACGTCTTCTATATCACTATTGGAGCAAGAGAATGTGTATAATCTATTTTACCGACCACTAAGTGGCGACAGTTCTCTCCAGACAGAGACAGAGACAAAGCCACAGCCACGGGACCCGTGGACCAAAAGCAGCCGCCTCCCGTGGAAATGGCTTGGCGATTTTACAGTCAGAAACGAACGAGCCTCATTCTCATACTGTAGGCGGGGACGCTTCGCGCTGCTGCGGTGGGGGGTTCCAGAAATGGACTGGGTGAGCAGCATAAAGCCTAGAGTCGCACGGGGGTTCATCGGGGCTCTCAAACCCAAGAGACAGTGAGACCTATCCACACTCGCTGCCAGGGAGAGTCGCTGCTCAAACTCCCAGCAGCAGAGCACTGCGCAGCACAGACGGAGGGAGGAGTTTGGAGACACACACACACACTCTCTCTAGAGAGAGAGAGAGAGAGAGAGAGAGAGAGAGAGAGAGAGAGAGAGAGAGAGAGAGAGAGAGAGAGAGAGAGAGAGAGAGAGAGAGAGAGAGAGAGAGAGAGAGAGAGAGAGAGAGAGAGAGAACAGAGTGGGAGACAAGGGCACCCATAATCACAGGCACGTGAGGTGGTTCTAAAAATCCATTTATCTCCAAACTCTCTGAAAATCTCTGAAACCATGCTGTACTCAACGGCTAATATCTACATAACTACTAACTCTGCAAACTAACTCTTTTAGACAGAGAAAGCACACATTCTATTAGTTATTTTTAGATGATTGGTGTTCACGAATTCTTAACAGAAAATAATCCTCGGCTCTTGTAAAATGAGCCAGAATCCTCAAAAAAAAACCTGGCACAATTTACCTACAGGATTGAAAAAATGGCTGGCACTCAATGTGTTAAACAAAGCTGATTTAAAAAAGTGACAAAAAGCTGAGAAAATATATATTTCTCTATTTATTCCTCCGTCAACAAAAATAGTTCCCTCAGCTTTCTGCTTTGCTGAAAATGTAGCCTAATCAGCCTAATTAACTGCAGGCTGTCTACTTTACTACTGTCTACTCTACAGCTGTGAAGCATTTGGTTGATTAGAGCAGCTTTGAAGCGGAGTGATCTGAAGCGCCAGTGCGTTATCATGAAATATCGGCACTGGTAGGATCCCCCTTGTCCAATCAAATTGCCCGGCCGGAACTAACTGTTGTATAAATATATATATATGCACGATATGAGGAAAATCTGCGATGTGCGATAACAGTGTTCAATATAGCGATGACGATACGACTTGCGATAAATAAACTAATATTAAAGTATGCATATTAGCTATACAGTTCCTATGTCTTTCTGCTTTAATAATGCTAACATAGACCCCAAACATAGCCTATGCCCACTGAATAAAGAAATGAAATACACACTGACTCTAGCTGAAACTACACACAGCGTGTTTGGGCTTTGGCAGAGGGGCGGAGCGCACTGTTGCAAGGGAAAGGTGTACGCTGGATTTACAACACAAGACAAAATGATCAGACGCTGAGTGTGAATGCATGACGCATGTAAATAAAACCACTTTAGTTATTCGTTGCGTTTCAGGCAGTCTTTGCGATGTGTTTATTGCGCATGTTCATATTGCGATGACGATGAAAATACGATTAATTGTGCAGCCCTAATGTGTGTGTGTATATATATGTATATATATATACATATATATACCCTGATGAAGGCCGAGAGGCCGAAACGTTGGCATGTATCAACCTGACATGGCCAAATAAATGGTGAAATAGAGAATCCTTTGTCCTGAAGATCTGTGTGTGCTACCTTGTGCCTTAGGTGCAATTATCTTTATATATATATATATTAGTCGTATCCCAAATATCTTTATCTATCATAGTCTTTGTAACATAATAATTGTAACTGAGTTTGAAATTGGATTAACTGCACAGCCTGGTCCAGCTCCTGGTAAAAGCAGGCAGGCCATCCTCGTGTTGTGTAGAGTAGACTGTGTTCCTGCTGGGTTTGGTTTGTACCACTAGATGGCGCCATGTGATCATCTATCTGACAGGCGGCCAGAGAAACTGTTATAGGACGGATCAGAGAGCAGATGTTTGTCCCTCCCTTCACATCCTCCTCGTCATCACTCTAGTCTCGGCTCACGGGAGATCTCCAGCTATTGACCTTTTCACAGCAGCCATTTTGTGTCTAAAAGGCAGGGTAAACGGGTGCAACCGAACAATGAGGCTTTTTCCACTGCTGGGGCCATCATTAATGTTTTGGTTGCACCTGTGTTTACCTGCTGGGGCCATCATTAATGTTTTGGTTGCCCCTGTGTTTACCCTGCCTTTTAGACACAAAATGGTTGCTGTGAAAAGGCCCATTGTCTGGCTGATGTCATGTTGATTGTTTCACAAACCACTTTTTAAAAACGAGGAATGGAGCGCTCCCTTCCTCGGGTTGAGACTCTGGAGATGATGCGATGACATCACTGATGACATGATGACATCGCTGATGACATCATTTCCGTCACAAATCATGACACCGCCACAGACACCACTTAGCCAATTTGAACTAAGAATGACAAATCCTCACGACCCAATGTACTATGCCATCTATCAATCAATATGACTTATCAGTCATGAGAAGAGCACATTTGTGCATAAATTAACATAACGAGTTAACAGGCTATCGTTTTTGTTTCTCTCATCAGTAAAGCAATATACACATTTTAAATAAAACACTGGAATAAATTCTACAATATATTTCACGACACAAATAAAAGATCCTGCGACCCACCTGTGGGGTCCTAACCCAGTCTGTGGGAATGACTGATCTAGGAAGTAGAAGTTCTACTTGTGTAATTCAGAAGTCACTCAGGATAAAAGTGTCAGATCATTCACTCAATAGAAATGTCATGTTAGGGCTGGGCTGTGATTCAATATTATGAATAGTCTTAAAAATAGAAGCACATTGTGATTAAATGAGTTGGGTGATCATGATGATGAGGGCTGTGACGGAATTTAGGGTGGCTCCACAGAACGCTATGCTATAACTGACGCCAATTTGCATATCAGTATTTAACATACAGTCTCTGCTCTCAGCGGAGGGATGGGGGCTGCGCTGTGTGTGATCATCAGACCTCTCTGCAAGTACAGCAGACGGGCAGCTGTAACACTTGAACATTGTTCCCCATGGTCAGAAAAAGTAGCCAGATTTGTCGCTTGTTGCTTTTCAGGGATCAATTCACCAGGGCTTTCTGAAAAGTCACCACGTCTAGTGACCAAGTCACTAAGTTGGTAGCCTAGTTTTGCTCATGACGGAGCTACTTCATAGAAACAAACACGTTGAATTCACTTGAACTCACATTGGGTTGAAAATGGGAAAGAATGCGTAGTTTCTTCTTGATCAACGTTTTCACAACACAACCTGTTAGCTCCGCGTCTCAGAGTAAACTCTCTGTATTTGCTAATAGCTCATTTCACCTTTCATAACAACCGTACGTACGTCGGTGGATTTTTATATAACTCGCCTGTTTAGAGTCAAATAGATGCTATAAAAGGAGTGTTTTGGGTGTGATTTAGGTTGTCTGTCCAGTGATTGTGCAGCTTGTTAATCACAGTGTGGGAAAGCCCTGGTCTCGTGACGTCTCGCACGAGCTGTGCAACAACTCCAAGATGGCGACGACCACACTAGGCTTCAAAACGGGAGTAAAAAAAAAAAACGGCAGTGAGGTGACGTCACGCTGACTCTGTCCTTATGTTTAGAGGCTCTATGGTTGTGTTGAAAGCACAGATGAGGTCTCTGGTTTTGTGTCTGGATCAGATGAGGATGATGGTTTTGTGTCTGGATCAGATGAGGATGATGGTTTTGTGTCTGGATCAGATGAGGATGATGGTTTTGTGTCTGGATCAGATGAGGATGATGGTTTTGTGTCTGGATCAGATGAGGATGATGGTTTTGTGTCTGGATCAGATGAGGATGATGGTTTTGTGTCTGGATCAGATGAGGATGATGGTTTTGTGTCTGGATCAGATGAGGATGATGGTTTTGTCTGGAGTAGTGATCAGATCACTGCAGTGTCATCAGCTCAGTGCCACCAGCCACACTGTGCCTTTGTGTTCAGTGGGCTGCAGCAGTGGCAGGGTTTGGTTCTGGCAGGGTTTGGTTCTGGCAGGGTTTGGTTTTGGCAGGGGTTGGTTCTGGCAGGGTTTGGTTCTGGCAGGCACTTATGTTTAAGAAGAACAATATACAGCACTTTTCAAAACAATTGTTGCAAAGCGCTTTACACAAACTGATCCAAACAAGAGATGATGGAAGCAATATTAAGATAAGGGATAAAGCCATAGTTGTGTGAAATTCATCAGTTAAAATATCGATGAAACAAGCTTACATTAAATAAAATACAAATGGGAGTGACGTGATTATTGAGCAATTGTGACATCACTGATTATGTCACAATGTCTATGACATCATCAGTGATGTGTCACAATGTCTACAGCCCAGAGGTCCTGGGTGAGAGACCCAGCTCACATCTTTGTGCTGTGTGTGTGTGTTTCTGTGTTCGGCCTGCAGGTGGCGCAGTCCCAGAACAAGGTTTACCTGAGTGCAGACAGCCTGGTGCTCAACCTGCAAGACAACATCAGCTTCAACAAGTGAGTCCTGCTCTGTCCTCACTGCCTTTCTGTCACTATCAGTGTTGTGGGTAACGCGTAACTTTGTAACGCGTTACTGTAATCACATTACTTTTGTCGGTAACGAGTAGTGTAAGGTACTACTGTCCCTAAGTGCAGTAATCACATTACACTTACTAATCAAACACTTACCTCGTTACATGCGTACTAGCAAGATAAGTATAGAGAGAAAAGATCTCTGTTTTAATAGCAGATCCTGTGTCCCATCAGACGGGGTCACTTAACTGCACAGCAGAATCAATCATGGTGCCAATATTTCAACTTTGTATTAGCATGCAGAACAGCACTATTAGTCGACACATAGCTTATCAGATAACTAACATCATGCATATAGAACAAGAAATCATTTTAACCTCCAAAACACATTGACAAGCAAACAATTGACAAACATTGACAAAAAAATCTACAAACAAAACACACTACCCCAGGGCATGCTGGGAACTCCGTCCACTTTCCTCTTCCACAGGTTAAATTTCCCAGAAAGCTTTGCATAACTAGCAAATATGAATAGCATTGTGGGTATTTTGTAGTGAACTATACAGTGAATCAAATTTAACAGTTGAGAATTCAGACACTAGTAAAAAATGGCCAACGCACTATATAGTCCACTATTTCTCTAATATGGGACCGCTTTTGTGTCGGTCCATCTGTTGTGTCAGGAACATGAATGGTGATATCAGCTCCATGTTATTCTGTCAGGAACATGAATGGTGATATCAGCTCCATGTTATTCTGCTGTCAGGAACATGAATGGTGATATCAGCTCCATGTTATTCTGTCAGGAACATGAATGGTGATATCAGCTCCATGTTATTCTGTCAGGAACATGAATGGTGATATCAGCTCCATGTTATTCTGCTGTCAGGAACATGAATGGTGATATCAGCTCCATGTTATTCTGTCAGGAACATGAATGGTGATATCAGCTCCATGTTATTCTGCTGTCAGGAACATGAATGGTGATATCAGCTCCATGTTATTCTGTCAGGAACATGAATGGTGATATCAGCTCCATGTTATTCTGTCAGGAACATGAATGGTGATATCAGCTCCATGTTATTCTGCTGTCAGGAACATGAATGGTGATATCAGCTCCATGTTATCCTTCACTACACTAATGGGCCTCCATCCACTTTGTAATGGCATGTTTGGGTCTATCAGCATGGGAACACCAAGGAAGGATGGTCTCCACCTGACGAGCCCAACCAAGCATTTAGCCACACCTCCACTCCAAGGAGCTTCTATATAACTGAAGGCAGAAGGGGAAAATGGCCCGCCCATTCATTTGAACGTAAGCTGCTTGCCAGCGCATGAAGCATTTTGAAGGAGTTTTTCTTCCTGGATTGACTTCCTTGATATGTGGCCCGAGGTCATGTCCGCATGTCTGGCTGCCTTCACGAGCGCCCCCAGGCCCAGAGTAGAGCTCCAGAAACAAGCATTCTGGAGCTCTATTCTGCGGCCATGTTTGGAAAGTAGTGCCGGCTACCTCTTTTCCTTCCAAAAAGACAGATTATGTGCATTTTGGATTAATATTTCATCGTGTGGTGAGTAGAGTACCTGAAGCACAACATGTATTTTGGCGCCGTGAGATGTGTGTTTTGGCGGATTTTTAACAGCTGTACCATTAGCCTCCATTCTATGGCGATACTAACTAACTTCACGACTGTGGCTCACTGTAAACTGAGCGGACAGCGCCGGTAGCGTCTGGTGTGAACCGAGGGTAAGAGGGGAAATAATGTATTTTTTTATTTTTGGGGCGAGCTGTCTCTTTAACTTAATGCAATGTTTTTACCGGCTAAATGTATTAATAGACATTTGTCCTTGAGTTGTGTCACCCTGGCTGTTTGCGCTGCTGTCTCGTCTGGTGTGGAGGAGGCTCAGGTGCACAGTGTTACTTTAGAACTTGCTGACTGGCTCACACACTGGATTCACTTTGTAATCCATCATGACCAGCAGCTGATCCTGTTGGCTGCATGCTGTCTGCTCATAGGACAACATTGTAATCATGATTTCATTTTTAAACTCTTCTTTCTTGCTGCCCCTCCCCTCTCTCTCTCTCTCTCTGCCCCTCCCCTCTCTCTCTCTGCCCCTCCCCTCTCTCTCTCTCTCTCTCTCTCTCTCTCTCTTCCAGTCTGACGTTGCCGAAGTAACGTGAAGTCCTCCCCGGTGACTCATCATTCCTTGTCCAGTCAGAGACTTTTCAATATAGAGACACCCCAACTTCCACTCACTTCCTGTATCGGTTTCGCCACTGCCACGCCCCCCTTTGGAGACTGGTCAGCCAATGAAGTTTCATACCATTGACAAGACAGCCAATCACAAGTTGATGGCCATGCCCATTTAGGAGACCGGAAGAGTACACTTTCGTACTATTGGCGGAGCCTGGATTGGCGTGTCTCTAAATTATCCGTCTCTGGTCCAGTTAGTCCCGCTTCTGCAGAACAACCAGACTTCACAACACTCTTCACTAAACCTCCTATACCCAGGCTCAACTAGGTCTACCAGGTCTATACCTAGGTCTATATACCCAGGCTTAACTAGGTCTACCAGGTTTATGTTCATTTGTATGTTAATTTGATCTGTTATATAGAGTACCACAGGAATGAGTCCAGAAGACCTGGAAGTTAGTACTTCCGGTTCCTAAATGTCAAAAAAGTCACTGGGATTTTTGTATGGGGTTTGCGGTTAAAAAAATACCTTATTTCACGTATTTAACCGAAGTTCCCATAGAAAAATCCCAGTGACTTTTCCACGCAGGAAGCAGGAAGTGCAGGGACTTCTAGGTAAGCCTACAAAAAATCCTTGCGGAATTCTATAAGAAAGATGAGTTATGTTCCTGTTCATTTGAGCAAGATGTGGTGCGACTGTTACCCATAAGCCTTAGTGCCAGACAAGATGCAACGTGTCAGATGTGGTTCAGTAAAGGGTTAGTCTTTGTTCAAGTCTCATCGGTTTTGAACTTAGTTAATCCACGTTTTCCTGTATTGACTGTTAAAGTGACCGTTAATCCCAAAATCCAAAATACATGTTTATCCTCTTACCTGTAGTGCTATGTATCCACCTAGATGGTTTTGGTGTGAGTTGCCTGAGTTTTGGAGATATATATTGGGATGTCTGCCTCCTCTGCATTAGAATGGAACTGGATGGTGCTCTGCTTGTGCTGCTCAAAGCGCCACAAAAAAAACACACATTTGAAAAGCTCAACGTGTGTTTCCAGAAAGTATGACCTGGGTATTTGTGATCATCCACAGACCTCGTTATGAGCAGCTTTGCCCTAAATCTCCAAAACTCTGCAACTCAGACCAAAACCATCTAGATGGATAAAAATCTCTACAGGTAAGAGGGGAAATATGTCTTTTTGATTTTGGGCCCAACTGTACCTTTAACTAGGTTTACCCAGGTGTGACCAGGTGTACCCAGGTTGTATTTACACGGCAGCTTTAATCCCGGGACACTTTCTCCAGCCATGATGCTTTTCAGAATAAAAGGATCCTGGTTGGTTAGTGGGCTGTTCTAGTTCAGCCCGGTTCAGCCCACTACTGATCAGCATGTGGCTGCTGTTAATTTACTTTTGTTGTAATTAAATTATGCTTTGGTAACATGTCAAACGGCCTGGTTCACTACTTTGTGCGGAGGATTGAATAATACATGTAATAATTCATGACATTATGTAGAGAGCCAAAGTCACGCCCACTTCCGGTTTAGGCATATGCACCAGAGCCAATCATCTGCCATTCTGTTTTCGATCTACATTTGGTAAAATGCTTCTACACAGTTTGACTTGGTCTCCGCTCCCCCAGGGGATGGGTCAAATGTGGAGAACAAATTTCGCACACTCGGGTGTGTGACAATCGTTGGGACTTTACCTTTACAAAGCCATTCTGCTTTACTTGGAATCACGAGAGACCATAACATTTTGCTCTGACAAAAAAAAAAAAAAAAAAAGTTTTGTTTTGAAGTTTTGGTCGGAGTGAAATGTTCTATGGTCTCTCGTGATTCTAAAGATAATTTAGCTGAATGGCTCGGTTTGAAAAAAGTAAAAAATATATATACCGGTAAGCATTTTATGAAATGTAGATGGAAAAAGAATGGCGGACGAATGGCTCTGGTGCGTATGCCTAAACCAGAAGTGGGCGTGACTTTGGCTCTCTATCGACGGTTTTCACGCAATTGTGTGAGGCCGTTATTTTACAACACGTTGTAAAATCCCTGTTGTAAAACCATGGCCTCTCGGGGCTTATTGCTTCATTTAAAACCTAGGTTCTGTCCTGTCAGCTGTTGTATTAGCAACAGGAAATATTAGCAACAGGAAGTAAGATGGGCACAATTTAGAATGTTAATGTCTATACTCTGATTACTGATTATTATTATTATATATATTATTATATATTATTATATATATTATCTGATATATGCTGTGATTACTGGGATGATCTTATGGTGGTTTCATCACAGCGTTTAGGTGTGATGTGATTGACTCCGTAACGCGGCTGTCTGCACTGAGCCCATCCCACAGGCAGGTTGCTGTGTGACCTTTGACCTGCACTGAGCCCATCCCACAGGCAGGTTGCTGTGTGACCTTTGACCTGCACAGTTCAGGGAAGAACAACAAAGTAAGCGTGAGTAAAGCATCAGTGGAAAGGCTTGAGCAGGAATCCAGCTTGATTCTCAGCAGCCTTACAACTCTTTAAATAAGGATGTTTTTGAAATGTCTATGGAGAAAATGGATGGGATAACTCACTCTGCGGCAAGAGACGTCATGTGACTGTTCAGCTCTAGAGAGAGCCAAAGTCACACCTTCTGGTATCGGCATGCGCACCAAGGGATTTCATCCGCCATTCATTTTTCCATAGACCTGTCATAAAATGCTTATGAAAATATATATATATATATTATTTAGAATCATGAGACTCCATATATATTATATATATATATATATATATAAAAACTCTCTCAAAGCTCAAAAGAAGAGCGGATCTTTTCTACTTTTTGTTTTGATCTGATACCGGAAGCGGGCGTGACTTTGGCACTATTGCCCAAATAGGGTTCACTTTACATTGAATGATTAAGTGTACATGTAAACACGCTGGCTGTTTGTGACCCAGAACTGTCTGACTCAAACTCTACAGCTGAGTTTACTCACTGTCTGACTCAAACTCTACAGCTGAGTTCACTCACTGTCTGACTCAAACTCTACAGCTGAGTTTACTCACTGTCTGACTCAAACTCTACAGCTGAGTTCACTCACTGTCTGACTCAAACTCTACAGCTGAGTTTACTCACTGTCTGACTCAAACTCTACAGCTGAGTTTACTCACTGTCTGACTCAAACTCTACAGCTGAGTTTACTCACTGTCTGACTCAAACTCTACAGCTGAGTTCACTCACTGACTCAAACTCTACAGCTGAGTTCACTCACTGTCTGACTCAAACTCTACAGCTGACTTCACTCACTGTCTGACTCAAACTCTACAGCTGAGTTCACTCACTGTCTGACTCAAACTCTACAGCTGACTTCACTCACTGTCTGACTCAAACTCTACAGCTGAGTTCACTCACTGTCTGACTCAAACTCTACAGCTGAGTTCACTCACTGTCTGACTCAAACTCTACAGCTGAGTTCACTCACTGTCTGACTCAAACTCTACAGCTGAGTTCACTCACTGTCTGACTCAAACTCTACAGCTGACTTCACTCACTGTCTGACTCAAACTCTACAGCTGAGTTCACTCACTGTCTGACTCAAACTCTACAGCTGAGTTCACTCACTGTCTGACTCAAACTCTACAGCTGAGTTCACTCACTGTCTGACTCAAACTCTACAGCTGACTTCACTCACTGTCTGACTCAAACTCTACAGCTGACTTCACTCACTGTCTGACTCAAACTCTACAGCTGAGTTCACTCACTGTCTGACTCAAACTCTACAGCTGACTTCACTCACTGTCTGACTCAAACTCTACAGCTGACAGCTGAGTTCACTCACTTTCTGACTCAAACTCTACAGCTGAGTTCACTCACTGTCTGACTCAAACTCTACAGCTGACAGCTGAGTTCACTCACTGTCTGACTCCAACTCTACAGCTGAGTTCACTCACTGTCTGACTCAAACTCTACAGCTGAGTTCACTCACTGTCTGACTCAAACTCGACAGCTGAGTTCACTCACTGTCTGACTCAAACTCTACAGCTGAGTTCACTCACTGTCTGACTCAAACTCTACAGCTGAGTTCACTCACTGTCTGACTCAAACTCGACAGCTGAGTTCACTCACTGTCTGACTCAAACTCGATAGCTGAGTTCACTCACTGTCTGACTCAAACTCGATAGCTGAGTTCACTCACTAGCTTATTAAACTCTACAGCTGAGTTCACTCACTAGCTTCTTCTCAAACAAATAGAAACTAAACCTTGAAATGTTTTGCTGTAGAGTTTTTCTTGGGGAAGCAGTTGTAAAATACATTCAGCATGACAGATTGGTCGTTGCTTTAGATTTAAAGACAACAAAAAGAAAAATACAAAGACATGTATTAGAACTAAAATAGCCCCTTATCCCTCCCACCTTCCCAGGATGTGACATTGTGTCACAGCAAAGGGGGTCATATCAATACTGTACAACTGATCAGTTTGAGTTAGCGATGTATTGGAGAAGGGGGTGCAAATCTTGTTTCAGCTTGTTTAAGAAAACTGTTTTGTTTTTGTTTGTTTTTTGCTACGATAGTTATTTATTAAGCAGGTGAAACTGATCGGAGACTCCAAGCACCACAGAAACTTTGTGTTTTGTAACTCTTGGTGGAATAAGAGTCATGGATGCCCACTAATATCAAGCAGTATTTGTCAGCTGTGAGCTGTTAGCACTTACTACACACTTTAAAGGGATAGGACTTGTGACTTTTTGGTGTGGGGTTGTATCAGGTACTTGCTGACAATCGGTGTACTACATGCAGTAGTTTTGATGTGGGGGTGTGTGAGGTATTTACAGACGGTACTCATGGTTTAAATTGGATATTTAAAAAAAGCGTTGTGGAATGTTAGCCTGTTATCACCTCAAATGATTTCATGTGTGTGCAGCCTGTGTGTGTGTGTGTGTGTGTGCGCGTGCGTCTGTGTGTGTGCAGCCTGTGTGTGTGCAGCCTGTGTGTGTGCGTGCATGCAGCCTGTTTTCAGCAGTTCAGAAAAGCTCAATTCAAAGGAATGCATTTAATTGTGTTAAGGGGAGATGAATGGGTCTTCATCATCCTCAAATTGTCCCATATTCGTGGGACACAGTTCGAAGAAGATGAAGATGCATGCTACAAAAATGACATTTTAAGCCAGAAGGTGGTAGGCCTGTGAATCTTCACTGGCCTCACGATTCCATTCGATTATGATTCATCGGCCTTCTGTCTTCGTTTATGCCGACGACACCATTCTGTACGCCTCTGGCCCTACCCCAGATGCTGTAGTCACAATTCTCCAGTCGAGTTTCAACAGCATCCAACAGGTTTTCTCCTCCCTACGCCTCATGTTAAACACCTCTAAGACCAAGGTCATGTGGTTCAGTAAAAAGGGCTCTGTGCTCTTGTCACCTCCTCAGATCAGTACCCTCAATGGAGCGACCCTAGAGCAGGTCTCTGAATATAAATATCTGGGCATATGGCTGGACAACACTGTCTTTTTCTCATCATATTAACAAGTTGCAAGCCAAGGTCAAATCAAAAATGGGCTTTCTCTATAGAATGCGCTCCTCTTTCACTCTCTCTGCTAGACTCACCCTGGTTAAAATGACAGTTCTTCCCATGTTAGACTATGGTGACACCATTTTTCGCTCTGCCTGCAAAACTACTCTGCAAAAGCTAGATGTTATCTGTCACTCTGCCATCCGTTTCACTACAAATGCCCCTTTCAGAACTCACCACTGCACTTTATATTCCTCTGTAAACTGGCCATCTCTACACACCCGTCGTAAAATACACTGGTTCATGCTAATTTACAAAACTCTCCTTGGTCTGTCACCCCCCTACCTGTGTAGCTTGTTGCATACTGCAGCTGCTGCGTACAACACCCGTTCTGCTAACCTCATCCTGCTGAAAATCCCCAAAACTCATTCTGTAATCGGTCAGTCATCATTCCATTCTGCTGTGCCCACAGACTGGAATGTCTTACAAAAAACACTAAAACTGGACAATTTCATCTCCAAGTCAGCTTTCAAGGACTCGATCATGGACATATTCACTGACACCTGCAACTGCTTCCTGAACTAGCTCTTATCCCCTGCCTGTCTGCTCCGACTGTTTTTGTTTTATTTGCTCTGTCTGTTTTACCATGTTTTAACTGTTTTAATTTGTTCTAAGTAACTTCGTATTTATTTTATCCCCTACCTCCTATCCCTCAAAAGGCTTGCCTTCTGCCAGGTCGCCATTGTAAATAAGAATTTGTTCTTAATGACTTACCTGGTTAAATAAAGGTGAAATAAATAAAAACGATTCGATTCCATGATGCATCACGATGCATCTAGATACAGCTCAAAGTATTGCAGCTCCAAGTATCACATCCTCAATTTTCTGTATTATTACTGCACATGGCTACTTTTTTATCAATTAAAGGTCCCATTCCGTGCAAAAGCTGTTTTTACTTGTAAATGCATATATACTGCTGTCAGCCCTCCCTGTAATGAGTGGTCACACGCTCAGAACTGCCACAGTTGGATTTGTCCCTATCCAGCGTCCCCCTGCAGTCTCCTCCAAGCCACACCCCCAAACGCTTCGTTTGCCCAGAGGGGAATCTGGGGGAATTGGGACGTCACTAGCTTCCTCCTGCATACTGCGCGGGTCTCTCTCACACAAGCTACCTGCACCATTTAGTCTATAGCCACAAAATTAACACTTCTAGCTGGAGCGACGCCAACTGTACGTGATCCAGCAACTGCAGAGGTGCATTCGGTAAGTCTAGGCATTTTGAGATGTCCTCTTTAGCGTAGTACCGTTAAGTTAACGATAACTCGCAACCTAGCGTGCTGGTCCACAGACGCTAATCTGATTGGCCGCTGGGAGCCTGGGGCGGGCTCTCCCTCAGCGGCCAATGGGAACTGTTAGTTCTGAATATATTATAGAAACAGGCCATTCTTGGGAAGCGACGAGATGAGGAAGTGAGAACTCCGTCACAACAAACGGGGTTGCTATATTTTCGACAGATTAATCCAGAATCATGTTTTATGGACCAGAGACACACGTTTTTAAGAGGTTACAGCTGCACGAATTGGGACCTTTAATACAAGCAGTCAGATAAATATCAACTCCCTTTTTTACTTTAAAGTGTTTTAAAAGCTGAATGTCAACAGCAATTTAAACCTAAACGATTCAACGATTCATCTGTCAACGATTCACACGTCCGCAATCACGATGCATCGAGTATACGATTAATTTTGACACCCCTACAAGGTGGCCAAGTCATGTTTGATTTTTGGTATAGCGCCCCCACTGGAAAAAAAAGGTACCAGCCACCTCGTGCTTAGTAAATACATTTTTAAATCGGCCAAATGCGCTACATACACACGCATTGAACCGGCGCCCAAAGGAGGAGGAGACCGTATAATTCCCACAGATTGGAGGCTGCTGCAGTGCTGACAGGCCAGACAAACTACAGCTGCATTGTGTGAGTAAGCAATTATTTCACATTATCCAATTAATTTAGACTGTTTAACATGTTCACTTTGTTCAAGACTGGACTTCCTTCTCCCTTGGCAGAGGGAGGGAGGGGGCGGCGCCCTAGCGCCCTCTAGTGACCAGCTGCCACTGCAGCACACCGGGAAATGAGAGAGCGATTCAGTGGAAAGATTAACAAAATATGTGCAGCCATTTATAGGCAGCAGGGTGGCCCAATTACCCCCCCCCCCCCCACACACACACACACTCAGCTGAAGTGTTGTTGAACGAGACACTGAATCCCCACCAGACCCTGACCTCTGACCTCCATGTGGAGAGGAGGGAGGGAGGGGCGTTCTTCATTAAACAAATTATCATTAATTTCATTATGTGACAGTTCATGGACATCCACTAGGTGGCGGTGTGTGAAACTGGATGCAAACAGAATCTGTTTGTTGAAGCTCAACTAATAAGCTGTTAAAATGCTACAAACACTCTTATCAGTCTTTATTGTATGTCGATCGTCCTGATCTGTCCTCCTCTGATTGGTCACGCCCGTAACATGTGACCATTTTCCAGCTTTGGCTGAGGCCGGGAAGCAAATTTCCTAAATGCAGGGTGGCAGGGGAAGACTCAGGGTCGGGTTTAGGCACGAGGAGTCATGATTGGTTAAGGTTAGGGTAAAAGAGCAGGGTAAGCCAATCAGAGGCAGAGTAGGGCGGGCCATGCCTTCACTATAGTAGGATTTGTAGATTCGCAGTCGGGAAGGACCAGTGCCTGGTCGATTATTTCTGAAACACTTGTGCGTTGATGGAGATTATAGTTGTAAAGCGACGTTTTAATAAGGTATTAGTATGGATGTAGCCCCACAGTAGTCCACACAGTCTCAATAACCTTACCGTAGTCCACACAGTCTCAATAACCTTACAGTAGTCCACACAGTCTCAATAACCTTACAGTAGTCCACACAGTCTCAATAACCTCACCGTAGTCCACACAGTCTCAATAACCTCACCATAGTCCACACAGTCTCAATAACCTCACCATAGTCCACACAGTCTCAATAACCTCACCGTAGTCCACACAGTCTCAATAACCTCACCGTAGTCCACACAGTCTCAATAACCTCACCGTAGTCCACACAGTCTCAATAACCTCACCGTAGTCCACACAGTCTCAATAACCTCACAGTAGTCCACACAGTGTCAATAACCTCACCGTAGTCCACACAGTCTCAATAACCTCACCGTAGTCCACACAGTCTCAATAACCTCACCGTAGTCCACACGGTCTCAATAACCTCACCGTAGTCCACACAGTCTCAATAACCTCACCGTAGTCCACACAGTCTCAATAACCTCACCGTAGTCCACACAGTCTCAATAACCTTACAGTAGTCCACACAGTCTCAATAACCTTACAGTAGTCCACACAGTCTCAATAACCTTACAGTAGTCCACACAGTCTCAATAACCTCACCGTAGTATTTCTTTAATTGTGTAAACGTTTCAGCCCTCAGTATCAAACATTCCACAACAAACAGTTGTTTCTTGTTTGGAGATGTTTGGTCAGATTCCACATGTTCAATCCTTGTTTGTGTTCAGCCCATGGCACACCATCACACATGTTAGCATGGCACACCATCACACATGTTAGCATGGCACACCAATCACACATGTTAGCATGGCACAGCAATCACATGTTAGCATGGCACAGCAATCACATGTTAGCATGGCACACCATCACATGTTAGCATGGCACAGCAATCACACATGTTAGCATGGCACACCAATCACACATGTTAGCATGGCACACCAATCACACATGTTAGCATGGCACACCAATCACACATGTTAGCATGGCACACCAATCACACATGTTAGCATGGCACACCAATCACACATGTTAGCATGGCACACCAATCACACATGTTAGCATGGCACACCAATCACACATGTTAGCATGGCACACCATCACACATGTTAGCATGGCACAGCAATCACACATGTTAGCATGGCACACCAATCACACATGTTAGCATGGCACAGCAATCAATCACACATGTTAGCATGGCACAGCAATCACACATGTTAGCATGGCACAGCAATCACACATGTTAGCATGGCACAGCAATCACACATGTTAGCATGGCACACCAATCACACATGTTAGCATGGCACACCAATCACACATGTTAGCATGGCACACCAATCACACATGTTAGCATGGCACAGCAATCAATCACACATGTTAGCATGGCACAGCAATCACACATGTTAGCATGGCACAGCAATCACACATGTTAGCATGGCACAGCAATCACACATGTTAGCATGGCACAGCAATCACACATGTTAGCATGGCACAGCAATCACACATGTTAGCATGGCACACCAATCACACATGTTAGCATGGCACAGCAATCACACATGTTAGCATGGCACAGCAATCAATCACACATGTTAGCATGGCACAGCAATCAATCACACATGATGTTGGCAGCTGTTGGATCATGTTTGATAGGTGAGCCATGGGCTGAACAGCTCAGACTCAGACTCAGGTGGACTCATATCTCTGTCTGAAATGCAGACCTGACTCAGGTGGACTCATATCTCTGTCTGAAATGCAGACCTGACTCAGGTGGACTCATATCTCTGTCTGAAATGCAGACCTGGCCGGGGGGGTTTGGATCGGTCGCTCTGTGATGGTGGATGGCGAGCACCAACACGCCGCTGCTATTTCAGCTCAGTTACCATTTTGACTGATGACTCGTCCTCCGCTCAGGGCTACACACACACACACACACACACACACACACACACACACAGGGGAAAAAGAAGATGGCTGTGTGTTATTTATAGCCCGGGCTGGGAGCAGAGAGGCTGCAGAGCTGCACTGGAAACTGCAGGGGGGGGGGGGGGGGGGTCTATTGTGTGAGCAACACAAAGCCAGCTCACTGTGTGTGTGTGTGTGTGTGTGTGTGTGTGTGTGTGTGTGTGTGTGTGTGTCCTTTCTCAGTGTAGATTTAAATTGCAGAGGGGATTTTATTCAAGGCAGGAAGGGGGGGCCTGGCGGGGCGTTTGTGGATAGGGGGCGTTATGCTACACCCGGGTGAATATTCATCACGGGAAGGGGGCCGGGAGACGGAGCGATTGCCTGATTGGCTGCCGGTATCCGCCCCCACACTGCATGCTCGGCCAATCAGGCGCCTCTGCAACGTTTGAAAGATGCCAGAGAGAGGAGAGTTTTAAAAGCAGTTGATACTAGAATGGATTGGCCGAAGGGACCTAACCCCACCCAATCATCGTTCCCCATGCCTAAACCAACCAATCGTCACCCCTCATGTCCCTCCGGACGATCCATTCTAGCATGGACCTTTTTAAAAGAGAGAAAAAAAGCGGTGGGCAGAGAGAAGATGGATGTGTGGTGGGGTGTATCTGCAGTGGCTGCACTTTGAAGCTGCAGCAGCAGCAGCATGTGATGATGACGAGCAAGAAAAACCAACACACAACGCACATTTAACACACACACACACACACACAGGAGCGAGCGGGGGCTGGCTGTTAATCAGGATTGGGAGGGTTACTTAAAAAATGTAATCCAATACAATTACTAACTACCTGTTAAAAACTAATCCAAGTATTGCAATATAAAAGTAATGTAACTGATTACTTTCCATTACATTTGGATTACTTTTGAGCAGATTTCCTGCATTTGACTACTGGAGTACATGGGCATGCTACTCAGGAGGACATAGTAATCCTAATTTCAGATTTTGTGTTGATTACAGCAGGCTTTCAGATAATCTGTCTACTAAGGCAAGTGTTGCAATTATACTAAATGTAACTAATCTTGATTACATCTTTTATTTATGTGACTGGGATTACAGCTACTTTTTTGTAATCTGATTACATAATAATAATAATCTCGTTATATGTAATCCGTTACTCCCCAATCCTGCTGTTAATACACCGACACAGAGAGAGGCTTGTTCCGGACACTCCTCACAGACATGATCAAGGTCGTTGGATGTCTGTGAGAGGTGGTCCGGTCCGTGTGGTCCAGTCCGTGTGGTCCGGTCCGGTCTCTGCAGCACCTCGTGACGCAGCAGCAGAGCAGTGAAGGTGTCTGTTTGCCTTGACCTGGTTTTTGCTCCAGCTCATAGGCCCTTTTCACAGCAACCGTTTTGAGGTGGTAAAGCAGGTGTAACCAATAACATTAATGAAGGCCCTGCCACTGCACAAATAAACAGAACCATCATCAATGGTATTGGTTAAACCTGCTTTACTTCCTGCTTTACCACCTCAAAAAAGGTTGCTGTGAAAAGGGACATCGGTGCCTTTTAATCTCCGGTCGCCTGCTGCTCGATCTGCAGTGCTATTAACAGGAAGAAGGTGGTGTTATGGATCAAACTGCTTTTCTTGGTAAGACCCGCCCTACTCTGCCTCTGATTGGGTTGGGTTTAGGCATGATGAGTGATGATTGGTTGAGGTTAGGGAATATCAGCATAAACCAATCAAAGAGTAGGGCAGGTCTTAACAAGAAAAGCAGTGGGATCCATAATAATATGGGGGGCTGCGGCTTTAGCCAGAGAGATCCCTCACACACACACACTCACACACACATGCTAACACACACACACACACACACACACGCTCACACACACACATGCTCTCACACACACACGCTAACACACATGCACACACACTTCTCAGGGCACCACCCCTCCTTCCCCGCATTATGGATCAAACAGCTTTTCTTGTTAAGACCCGCCCCTACTCTGCCTCTGATTGGGTAGGGTTTAGGCATGAGGAGTGATGATTGGTTAAGGTTAGGGTAAGAATATCAGGGTAAGTCAATCAGAGGCAGAGAGGGGGCGTTCAGAAGCAGAGTAGGGAGGGTCTTAACAAGAGAAGCAGTGGGATCCATAATGACGCAGGGGTGGACGGGGGCTGCGGCTTTAGCGAGACAGATCCCTTACACATGCTAACACACACACACACTCTCACACACACACACACACACACACACTCACACACACTCAGACTCACACACACACACACACACACACACACACACTCACACTCTCTCACACACACACACACACACACACACACTCACACTCACACACACACACACACACATTTGTACAGCTATCTTAGTGAGGACATTCATTGACATAATGAGCCCTAACATAGACCCAGTTCTAAGCTAACCTTTAAAACCAAGTCTTAACCTTTAAACAGCCCTTTGAAGGTGTGTGAGACAGTGAAGACCAGCATATATATATATAGTTATAAACCTCCAAA
The DNA here is from genome assembly GCF_964638095.1 of Poromitra crassiceps. Lineage (NCBI taxonomy): Eukaryota > Metazoa > Chordata > Actinopteri > Beryciformes > Melamphaidae > Poromitra > Poromitra crassiceps. Next base: position 10,510,899 of record NC_139639.1, read on the forward strand.
TGGTCCTCACTAAGGCCTATAGTTTAAGATGGCTGTAAAAGAACACACACACACATGCTCAGGGCCCCGCCCTCTTTCTGCAGTGCATAAACAAGGAGGGCTTAGCGTTGAGCTGGTCCATCGCCATGGAAACACTGACCTCAGACACTGTGACCGGCCGGTCGTCATGGAAACACTGACCTCACACACTGTGACCGGCCGGTCGTCATGGCGATCCACCGTGCTGCAGGGATCTGGATCTGCCCGTTGCCATGGCACAGTGGCGAGCGCTGTGCGCTAACATGGTGCCGCTTCTCTGATCACACTACACACACACGCACACACACACACAGTCACACACACACACACAGTCTCACACACACACACACACACACAGTCACACACACACACACACACACACAGTCTCACACACACACACACACACAGTCACACACACACACACACACACACACACACACACACAGAACAGAACACCGCTCAACAAGATGGCTGTGTTGACAGACACATCTTTTAACAGCCAACATGCCTCTTTCTACTGGCTGATTTCTCTTCCTGTAGCATAACCTGTTTCTACTGGCTGATTTCTCTTCCTGTAGCATAACATTCTCAACACTTTTTCATAGAAGATCCCTTAATTTAGTCCACATTAGAGCCAGATTTTGTTTCTGCAGAATTGGGCTACAGACATATGTCAATGATAGCAATGCTGTTGGACTTTAAAAGCAGTGTATATGGTTTGGGAGAGGCATTTTGACTTCTGTTTTTGGGCTGGTTTTATTGACCAAATCAGCGGGATGTTTACATTTATTTCCGGGTACCCCTGAGGTCCACACATTATAATGGCGGTGGACGGCACAAACTGACGTGTTGAAGACAAAAACAGACAAAGAAGACAAAAATGGTTCGTCCGTGTTGTGTTGTTGTTTAATATCATTCATAACAACACTTTCACTCACGTTAGTGGAGACCAGACTAGCTTATTTACCTGTTGGACCAGACCAGAGTAGACTTGACGCTAAATTAAATTAACGTGGCGTCGGTAGCTCTGTCTGTAACGTTAACGAGTCTGCTCTCGCCGAGAAGAGCCTGGTGACGCGAGGTTACGAGTCTGCAAAAAAACAGCGAGTTTGACAGACAAACAAACATTATTAGCTAGCTAACACTACATAAAACAAACACAGAAGAAAGGCTAGATACGTCGGACAAGCATGTTTACCAACCGTTTAACCATTTAAATTGAAAGTAGTCGGCCGAAAACAACGAGAGGGTTTGACAGCATTTATTTGACAACACGCACATTTAAACCTGCCGCCTTCCCCAAGTGGTACCCGGAAGTAAATTTGTTTACATGGTGACGTCACGGTGATTTGGTCTATTGGCCTTTGAGCTGGTCACAAAGAACTGGCAACCCTGGTTATAGAATGCCTAAGTCACGCCCTCTTCCAGGTTCAGCATGGGGCCTAAGGGATTTCATTTTTGACGTTTTGAAAAAAGCTCATAAAAATAGTTGACTTGGACTTGTGTCTAAAAGGCAGTTGCAACCAAAACATTAATGAGGGTCCCAGCCAGGGGCAAGGCCATTTGGCCTGAGGGCGTCTCAGGGCATCAGGTCCCAGCACTGCAACACCTAAATGGATTGGAAGTTGGAAACCTTCATTAATGTTTTGGTTGCACCTGTGTTTATCCTGCTTTTTAGACACAAAATGGCTGCTGTGAAAAAAGCCTGTTGATGTGCAGTGGGACTGTGGGACACTAACCCAGTTAACTGTCACAGATGACTGCGGCCATTTTAATTAGATTAGCGTGTGTGTGTGTGTTGGGGAAGCCTGAAGCCTGGCTGCAGACACCGTCTTATGGCCCATTTCCACCGCTGGTATTTGCTGCGCCCGGCTCCACTCGCTCTTCTGTAGCTTTCCACCAGCTCAACAAGCGGGACAGCCCGGGTTGAGTGGTGCAGTGTGCTACTTCTAGTAGCACCTCTGTGGAGCTTCCAGGGCCGTGGAGCCGATGCCATACAGTGACGTGAAAACACTGCAGACGACTGATTGGCAGGGCCGTGCACAGACCCTTAGAGGGGCTCCAAAGTGAAAGAAGGGCACAACACGGCGGCGCGGGGTGGTTTCACTGTTGCGTGGGGTGTTTTAGGTTGTCACTCATGTTACATGTCGACATAGTAACTGGCCGCTATAATATTAGTATAATATTAGTATTACCGACATCCTATTGGTAATGCATTATATTACTGCGTTACTCCTAAAAGTAATATATTACCCGTAATGAGTTGCTTTTGTATCAACAAGCAAGCAGCAGTAAGTAGGTGAAAGGTTAGAGGTCACAGCGTTGTGACCTGCAGGCCTCCTCTGGTTTGCCGTCAGACCGGTTCCTCCGCTCTGTCTGCTCTGTGAGTGTGCTGCAAATGTGCCATACTGCTGATAATGAGCTAATTAACCTGCTTCTCCCTCTGGTCCCTATCCTCCCGGTCAGGAGGGACGAGAGGAGCGAGTGTCCCAGTTCAGCCCGCTTGATGTTTGACTCGTCAGGTCTGTCTGCTCTCTGTGTTGATGTTTGACTCGTCAGGTCTGTCTGCTCTCTGTGTTGATGTTTGACTCGTCAGGTCTGTCTGCTCTCTGTGTTGATGTTTGACTCGTCAGGTCTGTCTCCTCTCTGTGTTGATGTTTGACTCATCAGGCCTGTCTGCTCTCTGTGTTAAGCAGCTGCTCAGTTAACGTCTGGTGGCTAAACCAGGCTTAAAGGAGGACTTACCCCCTAGATATGTATTAGAACAGTGATTTGAAAATACCTATGGAAAAAACCAAGAAATGACATATACTCTTGTCTATACTAGACTCTTTGGCTGTGTTAAGTCAAGATTTTTTTTCGGAAATCGACGCCATTACAGTTTGCCTACTGCCTCAAAAATAATTTATTTGAGAGGGGCAATATCTTTATAAATATCAACAACTAGCCAACGCTGGTGGCCTGTATGGAAACAGAAAATCCTGAAATGGTTGATAGTTATATCAATTTGGCCATTCAGTGGCGAACTAGAAATTTAATTATTTTTGTCCCATTTTGTCCCATGTGTGTGTGCGTGGCTTGTCTAAACTTACGTTAAGAGCCTCGCTGCTCGCAGCACACAGCACACAGTGAGGACAAACCTCTCGCTCTGGGGTAACACAATGCGATATTTCTCCACGTAATTCCCTCGTCTAACTAGAGATAAACCGCGCAATGAAATCCGTTTTTAATTTGCGTTTTGGGGCTTTTCGTGATTCTTGTTGAAAGTTACAACACCTCTGATTTTTCCTCTCAGGGCGCACGAGGCAGCGCAGAGCTCTTCTCCTCCTCACACTGTTCCCATGCGAATCCCCCCGAGCAGCACACACACACAGACAGAGCCAGTCGCTCTGCTCTGCTGACTTGATTTCCAGAAAAGTTGGCGTTGCTTGTACACAGTGATGATATTATATTAGCCGATATGTTTAGAGAAGCTTTGTCACATTGTCACGTCGTAGTATAGCGCTATATTTTACATGTCCGCTAAACTGCGACGAGATTTGTTTGCTGAAATGTCAGACTGTTGAAAGCCCCCGCCTCTCTCACTGCTGCTGTGTGCTGCTGCCGCGCGCCCCCGCGGGTGCATGAGAGAGCAGACTGGCCGAGAGAAAGTGCTTCCAAGTCGGACTGATAGCCGCGGAAATGTCAGACTGTGCTCTCTGTGCTCTGAGAGCACAGAGCTGCTGCTGCTGCTGCTGCTGCGCGCGCGCCCGGAGCTTGGTGCTAGTGCATGAGGTTACAGTACGACTCTCTCCCGCCCGCTCCCGCCTGGCTGGGCTGGAGACAGTGCTTCCAACAACGTAAGTTGTCTCTTAACACGTTCACTGCCAATGGCGAGTTGACTCGTCAAAAAAAATCCAACGGTTGACTGCCAATGACGAGTTGAGACGTCAAAAAAAAAAAAAAAAAAATTTGACGGTGCTACGTGGATCAATGCCCCCCACGTCTCCTATAAAAATATTGGAGCCACCGAACGTGTACAACCCATTCCACCGACCCACTAAGTGGCGACAGTGCTCTCCATTCTAGAGGAAGGCAAGCAAAAAGCAGTGTGAGGAAGCCATTCTCATGAAAATGGATTGGCGAAAACGCTTTCGCGCTTGGGAGCTGGCGGTGGGGTTTTGCAAATTTGCATAATAGATTACGGGTGGAACACACTTTGAAACACGCAGCATAAATAAGACCAGAATCGCAAAAGCTTCATCAAAGCTCTCAGAACCCCAAGAAACGAGCGAGCCCATCCAGACTTGCCCAGCGGCCGCCAGCAGACAGGCACAGCAGCAGCAAAGCAGTGAGCCTGGTGACGCGAGGTTACAGCAGCAACAGAAACGAGCTTGTGACACGCCCGCTGCAGCCAAGAAGAACACACACGGAGGGAGGAGTTTGAAGGAGAGGGGTGTTTCCTGCTGTTATGGAGGAAATTACTGTTCAAAACTATTGTTTAGATGTCTGACGTCTTACTGATGCCAAAAATGAATGGTTAAAGTGACTGTTCTATCGAATTTCACAAAAAGCCGTTTATCTCAGAATACATTTTCAGACGCTGAAACCATGCTGTATTCAACTGCTAATGCTTACATAACTACTAACTCTACAAACTAACTCTTTTAGACAGAGAAAGCACACATTCTATTAGTTCTTTTGAGATATTGTGTGTTCACAAAATCCTAACAGAAACGAATCCTCGGCTCTTGAAAGATGAGCCAGAATCCTCAAAAAAAACCTCTGGCAGAAGCTAACCACAGTATTGAAAAACGGCTGGCAGTGAATGTGTTAAGTTAGGGTGTAAAGTCCACACTAACTGCTATGTTCAAACTAGTTAGTTTGACACTAAAGTTGTGTCTCTGTTTAGTTGCAACACGGAGACGTAAGGTACATCTTAACTAGTAGTCCTTAAACCTCACACTAGCCAAAATCAGAATCAGAAAGACTTTAATGATCCCCGGGGGGGAAATTGGGACAGGTTACAGTAGCTCGCTCACAGAACACAACATAGCATAAAATAAACAGTAGTAAAATGCGATAGTAAGCAGAAATAAGCAAAAATAAAGTAGAGTACGTATAAAGTAAGCAAAATAAGTAGAGTAAGTATACATTACGTGACAATTGCAGTTATTGCACACTGGACTTATATTAAGTCGGCTTGCCCTTTACTTTACACGTGGCTCAGCCAGGCACAGTTAACCTATCGGCTGGCTCAGTCTCAGGGAGACTGAGCGTCTCCGAGGTGCTCTTTTAAGAGAGGCATTAAATAGACCAATGGCCACAGGCAGGAATGATTTCCTGTGCCTCTCCGTATTGCATCTAGGTGGGATCAGCCTCTCACTGAACGTACTCCTGTGTTTGACCAGCACGCCGTGGAGTGGGTGAGAGTCATTGCTCATGATGGAGCGTAGCCTGGACAACGTTCTCTTCTCCGACACCGCAGTCCGAGAGCCCAGATCCAGCTAGTGTCGTCAAATAGTGTCGTAAACAAAAGCGTGAGTCATAAATATCAAAGGGTGTAATAATTTATCACGGAGAACACGTTACCGACGCAAAACAACGCTGCGCCATGGTGCCAATATTGCCAGCTGTGCCAATGACCTACTTTACGGAGGACTTTACACCTAGTAAGACGTAGGTGTAAAATTTAAGTTCTAACTTATGCCTACGTGGTAACTCTTTCACTTGGTACAACCCAAATATTTTTAGTAGTGCGTAAAGTCGGACTTAGTGAGACTTTACGCTCAAACTAGGTTACGTTTAGTTTAGTTTAGTTTATTAGGATCCCCATTAGCCATTACACAAGGCAACAGCTACTCTTCCTGGGGTCCACAGTCAAAACAAACAATACAGATACATTACAAATATGCAAAGTAAAAGACAAAACACATTTTAAAATCATAAATTTAAGACAAACAAGAGAAAACAAACAAAAACTCACTCAACCTGGTTCTAAATACAGCATATGTCCATCCAAATAACCATGTAACCTCCATCACAATATTCCTAAAATACTATACAGTATATACAGGCATATAATACTATAATATAATACAAATTTAAGTTCTAACTTATGCCTACGTGGTAACTCTTTCACTTGGTGCAACCCAAATATTTTTAGTAGTGCGTAAACTCGGACTTAGTGAGACTTTACGCTCAAACTAGGTTACGTTTCAACTTACGCACAGCTGGTGCAACCCACTGCAGGACGTTATGTTTAAACGGTGGTCTTCTGACACATGGACTGTAAATATGGACATAGCCACGTCGTTTTCCCAGAGACGTAGCTCCTGCTATTGGTCTGTGATCAGCAAGCTGTCCAATCACAGACAGGTGACCGTAAATGCAGGGGGTTTTACGCGGTTTTCAGAAAACGCTTCAAAAATCATAAAAGTGGTCCTGATTTGTGAAGATGATCTTGCTGAACACAAACTTCGCTGCTTCATAAACTTTTGTTAAACCACAGACCTGATTTCAAGCATTTAACCCGAAGTTCCCATACAAAAAGCCCAGCGACTTGGAGCTACAGCCAGGTTGTTGCGGACTCGTTCTTGCGGTCCTCTATGTGACGTCCTCTATGTGATGTCCTCTATGTGACGGATGTGATCTTCTATGTGATTTGTTTTTAACTGACCCGTGCCTCAAATTCCAGGAAAGGTTTTAGGGTGGATTCCACCTTTTTCTTGTTTATATGATGCCGAGGAGGCCCATTACATAGGCCTATAGTAAGGCTTATGTACATTTTGGGGGGAGGGGGTCGTGTGTGTGTGTATGTGTGTGTATGTGATGTGTGTCTGTGCGCATGTGTGTGTGTGCAGCGGCGTGGGAAACCCTGCCTGCAGCTTCACACTCGTCTATGAAATGTGAAGCCGTTCACCTCTCTGTGTCACACCTCTCTGTGTGAGCTCTCTCTCCTCCTCTCACTCCTCTCTGATCATCTCCAGTTGTGGAGAGAGAGAGAGACACTCACAGAGAGAGAGAGAGATACACTCACAGTGAGAGAGACACTCACACAGAGAGAGAGAGAGAGTAGCCAGCGGCCACAGTCTGGTCTGAGGGGGACATCCCCCTCTCATATGAAACCAGTGAGCGAGTCAGAACCTGTTTGTGGTGTTTGGAGGGTTTTCCTGCTCTGCTGCTGCGTCCTCGCTCGCTCCCTCCTCTCCTCCCCTCCCATCTCTTCCCTCCCCTCCTCTCCTCTCCTCTTCTCTCCTCTCCTCTCCTCTCCTCTCCTCTTCCCTCCTCTCCTCTCCTCTCATCTCTTCCCTCCTCTCCCCTCCTCTCCTCTCCTCTTCTCTTCCCTCCTCTCCTCTCCTCTCCTCTCATCTCTTCCCTCCTCTCCCCTCCTCTCCTCTTCTCTTCCCTCCTCTCCTCTCCTCTCATCTCTTCCCTCCTCTCCCCTCCTCTCCTCTCCTCTTCTCTTCCCTCCTCTCCTCTCCTCCCCTCTCATCTGTTCCCTCCCCTCCTCCTCCCCTCTCATCTCTTCCCTCCTCTCCCCTCCTCTCCTCTCCTCTCATCTCTTCCCTCCTCTCCCCTCCTCTCCTCTCCTCTTCTCTTCCCTCCTCTCCTCCCCTCTCATCTGTTCCCTCCCCTCCTCCTCCCCTCTCATCTCTTCCCTCCTCTCCCCTCCTCTCCTCTCCTCTCATCTCTTCCCTCCTCTCCTCTCCCCTCCTCTCCTCTCCTCTTCTCTTCCCTCCTCTCCTCCCCTCTCATCTGTTCCCTCCCCTCCTCCCCTCTCATCTCTTCCCTCGCCTCCTCTTCCCTCCTCTCCTCTCCTCCCCTCCTCCCCTCCTCCTCCCCTCTCTCATCTCTTCCCTCCTCTCCTCCCCTCCTCCCCTCTCTCCTCCCCTCTCATCTCTCCCCTCCTCTCCTGGTGACCTCTACACTAGTGACTCTACTCTGACATCCATTCAATTCTACTGTTAGTTCCACTTGCCATATGTCTCTATGAGGGATGTAGTGTAATGATAGGAATACTCCATCAGAGGGCAGAACCTTCCTACCCATGCTCCTACCCTACATAATGAAGAAGACCTACTCACCTAATAGAGAGCATAGAATTGAAAGTGTCTCTAGTCTCATGTGGTCAGACCCAACGTCGTACGTCAGCAGAGGCTCTGAATCACAAGTCAACTTTCTGGGAGACTTCCGGCAAAATCCCTCAAGATGTTGTGGGAGAAATGTGTTTGGCCGGGCTGTGACAGAAGCTGTGTGTTTTCACCTATTCATGTTGAGGGGGGGGTTAGAGGTAGATGAATCTACGACTGTGAGACGTCTCTCTTCAGGGCTGCACGTCTCTCTCTGCACGTCTCTCTCTGCACGTCTCTCTCTACATCCTGCTTCTTTATTATGAGCCTCAGGAAATGGGTCTCAAATTACCCCCTGCCCTTCCCCCACCCTAACACGAGAGAGAGAGAGAGAGAGAGTGAGTGAGTGAGAGAGAGAGAGAGTGTGTATGTGTGTGTGAGAGAGAGAGTGTGTATGTGTGTGTGAGAGAGAGAGTGTGTATGTGTGTGTGAGAGAGAGTGTGTATGTGTGTGAGAGAGAGTGTGTATGTGTGTGAGAGAGAGAGTGTGTATGTGTGTGAGAGAGAGAGTGCGTGTGTGTGAGAGAGAGAGTGTGTGTGAGAGAGAGTGTGTATGTGTGTGTGTGTGTGTGTGTGTGAGAGAGAGAGAGAGAGAGAGAGTGTGTGTGTGTGTGTGTGTGTGTGTGAGAGAGAGAGTGTGTATGTGTGTGAGAGAGAGAGAGTGTGTGTATGTGTGTGAGAGAGAGAGAGAGTGTGTATGTGTGAGAGAGAGAGAGAGAGAGAGTGTGTATGTGTGAGAGAGAGAGAGAGTGTGTGTATGTGTGTGTGAGAGAGAGAGTGTGTATGTGTTAGACAGGGAAGGCAGCAGTATTGATCAGCCCTGTCAGGCTGGTAAGGTGATCTGAGACGAGGGTCCTGAAGCGGCTCCCAGGCAGCTCTGCACTTTAGCCTCCAGCACAGCAGAACCCTGCATGGTGGTGCAGAGGGCTGGTCCAGCACAGCAGAACCCTGCATGGTGGTGCATAGGGCTGGTCCAGCACAGCAGAACCCTGCATGGTGGTGCATAGGGCTGGTCCAGCACAGCAGAACCCTGCATGGTGGTGCATAGGGCTGGTCCAGCACAGCAGAACCCTGCATGGTGGTGCATATGGCTGGTCCAGCACAGCAGAACCCTGCATGGTGGTGCATAGGGCTGGTCCAGCACAGCAGAACCCTGCATGGTGGTGCATAGGGCTGGTCCAGCACAGCAGAACCCTGCATGGTGCATACGGCTGGTTAGCGTTTAAAAATTACAATATCAGTACCAATACCAGTACTACCCCTAACGTGAGACCCATACAAATAGAGACTACTAGGATCTGAGTCCTAACACCTGGATGTGAGCACTTTCTGGTTCCCTCGTCTCAAAGTCAATTGGATTTTAGTATTGGGATTTTGCTTAAATGCCTGAAATAAGCTGTGGTTAACAAAAGTTTATGAAACAGCGAAGTTTGTGTTCAGCAAGATAATCTTCACATATGAGGACCACTTTTATGACTTTTGAAGTGTAAATGCGATTTTTTTTAAATCGAGATTTTCAGAAAGCGCTTCGAAAATCATAGAAGTAGAAGGCCTATGTGCTATGGCCAGTTCACAATATATGATAAGTCAACATATTACTCACAATCAAGAACAAATGAGAGATTTCCATCAGGGGGTCATTCTTGTCATTTAAGGGCCAAAATCAGCCCTCATGATGGGATATCATGAACTCAATCAGGAGAGACTAATTATTTAGGTAACAATGATTTATTAACGAGCAATCATTTAATTACATGTGAACAATGAATATTAAATGTACAGTTATTATGACGTGCAAAGTCTTTGGCGATTAGACTCCATGACGACATCATGCTGATGTCATGGTGATTATGAAGCTGTGAGTAGAATGAGTCTAGACCTGCCTGCTGATGCTGATGGACAGGTCTCAGACCTGGAGAAGAACGGGGCCGATGAGGTTTGCAGCAACCGCACTGAAATAACAGCAGTATGAGAATAGGCCCTTTTCACAGTGGCCATTTTGTGTCAAAAAGGCAGGGTATAAACACAGGTGCAAGGCAAGCAATACCTTAATGAGGGGTTCCAATTTCCAATCAGGGAAGTTCACTCCTTGTACCTCGTAGTTATACTATAACTACAGTCCTTGTACCCCGTAGTTATACTATAACTACACTCCTTGTACTCCGTAGTTATACTATAACTACACTCCTTAAACCCCATAGTTATACTATAACTACACTCCTTAAACCCCGTAGTTATACAATAACTACACTCCTTGTACCCCATAGTTATACTAT
>NC_139639.1:10523802-10543802 GCF_964638095.1 Poromitra crassiceps
ATTTTTTCCAAAAAAAAAGAAAAATATTTTTTTTTCTTTTTTTTTTACAAATGTAATTAAAAATATTTTGCAGTGCACTATGTTCCTTTCTTGTTTAATAATGTTTTGGGAAATGAAAATGTAGCCTATTTAAATCGAATTATCAACAATAACAATCAAGGAAGTTACATGCTTGTAGGCTATGAAGAAGAAGAAGCGTGCATGCACGCACATGTTGTGTTGAACCAACCAACAACCAATACGAATTGTTTAATCTGGCAATAAAGAAATGCGAACTTGACATGCTATTTTAATAGCCTACTCAAAAATGCACCTCCCACTATACAGCAAAGAGAGGAGTCAATGTTTATTGATATATGCCATTCAGATCAGAATAGTTAGTCTAGTCATTAAGTTTGCTGATAATATTTCTATCATGTTAAGTCTGTTAACTGGTGTATTCAGAGCAAATAGGGAGATATGCAGGTCATATGCAGGTGTAGTGCTGTGGGAGGTCATATGCAGGTGTAGTGTTGTGGGAGGTCATATGCAGGTGTAGTGTTGTGGGAGGTCATATACAGGTGTAGTGTTGTGGGAGGTCATCAGGTGTAGTGTTGTGGGAGGTCATATACAGGTGTAGTGTTGTGGGAGGTCATATGCAGGTGTAGTGTTGTGGGAGGTCATATGCAGGTGTAGTGTTGTGGGAGGTCATATGCAGGTGTAGTGTTGTGGGAGGTCATATGCAGGTGTAGTGTTGTGGGAGGTCATATACAGGTGTAGTGTTGTGGGAGGTCATCAGGTGTAGTGTTGTGGGAGGTCATCATATACAGGTGTAATGTTGTGGGAGGTCATATGCAGGTGTAGTGTTGTGGGAGGTCATATGCAGGTGTAGTGTTGTGGGAGGTCATCAGGTGTAGTGTTGTGGGAGAACAGGGGAGCGGAGCTCTCATTGTTGTATACTGTATCTACTGTAGGTGTTCTCCAGATAGCACTACAGACCTGATCATATGAGACATCATGGAGATGTTTAATGGGACACCCTAAGCTGGCTTTACTAACATGTAGATCTGAAAAGGTGCATGTACTGTATTATACAGTAACATTTACAACCTGCAAAACACCTAAGCCCCTAAAAGGTGCTGCTAAAAGACATTGATTCCACCAGTCTAAACACTGATTACAGGTCAGATACAATCAAGAGACATAATGCCAAGTGGAAATAACAACAAACTCAATGGATTTCAGAGAGTAACTAGTTTATAAGTAGCCAGCTGTTAAGCGTAGAGTCTGGTCAGACATGTGGCTGCAAAATCTGCAGAAACGGCTCAGAATGTTTCGATCATATTGATAATAGATAATATTGATCAGAGATCATATTGATTGGAAATCTGTTGAGGATCCAGAAGCCTTGTCTGTGACTCCAGATGCTGTCAGCAGAGCAGGCAGGAGCAGGGCGATGGGGTCTGCATGCACAAACACATCTTCTGCCCGCGTCCAGCAGATTTTAGGAACATCTCTCAAAACACACTCCCCCCCCCCCCCCCAGTGTGTTTGAAGTCACTAGACCACTGGTTCCCAAATGGGGGTCCGGGGACCCCCAGGGGTCCTTCAGGGGGTTTCAGGGGGTCCCCAGCCAAAAGGGGGGTAATTTATTTTCGCTATAATTCCATTCATAAGTAACACAATGACTATTTTGGTCATGGGTTTTATACACTTTCTGTAATAAAACATCTAAAAGCATCAATCTTATTATCATATGGGGGGCCGTGGGACAAAATCCTATCAAATTGGGGGTCCGTCGTCTAATTTTTGTCAGTTTATCAGTCAAGTTTCAGTGTTTCCTGCTTATATTTAGGCAAACGAAAACAACTTAGTTAAAGTAACACTGGATTTTCAACCAGCTTTGTATCATTACAAAATCAGTAGTATATCTGAAAACTGTCAACAGTTTTGCAGACATTCATTTACTTTGATAGTTATTGAGAGTTGACTTAAGTTGATACCAGCGATGTCATTCATGCACAGATGACATCACTGGTCCACAACTTCCTCAAACCAACTCTCAATAACTGAGACTGTCTACTGCCTACTGCCTACTGTCACATCTCAATTTAAAAAAGCCAAAAAATGCCCCCCACCGCCCCAAAAAAACACCAAAGGACCTGAGGTCCAAGTGGGCGAGGCTTATGTTCATTGATGTGACACTGGAGGCCTTGTCGAGGCTTCCGGGTCAAAGTTCAACCCCTCCCCTCTAACATCGGTCCACACTAAAGATGGCGATGGTCGTTTACGATGTTGTGCTATTATTAGTTTGTTGCACTATCTGTATTTTGGAGATGTCTTTTGTTTTTGTGTTAACTAACCCTACCCCAACCCACGTCCTGTTCACTTCCTGTATGTCCAACGCCTAACGTTAATGATAACATTTATGCATTGATGCCACGACATTATGCACAGGTCATTGAGGTCAATATGATCAGTTATTGGTTGTGGGTCAGGTCAATATGATCAGTTATTGGTTGTGGGTCAGGTCAATATGATCAGTTATTGGTTGTGGGTCAGGTCAATATGATCAGTTATTGGTTGTGGGTCAGGTCAATATGATCAGTTATTGGTTGTGGGTCAGGTCAATATGATCAGTTATTGGTTGTGGGTCAGGTCAATATGATCAGTTATTGGTTGTGGGTCAGGTCAATATGATCAGTTATTGGTTGTGGGTCAGGACAATATGATCAGTTATTGGTTGTGGGTCAGGTCAATATGATCAGTTATTGGTTGTGGGTCAGGACAATATGATCAGTTATTGGTTGTGGGTCAGGTCAATATGATCAGTTATTGGTTGTGGGTCAGGTGTCAATATGATCAGTTATTGGTTGTGGGTCAGGTCAATATGATCAGTTATTGGTTGTGGGTCAGGTGTCAATATGATCAGTTATTGGTTGTGGGTCAGGTGTCAATATGATCAGTTATTGGTTGTGGGTTAGGTCAATATGATCAGTTATTGGTTGTGGGTCAGATCAATATGATCGCTTATTGGTTGTGGCTCAGACTATCAGCTCAGAGGGAACTTTGCTCTGCAGTATAAAGATAAAAACTGCAATGTCAAGAAAAATCTCATACTTTCTGAAAATATTTCATTTTTGCTTTCTCCCCTTACAGAACATATTCTCATATCAGTTTAGCACCACTACTAATATTTACTGTGAATATTAGCATTACAATATTCCTATAGGTGTCTGTAGTATTCAACAATGAGTTTATACTTACCTTTATTTTATTTCCTATCACTATAATATGACTATAGGGATTGACAGTAGGTGTGTTTAATCTACTGTTCCTGTGATATTCCTATAGTGATTTACAATGTGTCCCTATAGAGTTTATAGTGCCTTAATATCACGTTTTTCTGTGCTGTTTACTGTTAATTCACCACGTAAACCTTACGTCCTGTAAAGAAAAGAAAAAAAGAAGAAAAAAGAAAAAGAAAAAAAAGTGTATGTATGTACAGTAAGTGTGTATATGTGTATGTATATGTCATGCATATGTGTATATATTATATACTTTGTTTATTTTGTTTGTATATTGAGGTACAACCGGATGTTATGGTTATGTTTATATATAATTTGGTGTGATAGTGTCTTGTAATCCCATGTGGGATGGGCCAGAAATGGCATGACACGGAAAAAGAAAAAAACTAAAAAAAAAAACTATAGTGCCTTAATATCACGTTTTTCTGTGCTGTTTACTGTTAATTCACCACGTAAACCTTATGTCCTGTAAAGGTACAAGTACTACTATTACAAAACAAGTACTACTATACTACTAATAATAATGCTATGATGTATAGTGTACTGTGTCAGTGTATTGTATTGCTGTACCATGTGTGTACATGTTTTTAAGTTAAAGGAGTATTCTGCAGAATATATAAAGGCCGATGCAGTTTCCATTTCAGTGCCTTTCTCTGCTCATTCCCCTCCTGACGCGTTATTATGGGTAGCACCACATTTCTTGGCAAGACGCGCCCTACTATGCCTCTGATTGGGTTGGGTTTAGGCATGAAGAGTGATTATTGGTTAAGGTTGGGGTAAGAATATCAAGGTAAGCCAGTCAGAGGCAGAGGAGGGCGGGTCTTGACAAGAAATGTGGATCTATCCATAAGAAGGCCCACCTGACAGCAGGATCCGGATCCAGTGGGGATCCGCTCCGGGCTTTTCTCCCCGCTCTCCCCTCTCTCAGGCCGCCCGCCATTTCAGGCTCTGCAGAGGCCTTCCTGCTCTGTCTGTCATGGAGGAACAATAAGCCTCTGTCTTTGTCTGCATCATGTACAGGCTGCTCACAGCTAACACTTTATATGACAGAGAGAGACATACAGAGAGAGAGAGACATACAGAGAGACACACACACACACACACACACATAGGGGGAGAGACATGCACGCTCTCTACAGGCTGACTCACAGCTAACAGCACACGTTATATGACAGAGAGACCTACAGAGAGAGAGAGACATACAGAGACATACACACACACACATAGGGGGAGAGACATGCACGCTCTCTACAGGCTGCCTCACAGCTAACACTTTATATGACAGAGAGAGACATACAGAGACACACACACACACACACACACACACACACACATAGGGGGAGAGACATGTACGCTCTCTACAGGCTGCCTCACAGCTAACAGCACACTTTATATGACAGAGACATACAGAGAGAGAGAGACATACAGAGACATACAGAGACACACACACACACACACACACACACACACACATAGGGGGAGAGACATGTACGCTCTCTACAGGCTGCCTCACAGCTAACACTTTATATGACAGAGAGAGACATACAGAGAGAGAGAGACGTACAGAGAGAGAGACTAGATACAGAGAGACATACAGTACACACACACACACATAGGGGGAGAGACATGTACGCTCTCTACAGGCTGCCTCACAGCTAACACTTTATATGACAGAGAGAGACATACAGAGAGAGAGACTAGATACAGAGAGACATACAGTACACACACACACACATAGGGGGAGAGACATGTACACTCTCTACAGGCTGCCTCACAGCTAACACGTTATATGACAGAGAGAGACATACAGAGAGAGAGAGACTAGATACAGAGAGACATACACAGAGAGAGAGACTAGATACAGAGAGACATACAGAGAGACACACACACACACACACACACACACACACACACATAGGGGGAGAGACATGTATGCTCTCTACAGGCTGCTTCACAGCTAACAGCACACTTTATATGACAGAGAGAGACATACACAGAGAGAGACTAGATGCAGAGAGACATACACAGAGAGAGACTAGATGCAGAGAGACACACACAGATAGGGGGAGAGACATGCATGCTCTCTACAGGCTGCTACCAGCTAACACTTTATATGACAGAGAGATACATACAGAGAGAGAGAGAGACTAGATACAGAGAGACATACACACACACACACACACACACACACACACACAGATAGGGGGAGAGACATGCATGCTCTCTACAGGCTGCTACCAGCTAACACTTTATATGACAGAGAGATACATACAGAGAGAGAGAGAGACTAGATACAGAGAGACATACAGAGAGAGAGAGACTAGATACAGACAGACACACACACACACACACACACACACACACACACACACACACACACAGATAGGGGGAGAGACATGCATGCTCTCTACAGGCTGCTACCAGCTAAGGCCATATTCATAGACTCCAGCGAGACGCAGTGGCCGCTGCATGTATTGCAGCAGTGGCCGCTGCATGTATTGCAGCTGTGGTCCGTCAGGGTGGGGGTACAAAACAAGCATGTGTGCCAGCTGAAGCAGCAAAAGAGGTTTTTAAAAGGCTGTCTGCTATTTTGTAGCTTTAGTTGAGTTTCTCTCTTTTTTAGTTGAGTTTCTGTTTGATATCTGCTATTTTAATGTTTCATGCTGATCACTCTCACTCATATGGAGCGTGGTGACAGTGGTTGAAATTGGATGCAGGTGCCGACTAATTTCCCAGGTGTTTAAACCCCGATTTTTTTATCCCCCATTAGTGCTAATTTTCATTTATTTATCCTGGTTGCTACTCCACCCTCTGCCGATCTGGGGAGAGCCGAAACTGGCTCCATGCTTCCTCTGAGACATGGGCAGTTAGCCTGCCGCTTCTTTTCACCTGACAGGGGGAAGCTTCACCGGTAGGACATAGCACGTGGGAGGATCACGCTATTCCAACGAGTTCCTCTCCCTCCGAACAGGCGCCCCGAACGACCAGAGGAGGCACCACTTCAGCAACCGGGCAGTGGTGGCCCAATGGTTAGAGAAGCGAGCTTGTGCCCGGAAGGTCGTCGGTTCAATCCCCGGGACCAGCAGGATAAATCTGGGTGGGGAAAGGGAAAAGGCAGCGCTTGCCCCTCCCTCATTACCACCACTGAGGTGCCCTTGAGCGAGGCCCTTAACCCCAACCGCTCCAGTGGAGCTGATCAGTGGCCAACAGATCAGACTGTGGTTGTACTGGTCAGCTTCCAGGTATGAATGTGTGTGTGAATGTGAACAGGGCACCCCTGAAAAAGAGAGCATTGCTCTCAGTGAGACTCCCCCTGTATAAATAAAGGTAAAAAAAAAAGGATATTGCATGTTTTGGTGAGGGGTTCCTATATGAAGGAAACCCCCAGGGGGCATGGGGAGAACTTGCAAACTCCACACAGAAAGGCCCTTAAACGGAAATTTTAATTGTGACTTGTCGACTAGTCTACAAGCGAGAAAACACTCAGAAAACGTTTAAAATGCATATATTGTTGTATTTAGGAGCCATTTAGCCTAAACATTCTTCAAGACAATTACGAGGCCGTTAATGTAAATACTGTTGTAATGTGTGGCACTTTCCACCGTTTATTGTTATTGCGCACAGATTAAAAACATTGTGTATGTAAATCCTTAATCTACGTGATCTACTCTATTCACCTGTTCAACAAACTCATGGTGATGGGGAACACCATTGACACCGATGCGTTACTTGCATTATCGTGGACACAGGTGAGGTCTTTGTTATCCAGTCCCGTCACTGACTGCACCTCACAGGTGTGCTACCAAGTTTTCAGCATGTGCCTTTAATGCCTCCAGGAGCACAGAGCTACAGAGCTGCCCTTCCTTCATATAATGACATGTTCTAATGACATGTTATAATGACATGTTCTAATGACATGTTATAATGACATGTTCTAGTCATATGCCTCTGTTGTCATGGACGTCCAGCCGTCTGAAGTCGCTCACTGCCGGGGCCTGACGCGCTACCCCCTATTGACTATGAAAGGAGCGCGGGGGGCCAATCCAGAGTGACGGACTGTGTGAATCCAGCGTAATAGCAGTTATAGCAAACTTTACATGGCAGAGAGAGAGACAAGAGAGAGGGGGTTCTTTTAATACATCCATCAGAGAGACTTGCACGCTCTCTACAGAATCACAATTATTATTGCCACAATATGCAACATTACATAATGAGGAATGTGTCTTAGTGTCATTATGCAGCGTAGCGCTCATGTCAATATTCAGAGATAAAGAAATAGGAAAAACAAATAAAAGACAATCACACCCTTGCAAGTGCAGTCCAATATATACAGTATATAATTGGTAAATTAAATATGAATTGCAGTCTAAGTGGTGCTCGCAGTCGTAGTTAACAAGAGTAATCTAATGGTGTAAAGTTCTGGTATGAGAAGCAGCTATAATATGAGTGAAGTCCAGCTGCTGTAGCTGTAAGATTTACAGTGTATGGCCGTGTGTCCATCTAGCGTCTTTTTCTGACCGTTAAACGCTGGAAGTATGCTGGGGAGCGCTGATCTCAGCGCACAATATGCAAGGAAGCAGTCTGAAAGTAGCGTTAGCTCAGTGCGGTAGTAGCTTTATAGCTGACAGCTAACATTAGCTAACAACACACATACAGTGATTTAGCTCAACACTCACCAGAAATATTATGTGTCTAGCCAATCTGCTCCCACAATTGAGCCTTTCTGTCTCTGTTGCGATAGTTTTTTCATATGATTAGTTGCCACAAAAGCAGCACCCAACACCAGCGTCTTTCTGGAAAGTTACAATATTTTCAGCTGGAAGCGCTCGGAGCCGGGCGCACAAAAACGCCGGAGCGCTGTGAAAATAGACGCTGGGTGCAGCGCACTTTCTCTAGACGTCCGTGTGCGCCTGCATACGCTCTTCCCCCATTGGAAACAACTGAAAAAAGACGCTAGGTCGACACAGGCCCTAAAGTGACATTTGATTGGGGGGGCCTCATGTGAGTGGGGGGTAGTGGATTTGATGAGGGTGTTGGTAGGGTCCTTGGTAGAAGGGGCTTTCGGGCCTTGTAGGTGAGGTCAATGGCAGTTGGGAAGAAGCTGTTCCTGTAGTGAGAGGTTCTGGTCTTGACAGACCAGTCTCTTGCTGAGGGGGAGTGTTTCGAAGAGCTCGTGGCCAGGGTAGGAGGGGTCAGCCATGATCTCACGAGACCACTTCAATGTCCTGTTGTGCAGGTCCTGAAGGGATGGCAGGTTGCATCCGATCACCTTCTCAGCACAGCGGATGATGCGCTGCAGTCTGTTAATGTCTTTGAGAGGGGCAGCAGTGTAACAGATGGTGATGGAGGAGGTGAGAATGGACTCAACCATGGATGTGTAGAAGTGCACCATCGTGGCCTTTGGCACTTTGAATTTCTTCGCATGAAGTACATCCTCTGCTGTGCCTTTCTAGGTGAGAGCTCTGATGTTCAGCTCCCATTTAAGTCCTGGCTGATGATGGCTCCCAGGAAGCGGAAGGACTCCACAGGAAGTCACCCAGGGTGATGGGGGAAGGTGGGGCTGTGTTCCTCCTGTAATCCACAATCATCTCCACTGTCTTTTGAGCATTTAACACTGCAGGTTGTTTTGACTGCACCAAGTCACCAGATGGTCAACCTCCTGCCTGTATTCAGACTCGTCTCCATCTGAGATGAGCCCTATGAGGGTGGTGTCATCTGTGAACTTCAGGAGCTTGACGGACTGGTGACTGGAGGTGCAGCTGTTGGTGTACAGTCCAAAGAAGTAGGGAGAGAGGACACCGCCCTGGGCAGCACCGGTGCTGATAGAACGAAAGTCAGTGATGTGCTTACCCAGCCTCACGTGCTGCTTCCTGTCAGTCAGGAAGTCTGTGGTCCATCTGCAGATGGAGTCAGACACGCCCAGCTGGGAGGGCTTCTCCTGTAGCAGGCCTGGGATGATCGTGTCGCTAAAGACCACGAACAGGATCCTATGCATAGGTTCCTGCATTGTCCAGGTGTGTGAGGATGTAGTGGCTGCTAGCTTACAGCATCGTTTACATGAGAGAGAGCGTGACACTGAGACAATAGCCGTGTTCAGAATGGTTCACTCACTCACTATTCAACCATGTAGTGTTGTAGTGAACTATATGTAGTGTTGTAGTGAACTATATGTAGTGTTGTAGTGAACTATATGTAGTGTTGTAGTGAACTATATGTAGTGTTGCAGTGAACTATATGTAGTGTTGCAGTGAACTATAATAGTGTTGCAGTGAACTATATGTAGTGTTGTAGTGAACTATATGTAGTGTTGTAGTGAACTATATGTAGTGTTGTAGTGAACTATATGTAGTGTTGTAGTGAACTATATGTAGTGTTGTAGTGAACTATATGTAGTGTTGTAGTGAACTATATGTAGTGTTGTATATGTAGTGTTGTAGTGAACTATATGTAGTGTTGTAGTGAACTATGTGGGGAACGATCAAATGAGTTTCAGCCACTACCTCACTCTTCTTCTCCTTTGGTAAACACAACCACATTGCATTGTGGGATACGGGAGAGATTGTAGGGTTCGTTCTCTGTTCATTAGAAATTGCAGTGCATTTGGGGTATTTTACAGTGGACTATAGTGAATCAATTTAACCGTTGAGAATTCGGACGCTAGTACAAAATGGCCATCACACATGCAGGTGCAGGTGATTACAGGCAGAGAGGAGAGTCACACAGGTGCAGATGATTACAGGTGATTACAGGGAGAGAGGAGAGTCACACAGGTACAGGTGATTGCAGGCAGAGAGGAGAGTCACACAGGTACAGGTGATTACAGGTGATTGCAGGCAGAGAGGAGAGTCACACAGGTACAGGTGATTACAGGTGATTGCAGGCAGAGAGGAGAGTCACACAGGTGCAGATGATTACAGGTGATTACAGGGAGAGAGGAGAGTCACACAGGTACAGGTGATTGCAGGCAGAGAGGAGAGTCACACAGGTACAGGTGATTACAGGTGATTGCAGGCAGAGAGGAGAGTCACACAGGTACAGGTGATTACAGGTGATTGCAGGCAGAGAGGAGAGTCACACAGGTGCAGATGATTACAGGTGATTACAGGGAATGAGGAGAGTCACACAGGTGCAGATGATTACAGGTGATTACAGGGAGAGAGGAGAGTCACACAGGTGCAGGTGATTACAGGCAGAGAGGAGAGTCACACAGGTGCAGGTGATTACAGGTGATTACAGGGAGAGAGGAGAGTCACACAGGTGCACTTACCAACCGCGCCTACGCCCACCTTGACAACCCGGCCAGCACTGTGAGAGTCATGTTCTTTGACTTCTCCAGTGCTTTCAACACCATCAGGCCGGCTCTACTGGGTGAGAAGCTGACAGCGATGCGAGTGGATGCCCCCCTGGTGGCCTGGATTGTGGACTACCTGTCTGGCAGACCACAGTATGTGCGCCTGAAGAACTGTGTGTCAGACAGAGTGGTCAGCAATACGGGAGCACCACAGGGGACGGTCTTCTCTCCCTTCTTCTTCACCATCTACACCACGGACTTCACCTACCAGACAGAGTCTTGCCACCTTCAGAAGTTCTCTGATGACTCTGCGATAGTGGGATGTATCAAAGATGGTGACGATGATGAGTATCGGGATGTGGTGGCCAACTTTGTCACTTGGTGTGAGCTGAACCACCTGCAGCTCAACGTGTCAAAGACAAAGGAGCTGGTGGTGGACCTGAGGAGGGTCAAGGCTCCGGTGACCCCTGTCTCAATCCACGGGGTCAGTGTTGACATAGTGGAGGATTACAAGTACCTTGGAGTGTACATTGACAATAAACTAGACTGGGCTAAGAACTCTGATGCACTCTACAAGAAGGGGCAAAGCCGTCTCTACTTCCTGAGACGGCTGAGGTCCTTCAACGTCTGCCGGACCATGCTGAGGATGTTCTACGAGTCAGTAGTGGCTAGTGCCTTCCTGTATGCTATTGTGTGCTGGGGCAGCAGGCTGAAGGCAGCCGATGCCAACAGACTCAACAAACTGATCCGTAAGGCCAGGGACATTGTGGGGCTGGATCTGGGCTCTCTGACTGCGGTGTCAGAGAAGAGAACGTTGTCCAGGCTACGCTCCATCATGAACAATGACTCGCACCCACTCCACGACGTGCTAGTCAAACACAGGAGCACGTTCAGTGAGAGACTGATTCCACCTAGATGCAATACGGAGAGGCACAGGAAATCATTCCTGCCTGTGGCCATTGGTCTATTTAATGCCTCTCTTAAAAGAGCACCTCGGAGACGCTCAGTCTCCCTGAGACTGAGCCAGCCGATAGGTTAACTGTGCCTGGCTGAGCCACGTGTAACGTATAGGGCAAGCCGACTTAATATAAATCACGTGCAATATGTCACAGGCAATAATGATAATTGACACGGAATGTATACTATACTTGCTCTACGTATTGGTATTTTGCTACTTAGACATTCTACTTATTTTGTGCTTTTGCTTCTATCGCATTTACTAGTTATTCTATGCTATGTTGTGTTTTTCTGCTTATTGCTTAATATTGCATTTACTACGGTTTATTTTTATTTTATTTATGCTATGTGTGTTCTGTGAGCGAGCTACTGTAACTTGTCCCAATTTCCCCCCGGGGATCATTAAAGTCTTTCTGATTCTGATTCTGATTCTGATTCTGATGCAGATGATTACAGGTGATTACAGGGAGAGAGGAGAGTCACACAGGTGCAGGTGATTACAGGTGATTACAGGGAGAGAGGAGAGTCACACAGGTGCAGATGATTACAGGTGATTACAGGGAGAGATGAGAGTCACACAGGTGCAGATGATTACAGGTGATTACAGGCAGAGAGGAGAGTCACACAGGTACAGATGATTACAGGTGACTACAGGCAGAGAGGAGTCACACATCGATGAATAAAATAATATTTATTACAATAGTGAATGATGAATTACAGAAAATATGATGAGAATGAGGTATTGTTAATAGTCTTTTAGACACCACAGGGAGATATTGAGATAGAGTTGCATCAGCCATGAGCAGCAGCCAGATAGATCCCCCTGTAGAGTCTAGACCACCAGTAGACCACCACCAGTATCTAGACCAGGGGTGGGCAATTATTTTTCATGGGGGGCCACATGAGAAACCCAGATTGTTGCCGGGGGCCGAACAAATATTGTCATGCCGTAACCCATGGATGGGTAACTTTGATGATAGAGAGGGCCACAAAAAATGTATTTGCTACCAGGTTTTGCTGAGGGCCGAACGGGGCCAGCGTGAAAAATTTGGTGCATTTGAAGCCACGTTTAGAGGAATAACTCATTTTAAATTAACAGTTGTGATGTCATTATTCAGTCTTAACCAATATGGCTGCTAGATTTTAAAGTTACCAGCCAATTAGAATTTCCACTAGCCAAAATGTTTTTCTTGAAATAAATCAAAATATGAGTGGGTTAATTTAAGCATAAGTATCAGTAAGTGGCCCGGGATAATCAAAGCCTGTGTTGAGGGTCACACGAACAAAAATGCAGTCTTGAAGCTAAATAAATCCAAAACCAATGAGTTAATTATTTAAATTTCTAATTCAATGTAGCCTTTTAGTCATAAAGATTATTGAAAGATATTCCATATTCCAGACTGAAATGCTATAACAGAAGTGGAGTATTGGCCAGAATGACATGAACATTTGGACATTTATTATTTATTCAGCGGGTATCTTGCATGTTGGGTTCAGGTGCACTGTGTAAAAAAAAAAAAAAAAAATTTTTTTTTTTTTTTTTTTTTTTTTTTTTGCAATTCCATGGCGGGCCACACAGGTGGCGGCCGCGGGCCGCATCCGGCCCGCGGGCCGTAATTTGCCCATGTATGATCTAGACTCTAGATATTGGTGGTGGTGATGGTGATGCCTCTCCTCATGAGACTGATTAAACTCCTCAGACTGAAGACTCAGATGGCTCTGATGGGTCTGTGAAGACTAGGTGGAGAGGGGGAGGTGGAGGGTGTGAGGCTGACAGCGCAGGTATGAGCAGGCTGAATGGGGTAAAAAGAAGCATATTTTAAGTAAGTACACAGCCATGTGATTGGCTTAGAATGGGGGTGAATATCAATGTGATAGGCTTACAATGGAGGTGTGTGGGGGTGAGAGGTGATGTGATGCTATGCTATTAGTTATATGAGACCAGGAGGCAAACAGCTGATTATTCAATTGAAGCCCGGAAGTTGACAGACTATTTTGAGCATGTGAGCAGTTTTGAATCGGTGGAAAAATAAGAAGTGAATTGAGGAAGTGTAGATTATAGTTTATCTTCCTGACTGAACTTCTGTTAGAACTTCATTTAGTGATGCTGACATGTGGAGTGCATCCTATCCTACCTACTCAGAACAAGCCTTTTACACTCGGGAGGGATGTCACTTTTTCAATGGCTGCTTCTGAATTCAACTGAGAGACAAACGCAAAATTTGCTTCATCTGTTTTCTCTGCACTTAGCCGCATTTAGCCTTTTTCCATGTGCCAACATTTCCACCTACCCCAAGAGGGGTATACTGTAAATATATTATATATATATTATATTATATTATATTATATTATATATAATAGATTTACAGTATATTCCACCTACCCCAAGGGGGGACACTTTTCCTGCCCCCCCCCCAAGAATGTTCTGTTTCCAAATACATTTCAAATTCATCTCTATAATATTACAGTGTGTTTGACAAATTAATCTCTCTAATATTACAGTGTATTATATTATATTATATTATATTATATATTATATTATATATATATCATATATTTACAGTGTGTTTGACATGCTTCCAGTAGTTTTCTGGTGGATAAAAGCTCAGTTGAGCTCAGATTTTACAGCAGAATAAATAAAGTATAAAAGCTCTGTAATCTAGTGATTTATGGTATAGACACTCTTCCTCCCCCCCTCCTCCTCCTCTTCCTCCCCCTCCTCTTCCTCCCCCCTCCTCCTCCTCTTCCTCCATAAAGGCCATCTCATATCAAAGGAGCCTTTGATGTTGAGCCGGGTGGGCGGGGCTGAAAGGAGGGGGGCAGAGAGAGAGAGACAGACACAACAGACAGAGAGAGAGAGGGAGGGAGGGAGAGAGAGAGAGAGACAGACACAACAGACAGAGTGAGGGAGAGAGAGAGATAGACAGACACAACAGACAGAGAGAGAGGGAGGGAGAGAGAGAGAGAGACAGACACAACAGACAGAGAGAGAGAGGGAGGGAGGGAGAGAGAGAGAGAGACAGACACAACAGACAGAGTGAGGGAGAGAGAGAGATAGACAGACACAACAGACAGAGAGAGAGAGGGAGGGAGAGAGAGAGAGAGACAGACACAACAGACAGAGAGAGAGAGGGAGGGAGAGAGAGAGAGACAGACACAACAGACAGAGAGAGAGAGGGAGGGAGAGAGAGAGAGAGAGACACAACAGACAGAGTGAGAGAGTGAGGGAGTGAGTGAGAGAGAGAGAGACACAACAGAGAGGGAGAGAGAAACAGACACAACAGACACAACAGACAGAGAGAGAGAGGGAGGGAGAGAGAGAGAGACAGACACAACAGACAGAGAGAGAGAGGGAGGGAGAGAGAGAGAGACAGACACAACAGACAGAGAGAGAGAGGGAGGGAGAGAGAGAGAGAGAGACACAACAGAGAGGGAGAGAGAAACAGACACAACAGACAGAGAGAGAGAGTGAGGGAGTGAGAGAGACAGACACAACAGAGAGGGAGAGAGAAACAGACACAACAGAGAGGGAGAGAGAGGCAAACAGACTCCAGACTGAACCAGAGTACTATAAGACTATAATATAATTAAGTGTTAATAAAGGTTAAATTAAATTAAGGTCTCAAGGTACATTTCAATGGTGTAACTTCGCCGCCTTTCCAATGTGAAACAAATAAAACCATTTAAAGGGATAGTTGTGATTTTTTTGATGTGTGGTTGTATGAGGTACTTGTCTTGCTGACAGTCAGTGTACTACATGCAGTAGAAGGCAGCCAGCTCCAGTTTGGAGAAATGGAAAACAAACAAAAACAAAAATAAGAGAACAGGAGAAAAGAAAACTCCATACTGCTCACCTGCATAATCCAAGTCTCCACAAGCCCTAAGATGCCAAGTTGACCTGAAAAGATGTAATTTACATCCTGTTTTTAGCTGAAATATTCACCTGGCTAGAAGTGCGGTACTTTTTAAGTATTTTTATAATTTTACTCTTACTCAAGTCATTTAAATAATAGATATTATATTGAGTACTTTTAAATGTACACTGAGTAAATGAGTAAATTTAGATGTTTGTTTTGCACACCGCACTATGAAAACAGCACATTAGCATTGGAACTGCTCGCTAATGGGTCCAGAATCACTTCCGCATTTAGAGCACCGAAACTGGTGTCTTGTTAGTGCAGTGATCAAACTGGTGTCTTGTTAGTGCAGTGATCAAACTGGTGTCTTGTTAGTGCAGTGATCAAACTGGTGTCTTGTTAGTGCAGTGGTCAAACTGGTGTCTTGTTAGTGCAGTGGTCAAACTGGTGTCTTGTTAGTGCAGTGGTCAAACTGGTGTCTTGTTAGTGCAGTGGTGAAAGTGGTGTCTTGTTAGTGCAGTGGTGAAACTGGTGTCTTGTTAGTGCAGTGGTGAAACTGGTGTCTTGTTAGTGCAGTGGTCAAACTGGTGTCTTGTTAGTGCAGTGATCAAACTGGTGTCTTGTTAGTGCAGTGGTGAAACTGGTGTCTTGTTAGTGCAGTGGTAAAACTGGTGTCTTGTTAGTGCAGTGGTCAAACTGGTGTCTTGTTAGTGCAGTGGTCAAACTGGTGTCTTGTTAGTGCAGTGATCAAACTGGTGTCTTGTTAGTGCAGTGGTGAAACTGGTGTCTTGTTAGTGCAGTGGTCAAGCTGGTGTCTTGTTAGTGCAGTGGTCAAACTGGTGTCTTGTTAGTGCAGTGATCAAACTGGTGTCTTGTTAGTGCAGTGATCAAACTGGTGTCTTGTTAGTGCAGTGATCAAACTGGTGTCTTGTTAGTGCAGTGGTCAAACTGGTGTCTTGTTAGTGCAGTGGTCAAACTGGTGTCTTGTTAGTGCAGTGGTGAAAGTGGTGTCTTGTTAGTGCAGTGGTGAAACTGGTGTCTTGTTAGTGCAGTGGTGAAACTGGTGTCTTGTTAGTGCAGTGGTCAAACTGGTGTCTTGTTAGTGCAGTGATCAAACTGGTGTCTTGTTAGTGCAGTGGTGAAACTGGTGTCTTGTTAGTGCAGTGGTGAAACTGGTGTCTTGTTAGTGCAGTGGTGAAACTGGTGTCTTGTTAGTGCAGTGGTCAAACTGGTGTCTTGTTAGTGCAGTGATCAAACTGGTGTCTTGTTAGTGCAGTGGTGAAACTGGTGTCTTGTTAGTGCAGTGGTCAAGCTGGTGTCTTGTTAGTGCAGTGGTCAAACTGGTGTCTTGTTAGTGCAGTGGTGAAAGTGGTGTCTTGTTAGTGCAGTGGTGAAACTGGTGTCTTGTTAGTGCAGTGGTGAAACTGGTGTCTTGTTAGTGCAGTGGTGAATCTGGTATCTTGTTAGTGCAGTGGTGAAACTGGTGTCTTGTTAGTGCAGTGGTCAAACTGGTGCCTTGTTAGTGCAGTGGTCAAACTGGTGTCTTGTTAGTGCAGTGATCAAGCTGGTGTCTTGTTAGTGCAGTGGTGAAACTGGTGTCTTGTTAGTGCAGTGGTCAAGTAAATACATTCAAATCATGATTTGTGCTCAATACTGGTCAAGTGAATGAGACAGGTGTCTAATGATCCCCATCGTCAGATTAGTTCAGAAATCTCCATTTCATGTGACACTGCTGAGAGCCTGATGTGACCGGGCCCAGTAGGAATAAGAAATTGTCTTGTAGCAGCTGGCTCAAACCAAATACTTGGGCCTTTACCACAATGTTACATTTCAAAGGTTACAGACAGGGTCATGGTCTCATGTCTCGTGTCAGAGGTCATGGGGAGGCCAGCATGACCTCTAGCCTACATGCTAAATATGACCTGATTGAACTGTTCATGTCTGTTTTAGTCATGGAGACACTGCATGTAATAGGCCACGCCCATCACGGGGGAAGAGCTCCGTTCATTTCCACACACCAGCGTCATTTTCCTTGAATTAAACGTAGCTAAAAGCTGTTGTGTGGTGGGCTGCGCAGACTGTAAAAAATCGGCATTTAAAGTTTTTTTGTACTCCTGAGCAAAACAAGGAAGCCATTGAGAATTGGCAAGAAGAAAAATGTGGATCTAGCTGTCAAGAAGTAAGTTGGAGTGTTCATCTTCCGTATATACGATCTTTTGGTGCAACACGCAACCATGCACGTGACATAGGAGAACGCCAGGATTGGACAGGAGTTTGTGTTTTCCCCCGTCTTGGGCGTGGTTTCTGAATGATGACGCGTTACGTAGTGTCTCTATAGCATCAATGTTGATTGAGGGTGACTGTTCGTTTCCCTGCTGCACCTGGGGTCAGGTGTGTTGAGTGCAGAGGATTCAAACGTAGAAATATAAATCATATAAATCTATTGAGTGTATTAGGAACTTAGAAATATAAATCATATAAATCTATTGAGTGTATTTGGATGATCAGGAAATTGCAATATGGGATTAGATCCAGTGATTCAGTGATGCCAGTGTACCAATGAGTGTTGAATTAAACCCTTGATCTGTTTGACCAGTTAATTGATGCTGATTGTCTGCTCTGTGTTGGGGGAGGGGCTAGAGAGTATTTAGCTAGCTGTCACCCTTGTGTGGGTGCTCACTCTGTTCACCCTAGATGTGAGACCAGGACTGCTGACCTGCTAGGAGCCCAAGTTACCCATGGGTTTAGCCTAGGTGAAGGATTTCAGTTTAGTTCTGTTATTTATTTTGTCTAGTTCTTTTGATTCATTAGCCTCATTTCATTTAAAGCCTTTTGAGTGTTTTTGTATTTGTTTTTGCAACAAAACACCAAGAAAATGCCTGGTTTCCACAAAATAAACCTCTGTGGTGAACCTGAAGCCTGCCTCTGCCTCTTCTCCTGCATTCAGGACACAAAATGTTGATTTAAATCTGCTGTAAAGAAAGAGAATAATGGCTGTAAAGAAACAAAAAGGGAAACCGATTTCAATCATGAGAGACTAGTAAGAAGGTTCAATAAACTTTAATGAACAAATAGTCTCCAACTGCCAACAGCGTCATGTGTGCTTGTGACCTAGCAAGTTCATTCTTCCAAGAACGACTAGCAAGAACGTTCTCCCCAAGAACACAAGAACAAGAATGCATTCTTGGTATTGAGAAACGGCCCATGTCACACTTCACACTGGATTCAGTGACCTTTGACCTGTGAAATCATGCACCCGGCCAACAGAAACACTTGATTTGGACCTATGAGGGAAACAGTCCCACATGGATGAATCCATGATCTTGAATATAGATGTAAGCAGGGGCGGACTGGCAAAATCATCCAGGCTGGGAAATATGGCGCAGAATATAGGCCTAGTCGGGTCGCTTTTTAATCGGGGGTCTGGGGGTTCCCCCACCAGGAAAATCTTTGTTTTACGAAGAATTCATTTCCTGCATTTTGGTGAATCCTCATACATGTGACTGCCGTTGGACAGCTGCTGCAGCTAATGCTGGAATAGCTTGTCTTTTGCTATTTTAGCTACCGAGCAAAAGCTTTTACAGGTGACTGGAGGCCGACAAGCTTTTACTGGAGGCTGACCTAATAGTTGGCAAACTAGCAAACAACACTTTTAAAAGAAAACTGGAAAAAACATGACCTAGTGGCTCAGCTGCCATCACAACTCACAACCTACTTGGTTTTGAGACTTTTGGAGAGAAAAAATCTCCTAATATCAGACCTCCTTTCCCTGCCTGTGTGCAGCAGACTGCACCAGAGGAGGCTTTCCCTGCCTGTGTGCAGCAGACTGCACCAGAGGAGGCTTTCCCTGCCTGTGTGCAGCAGACTGCTCCAGAGGAGGCTTTCCCTGCCTGTGTGCAGCAGACTGCACCAGAGGAGGCTTTCCCTGCCTGTGTGCAGCAGACTGCTCCAGAGGAGGCTTTCCCTGCCTGTGTGCAGCAGACTGCACCAGAGGAGGCTTTCCCTGCCTGTGTGCAGCAGACTGCTCCAGAGGAGGCTTTCCCTGCCTGTGTGCAGCAGACTGCACCAGAGGAGGCTTTCCCTGCCTGTGTGCAGCAGACTGCTCCAGAGGAGGCTTTCCCTGCCTGTGTGCAGCAGACTGCTCCAGAGGAGGCTTTCCCTGCCTGTGTGCAGCAGACTGCTCCAGAGGAGGCTTTCCCTGCCTGTGTGCAGCAGACTGCACCAGAGGAGGCTTTCCCTGCCTGTGTGCAGCAGACTGCACCAGAGGAGACTTTCCCTGCCTGTGTGCAGCAGACTGCTCCAGAGGAGGCTTTCCCTGCCTGTGTGCAGCAGACTGCACCAGAGGAGACTTTCCCTGCCTGTGTGCAGCAGACTGCTCCAGAGGAGGCTTTCCCTGCCTGTGTGCAGCAGACTGCACCAGAGGAGACTTTCCCTGCCTGTGTGCAGCAGACTGCACCAGAGGAGACTTTCCCTGCCTGTGTGCAGCAGACTGCACCAGAGGAGGCTTTCCCTGCCTGTGTGCAGCAGACTGCACCAGAGGAGACTTTCCCTGCCTGTGTGCAGCAGACTGCTCCAGAGGAGAGGAGTCTGAGATGCTGCACTTTTTCA
>NC_139639.1:10548802-10557477 GCF_964638095.1 Poromitra crassiceps
CCCTCAAGGACTCCTGGGGTCCCCGGACCCACTTTGAAAACCACTGGTTTAGAGCTTCATCTCCACTTATCTGACTTTCATACAAGGGGAAACATCCGCGGCTGAAAAGTGAAGCAAATGCCGAAGTGCCTCAAACCTGCATTCTTTCTAATGGCCAGCAGGGGGCGACTCCACTGGCTGCAAAAAATAGTCTGATTGTATGGAAGTCAATGGGAAAATGACCCTACTTCTCACTTGATCTATGACCTCCGTAAACACTTTGCTAATGAGTTTATGTCTCAATCACTAGTTTCAACTCTTCTTCAACACAGCCTCATGTTCATTTAGTACATTATGTTCCCATTTAGAGTCAAATAGAGGAGAAAGCAGACTATGTTTTGGGGCGTGATTGACAGGTCGCCTGTCCAGTGATGGCGCAGCTCGCTGATCACGGACCAATAGCAGGCGACTCTTCTCATATGGTCACTTCTGGTACAGCGAAGAAACCAAAAAAAGATGACGACTGTCTAAATACCAAAGCCAAGCCACGCAGCTTCAGATAAAACTCTGCCTGTAGACAAATGTCAGCATTTACATGCCTGAGTGAGAGGTCACCTCTTCTTATTTACTCATCTGACTTTCATATCTTTGTACAGGAATCTCTCTGTATACTGAGGGCCTTTATCCCTGTTCCTGCAGGGGCGGTGTGTGTGTGTGTGTGTGTGTGTGTGTGTGTGTGTGTGTGTGTGTGTGTGTGTGTGTGTGTGTGTGTGTGTGTGTGTGTGGAGGGGCGGGGGGGTGACTGAGTAAAGTGAATGGGGGCGGGGGGGGGGGGGGGGCACAGTAATTGGGTCTGAAGTGAAGCTGTGTTGTGGAGCGGCAGGCTCCGCCTACGCGACTCTAAACGACTTAACGAGCCACAGCTGATATGGCCTGCTGGCATTATGACTGGAGTGGCTTGTGTCAGAGAGAGAATATGTATTTTATTATCCTGACCTCTTAACACTGCGTCGGCCTCCATCTTCAGCGCTGTAGATCATGATCAGCGCTGCCATCATCCTGGTCCATGATCTCATCTCCCTTGGTCCATAATGCACAGACAGGAGTATGGAGCATACAACACACGCCATGCCGGCCTGTCTCCTCACACTACCCTGATCTTTCAAACTAGACCAGTGGGTCTCAAGCTTTTCTGGCTTCAGTACCCCCTCTCTCTGATTTCTGAATCCAAGTACCCCCTTTACCCAACTACAGCATAGTGCTTAGAAAACTGCAAGAGAAAACTACAGCATATATATATGATATGTAATATCATATATATCATATATCATAATATCATCATATATATATGATGGAATGATAACTCAGAAAAAATAAAGAGTCATATCAGCAACGGACAAAACGGGCACTTGGACATCGAGGAGCAACAGGACAGGTGCCTCATCCCCCCCCTCTGCACGTGACTGAAGTCAAGTGAAATGTTAATTTAGAGTCAATCAAATCTGGGTTCAATTCTCAACTCATGACAATAAGTTTTCATTTATTGAACCGTGCACAAACCTGAAGCTAACCTGAAGCAACTGTTTCAGCAGCCAAACTGAAGCGGAGAACTAGGGGAGAAGAACGTCACATCAAACTTCATATTGAACCTTTATTTAGCCGGGTTAGTCACCAAAAATGGACAATTTAATTTATTTGACCAGTCAAAATCTAATTTGAATAATTTCCTCATTTTTTTTTTTTTTTTTTTTTTTTTTTTTTATAATTGTTTTTATTGAGTGAGGGTCAGGACAGGTTACATGAAAACCAAAACATGGTTTACCTTATATTTTTGAATATACCATCAAAAATGATCTGCATCCAAGGCATAATAAGTTTCCTCCCACAACATTTTTTTTTTTTTTAACCCACTTACCACCCCCCACCCCGCCCACCCACACTGCACACACACACGCACATTCACTCCTAAAAAACAAAAAAAACAAAAAACAACAAACAAAAAAATAAAAATGTTTGATAAATGCTGAATAATTTCCTCATTTAACGTCTAAGATTTAGTCATCTTTTACCTTTGTCAAAGGCTGCTGAAGTCATGATTTGGTTTGTTGTTGATGATTTTCCTTTTGTTTTTACATTTTTTATTATGTTTTGTGATCCTTCTTTGTGTGTTTTTATTAGGTTTTACTGCTGTATTTTGCACTTTGTAGCACTGTTAGGTAAGGTGCTGTGGATGCTGTACGAATAGTGTATTATTACAGTTTTTTTTTTTTTTTTTTTCATTTCATTTGTTTGTTTATTTGAATAGGGACAGGTACACGTACATATAGTGTTCACAACATAAAATGTCAATAAACCTATTCACTTGTCGAGTGGTGTGCCCAGAACAACTTAACCCTCAACATCTCCAAAACCAAGGAGATGATTGTGGATTTCCGCAAAAATAAAGCTGAACTCCAGCCTTTAATCATAAATGATCAGGCTGTTGAGAAGGTGGAAAGTTTCAAATTCCTGGGGACCACGATTTCCTCTTCTCTTAAATGGAACGTCAATGTGAGCCTTATCGTAAAGAAAGCCCACCAACGTTTGTTCTTCCTGAGGCAACTCAGGAAATTCAAAGTCTCAAAGATAGGGATGTGTCACTTTTACCGAGCTATGATAGAGAGTGTGCTCACATTCTCTATCACAGTTTGGTTTGGTAACTGTTCAGCTGAAGACAGAGAAGAGCTGAACAGGGTCGTGAAAACGGCATCGAAGATCGTAGGTAAGGATTTGCCGAGATTATGCGATATTTATAACGAGCGCATACTGAAGCTAGGGCTGAAGATAATAAGGGACCCCTCCCATCCAGCCAATGCTCTCTTTGCCCCCCTTCCTTCGGGAAGAAGGGTACGCAGCATCAAATGCCGAACCACTCGTCTGCGTAACAGCTCGTACCCTGAAGCAGTGAGGGCCCTTAACTTCTCCTCAGTTCAGTTCACCACCCCAACTTAATTTGACTGGTCTTTTAATGCACCAGACACTTTAATGCATTGTGCACTTTTTTTGTTGCACTAGCCGCCTGTGCCTACCCTGCACTGTACACTGTATTGCATACTGTTTTGCATTTTGCACTTGTTTTTGATTGCATGTTCCTACTTTTTATACATTGCAGCAGATGTGTAGTTGTATTGTCTGTCTCTCATGGTCTGTTACTGTGATTGTTTTGTCTGTTTGAGCATGCCAAGACAAATTCCAATCAATTTTGGTTGATATGGCAATAAAACTATTGAATCTTGAATCTTGATGTGTTGTACCAAAGCATGTATAACCCAGGGCTAGTTTGCAATGCCAGTCCCTAGATGTAACCAGACATTCCTGTAAAATAAAAAATAATAATACACAAAAATACAGCAAAATACAATAAAAAGACACATATCAAAGATCAGATAGGCTACTAAACGTAAAATTCAGGTCAAATTTCAGTAGTGTTAGTAACGTAGCGTGAGTGTGTATGTGTGTGTGTGTGTGAGAGAGAGACAGACAAGAGAGAGAGAGAGAGAGAGAGAGAGAGAGAGAGAGAAGCAGAAACAGACTCCTCCTGCCCTCTGCTGGGAAGCCAGTGCATCAGTCTCTGTTCCTCAGAAGCTCAGATGTTTCAGATTTCTGACCTCAGGCGAGAACAGGCCGACTTGTTTTAGCTCCTGACAAGCTGAAAAGAGACGAGTGATTTCATGGATGACTAGAGACTAAACGAGATGACTAGAGCTAGTGTAAGATGACTAGAGACTAAACGAGATGACTAGAGCTAGTGTAAGATGACTAGAGACTAAACGAGATGACTAGAGCTAGTGTAAGATGACTAGAGACTAAACAAGATGACTAGAGCTAGTGTAAGACATGTTGTCCCCTGTACTGTAGCTGCTGCTTTCGAGTGCATCAGGGGAAAAACACCTTTTTGTACAATCCGCTGAATTGATTGATATTGATTACTTAGCAAAGGTGGAAAGGACTCGATTACATGCACCATGCAGAGATGGTGACTTGGACTTGGGACTTGGACTTGAGTCGCCTAAGTCACACACACAGTGACTTGAGACTTGTCTTGAGATTCGTCCTCAAAGACTTGAGACTTGAGGTTTGGAACTTGTGAACAATCTTTATATATATATATTTAACATTAGGGAAATGTCTACTAATGTCATCTAATCAATGCTGATACTATGCTTAAAGGCTTAAAGGAGTGAAGATAATACATATATATATATATTATATATTATATATATAAGATAATACAGTACATACTTTGAATTCCTTAGTTTGAGCTATGCAGTGTTTTACGCAGACTGGAGGACATGCAGCAGATGATAGATCGCTCGTTCATAAGAGACTTGAGACTTGACTTGGACTTGAACTCAAAGACTTGAGACTTGCAAAAAATGTCTTGTGAGCATCTCTGAGACTGGAAGCATGAGCATTTTGTTTTAACGATTTGTACTTTTTGAAGTATTTTTTTTTAGAATGCTATACTTTTACTCTTACTTGAGTCATTTAAATAATAGATATTCTA
The DNA here is from genome assembly GCF_964638095.1 of Poromitra crassiceps. Lineage (NCBI taxonomy): Eukaryota > Metazoa > Chordata > Actinopteri > Beryciformes > Melamphaidae > Poromitra > Poromitra crassiceps. Next base: position 10,553,328 of record NC_139639.1, read on the forward strand.
CATAGTCTACTGTTATCTCTACCTGCAATCAGCCGGTCATGGAATTCTGGACAAAATCATATCTAACAATAAAACATATTCTCAGATTTGGGTATGAGAGACACCATTTCATATTACAGGAATGAGCTAATATTGAAATGAAAAATGTTAACATCAAGTTATCAGAGACTTCACTACAGGCCTGTACAAGGAGGCAGGAAAGGTGGGAGACAAAAGCAAAGATGGGAGAGGATAACATCCAAGAGTGGACTCACTTAAAACAGTGAGAGCTGCTGAGGACAGAGAGAGATGGACAGAGAGAGATGGACAGAGAGAGATGGACAGTGAGAGCTGCTGAGGACAGAGAGAGATGGAGAGAGAGAGATGGAGAGAGCTTGACAACAGATCGTCTGTGGTGCCCCAACAACCCTCCAGGGTTCTGGGATAGTGTCAAACTCTGCACAGACATCATTCTGCACAGTGAAGCTCAAACATCCAACTGAAGAAACAAGAAGAACAACATATTTTTGACTTTAGGAGATCTTTAAGTTCATTCTGAGCCTTGCTTAAGCACATTTTGGGAGACAAGTACCAACACCTGCTGCAGGCAATTACCCCGTTATCAATCACAGTCCAACTGGGCCATTCCGCATGTGGCTCCGCCCCAATACAACCATAAATGGTCAATGCCAATTACCACTGATGCATATAAATGAGCCTGATTATCAACTGAACAGGCGTCTTTGAGTCAATTCCGTAGGAATCCTACACAGTTTGATCAATGAACCTGTCGCCTGTTTCAGAAGAACTAGATGGAGTTCTGAAATGTATTGAGTAACACCTTTTACACAAAAAACAACACAAGCACCTTGATGTGGTGGAGGAGGGGTCGCCCCCTGCAGGCAGGGAGGGCTGAGGAGGGGTCGCCCCCTGCAGGCAGGGCTGGACCCCTCTGCTCTATTGTCAGCAGTAAAGCCCAGCTGTCTACTGACCCCCCTCTGTTTTCACGCTAATGCCTCTAACACAAAGCCAGGTGACACCTTAATGGGCCTGGAAGTGGGACACGTCAAACTCTGTGTGTGTGTGTGTGCGTGTGCGTGTGCGTGTGTGTGTGTGTGTGTGTGCGTGTGCGTGTGTGTCGGGGGGGGGGGGTCTTCGAGTTCAGCAGTATTTCAAAGGTCTTTGTGCTTCCACAGTTTGGTCTCCATTTTGAAAATGTATAGGCTTTGTTTTTATACTGTATCTTTAAAGGTAGCTAAGTACTGTGTAAGAATCAGAAATTCATTCTCATTACTGACATGGGTGGCCGTTAGGGGAACTGCAGTCAGCAGCCTGTCGCTCACGCGTGTGCTCACACTCCGTTAGCGCAGGCCAGCAGCTAGCGGCCAAAACAGTGGATGGATGTGGATTGGTTGGTTGCTTCGTAACGTTAGCTGATAATGTTAGCTGATAATGTTAGCTGATAATGTTAGCTGATAATGTTAGCTGATAATGTTAGCTGATAATGTTAGCTGATGAAGTAAGCTGATAATGTTAGCTGATAATGTTAGCTGATGAAGTAAGCTGATAATGTTAGCTGATAATGTTAGCTGATGAAGTAAGCTGATAACGTTAGCTGATGAAGTAAGCTGATAATGTTAGCTGATGAAGTAAGCTGATAATGTTAGCTGATAATGTTAGCTGATAAACTCGGCTAATTTTCAAATGGCACCTAGACAATTTACCAGCCAGATCAGCCCTGGCACTCTGGATGAATTAGCGGACGTTATCCACACAAGATACCGTCAGCTGCAGTAATTCACACAGACTCAGGGTGATCTGGCTGGTAAGCTGGTTAGTTATGTTAGCTAGATAGCAATTTGTCCGTGTTAGCAAGCATCTCCTTCGAGTTCCTTGAATGGCCACTAGGCATTCCCCCCATGTTAAAATGCCCGACTTTGTAACATGATTAAACATCTTTCCAGTTAGGGGTGAAACACGGTTTTGGTCTATAGATAATTTCACCTTTTTATAACAACTGTTAGGGGTCATTTTTTATATAACTTGCCTGTTTGGAGTACAATAGATGATAGAAAAGCGGGTGATTGACAGATCGCCTGTCCAGTGATCGCGCTCTTTGCCGATCACGGACCAATAGCAGGCAGAGCTGCAGCTCTGGGAAACTCTCATCTCACGTGAGGTGCGGAAGGACTCAACCCATTCCCTCCCACTCTGCTGACGAAAAATCAAGATGGTGACGGCCAATGTTTGAACTCCACCAGGAAAACAAAATTAAATGGGATAGCTACGTCCATATTATTTATGTCTATGGTTGCAACTTGTGCATTAGAGCTATTTCACTTGGCTCATGCAATGTAGTGCAATGTGAATTGGTCTGGTGATGCCAGGCTAACGTAAACTCGGACGGCTGGTGCAACCCAGTGCAGGACTTCAGTGAAACACCAGAACTTTTCCAAGAAAAACAACCTGGGCCTGAGCAGATGAGGCAAGGAGATGAGGAGAGGAGAGGAGAGAGGAGATGAAAAGAGAGGAGAAGAGGAGAGGAGAGGAGAGGATAGGAGAGAGGAGAGGAGAGGAGAGGAGGAGAGGAGAGGAGAGGATAGGAGAGAGGAGAGGAGATAGGAGAGAAGAGGAGGAGAGGAGATAGGAGAGAAGAGGAGAGGAGATAGGAGAGAAGAGGAGGAGAGGAGATAGGAGAGGAGAGGAGATAGGAGAGAAGGGGAGGAGAGGAGGAGAGGAGAGGAGAGAGGAGAGGAGATAGGAGAGAAGAGGAGGAGAGGAGAGGAGGAGAGGAGAGACAAGAGAAGAGGAGAGGAGATAGGAGAGGAGAGGAAGGAGATAGGAGAGGAGAGGAGATAGGAGAGAAGAGGAGGAGAGGAGAGGAGATAGGAGAGGAGAGGAGAGGAGATAGGAGAGAAGAGGAGGAGAGGAGAGGAGATAGGAGAGGAGAGGAGATAGGAGAGAAGAGGAGGAGAGGAGAGGAGATAGGAGAGAAGAGGAGAGGAGAGGAGAGGAGGAGAGGAGATAGGAGAGGAGAGGAGTAGGAGAGGAGAGGAGGAGAGGAGATAGGAGAGGAGAGGAGAGGAGAGGAGAGGAGAGGAGAGGAGAGGAGAGGAGAGGAGATAGGAGAGGAGAGGAGGAGAGGAGATAGAGAGAAGAGGAGGAGAGGAGAGGAGTGTGAGCAGCAGGTCTGGAGGCCTCACTGTCTCAGCTTGTTCCAAACAGAATTCCTGCACTAAATACGTTGCCTCAGGCCACGGCCTCATAAAGCTCCGTCAAATACAGAAAACACTGCTGGGGGATGTGTGTGTGTGTGTGTGTGTGTGTGTGTGTGTGTGTGTGGGTGTGTTGTGTGTGTGTGTGTGTGTGTGGGGGGGGGGGGGGGGGGGGTTGCAGTCTGGCTATTGGCATCCTTTATGTTGCATTACTGCCTCCTTCTGGATTTATCCATCCACTGTTTTCCTACATTCTGTAAAACCCGATCGGTTCCTCCTTCACTTCTGAGATCTTCCTCCAAGTAGAAAACTAGACATTTGCGCACTTCTAAACAATGTGACATCATCAGTGATGTCATAAATCCTTCCTGGAGATGCTATAATTAAGACAGAGTCACTGATGCCACATCTGGGTAACTCGAGTCCTGCACTCATTGATTGAAAGTCCAACACAGTGAGTGAGCAACTCCATCAACAGTGTGTGTGTGTGTGTGTGTGTGTGTGTGTGTCTCTAGTCGTGTTTCCATTACTCTCAAAATGCGCAAAATCTATATATCGCAATAGAAATTGGGTAATGGAAACACGTGAATTTCGAAAAAACCTCCCAAATATCGCAAAAAGTTTTTTCGCTCTCATGAGGTGGTTTTTCAGACGGTGTCGATATAGAAGTTTATCGCAAAAGTGTAATGGAAACACATTTTTCGCATTTGCACGTCATGTGACCCATATTATCCTTGGAAAAGGAGCGGAAAATAAGTTTGGTAAGTAAGGTTCGATAGCCGTGTCAAAACCTCCGCAGCAAGTGGAAAACTTTGAAGCAACGCTACCTAGCAGAAAGACGAGTGTTATGCAAAAGCGTAGCCGGGCAAATTAGATAATGTTTAATGCAGAAATCGGTCCATGGTGACAGCAGGCTGCCTGTGTGCGCGCATTTGGCACAGCGGCGAGATGAGAGG
>NC_139639.1:10557677-10585177 GCF_964638095.1 Poromitra crassiceps
GAGAGAGAGGGAGGGAGGGAGGGAGGGAGGGAGAGAGAGGGATAGAGAGAGGGAGGGAGAGAGAGGGATAAAGAGAAGGAGGGGAGAGAGAGGGATGGGAGGGAGAGAGAGGAGGGAGGGAGGGAGGGAGGGAGGGAGAGAGAGGGATAAAGAGAAGGAGGGGAGAGAGAGGGATGGGAGGGAGAGAGAGAGGGAGGGAGGAGAGAGAGAGAGAGAGAGAGGGATAGAGAGGGAGGGAGGGAGGGAGGGAGGAGAGGGATAAAGAGAAGGAGGGGAGAGAGAGGGATGGGAGAGAGAGGGATAGAGGGTGGGAAAGAAGGGAGGGAGAGGGAGGAGAGAGGGATAGAGAGAGAGAAAGAAAAACATTTAAAAATGTGAAATGTGGTTAATATTCTATACTGTTATGTTCAAACAGTATTATTCCTCACAATTGATTATTTCTGTTTGTTTGTTTGTTGTTTGTTTGTTTGTTTGTTTGTTTGTTTTCCCTTTTATTGATGATCTTTTTCATCCATCTCCTTTGGCAACATATGAATGAGCTCGTCGTGCCATTAAAGCAAGTTAAAATGGAAATTGAAAATGTAATTTGAAAATATATAATTTATATAAATATATCGCCTAATCACCGTCAATTTTTTTTTAATGCAACTAATAAATACATCATGATAACAAACAGAGAGATCTCTGTCTGCATGGTCCTGGCTCAGCTCCACTGACTGTTTGATCTCCTGATCTTCTGCTGACGTTCAGCTTGTGTCTTCTGTCCTTCACATGCTTCCTTCAGAGGGACAAGGTCATGTGACTCAGTAGAGACTGACTTCCTTCAGAGGGACAAGGTCATGTGACTCAGTAGAGACTGACTTCCTTCAGAGGGACATGGTCATGTGACTCAGTAGAGACTGACTTCCTTCAGAGGGACAAGGTCATGTGACTCAGTAGAGACTGGCTTCCTTCAGACGGACAAGGTCATGTGACTCAGTAGAGACTGGCTTCCTTCAGAGGGACAAGGTCATGTGACTCAGTAGAGACTGGCTTCCTTCAGAGGGACAAGACTGACTTCCTTCAGAGGGACAAGGTCATGTGACTCAGTAGAGACTGACTTCCTTCAGAGGGACAAGGTCATGTGACTCAGTAGAGACTGACTTCCTTCAGAGGGACAAGGTCATGTGACTCAGTAGAGACTGACTTCCTTCAGAGGGACATGGTCATGTGACTCAGTAGAGACTGGCTTCCTTCAGAGGGACAAGGTCATGTGACTCAGTAGAGACTGACTTCCTTCAGAGGGACAAGGTCATGTGACTCAGTAGAGACTGACTTCCTTCAGAGGGACAAGGTCATGTGACACAGTAGAGACTGACTTCCTTCAGAGGGACATGGTCATGTGACTCAGTAGAGACTGACTTCCTTCAGAGGGACAAGGTCATGTGACTCAGTAGAGACTGACTTCCTTCAGAGGGACAAGGTCATGTGACTCAGTAGAGACTGGCTTCCTCAGAGGGACAAGGTCATGTGACTCAGTAGAGACTGACTTCCTTCAGAGGGACAAGGTCATGTGACTCAGTAGAGACTGACACACATACACATCTGCTCCGTCCTGCAGAGCATCTCCAGCAGTCTAAGCCCATGGCACAAAATCAAACAATATAATAATATATAATTCCACATGTTCAAGCCTTCTTTGTCTGTGTTAGCCCATGGTGTTAGCCCATGGTGTTAGCCCATGTCACATCATGGCACACCATGGCACACCATGGCACACCATGGCACACCAAGCAAACATTATCCAACAACTGCCAACAGCAGACGTACATGATGCATATCCGCTATGCTAGACCCAGAACTGTCTAGCTGCCTTGTTTTGTGCTACTTGTAACTTTCTGAGTAGACCTTTAGAAGCAGAAGACCACATCACCAAGAAAAAATCCAGATGACACAGAACCCAGATCCTGAAATGCAGTTGCTTTGAGTTTCACATGGAGAAAAACTCAAGAACCAACAGAACAGAGAAGGGACATGCAGGCTCTTTAGCTGCTACAGGCTAAACATGTTAGCAACAGTTAGCATGGCACATTACAGCTATTCTGAGTTCTGACTGTACTGTAAAGTTGTGTTAGCGTGACACAAACACTCTGCAAACAGGAAGTGGGGTCAGATTAGCTTCCCCTCTGAGAACATGAGTGTCTCTCTCTCTCTCTCTCTCTCTCTCTCTCTCTCACACACACACACACACACACACACACACACACACACACACACACACACACACACACACACACACACACACACACACACCACTCTCCGGCTGCATGGAAACACCACACACTCTAAAACAGACCATTCATTGCTGGCATGCACACACTATCCTACACACATTCCTACACAAAGGCCTACACACATGCACACAACACACACAAAGTGAATGAGCAGGGGTTTTCCCTTTATCAACTTGTATTTGATTTGTTTCATATCACTGTAGGCTTTATCTGTGGCTGTAGCCTATGTGTCCACTGTTACAGTACATTCAAATGTGGAGCCCAAACCAAAACTTTGATTGATTGATTGATTGATTGATTGATTGATTCATTGATTGATTCATTCATTCATTCATTCATTCATTCATTCATTCATTCATTCATCATTGATTCATGCACATATTTTAAAAACTGAAACAGACAAAAGGAAAACAAAAAGCATGTGCCGGTAGAATCAGGAAACCCTAGGTGGGCTTATTCTGGGTCTCTACCTCAGAAATTAACAATAATATATAGGCTAATTAATGATCATACATTAAACAAAAACAAGAGAAAACAAACAAACAAAAAAACAAACTGAATGTCCACCATACAACATGAATGAGATTATTTTGTGTCAATTTGTATGTGTCTGTTTTATATTGTTATGTAGCCAATATTGGCAGATTTTTAGATGTGTCTGTGAAGATACAGTATTAGCAATATTGTATCTTGACAGACATCTAAAGGTGACTTTATCACGCTATTTAAATGAGTCTAAGTAGTATAACATATTTTGACTGTTAAATGTTTAATTATTTTTTACCAAATAATGTAATAAGTTCATGTCGTCGCCATGTGGTTTTAGTTTCAACAAAACGTCTTCATTAGAAGCATCCATACCATATGACTGTTAAATGTGGAGTATGAAACGTTCGCTTTTTTCCGCTGCATGGCGCCGAGGCGGCGCTAGAGGGCGTGCGTCTGAAGTCACACAGGCTTGTAACCTGATCTGTTGATGCCTCGAGAGGATTTTTTTCCCCTAACCGTCCTGGTGCGCGTTCACGCGTGCGCGCAACTCCCCCCGGGGGGAACAGTGCGCGGGCGTCGACACCTCTGCATGCCTGTTCTCGCTGGCGCGCCCCCCTCTACCGTCAAGCCGGCCACAATATCACCGGAAGTTGTGATTACATTCCTGTATAAAAATGCTTTGGAAAAGCCATTGTGGAAGACAGAAACAATATTTTCATTTACCAGATTCCTCTAGAAATATCATTTGTTTTCTCTTTAGTCCTCCATATTTCTCCAGAAATTATTATAACGTCGAGGCTTTTATGTTGAAAATCCAGACCAGAACGCAGTATGTTCCTCAACAGCTGTCTTATTTTGAAAGTTGTGATCCAATCCGAAGTCGTTGTTTATTATGGCTAGCTTGAGACTGCTGTGACCCTGCCCCAGTCAACATCTCTAACAGGTTCAAACATGTGTAGACAGGCCTACCTAGCCTACTGTATGACGGATGTGTTTAGTCTCTCTCTGTTCTCCTTCCATCCTGTTTAAACATGTAGGCCTACTCAGCCTACTGATGTGCTTAGTCTCTCTCTCTCTCTCTCTCTCTCTCTCTCTCTCTCTCTCTCTCTCTCTCTCTCTCTCACCCTGTTTAAACATGTAGGCCTATTCAGCCTACTGATGTGTTTAGTCTCTCTCTCTCTCTTTCTCTCTCACCCTGTTTAAACATGTAGGCCTACTCAGCCTACTGATGTGTTTAGTCTCTCTCTCTCTCTCTCTCTCTCTCTCTCTCTCTCTCTCTCTCTCTCTCTCTCTCTCTCTCTCACCCTGTTTAAACATGTAGGCCTACCCAGCCTGTACTTATTCCTGCTCCCTGTTTGAACTCTCAGCAGTTTTTCGGCAGAGGGAACCAAGCGGGAAAACCTGAAACTAAACAAACGTAAAATAGCTCTCTTCCTGTTTGGCAGAGCTGGTGGGTAGTAGCCTACTGAAAATCTCAAGTAAAAGTAGACAATTACTCTCGATTAAAAAAAATACATACAAATTACAAATTACCATACGATAAGTAAAAAATTACATAGTTAATAAATTACTCAAAGTAGGCTACAAGATTACCTTTCATTTTAATATTTCAGGGTGTGTGGGGCAGTGCAAAATAATAATAAGACAAAACTTTTTGCTAAAACTTGTTTTAAATAAAGTAGGCCTAGACAGTCCCTCCGGGAAATTGCGATTTTGCAATCGCAATAATTAATGCAAATTCAACCAATCTCCACAATATTTGCAAGGGCTTGCAATTTTTCTAAATTCCTGCGATTTCCCGGAAAAAATTGCAAAATAGCATCCTCAACTTAAAATTTTTGCCAGGTCTCGCAATTTTAATACAAAAAATAACATAAAACCTCTCAAATTCCATTGAAGTTTTTGGGAACGGCATTGCAAAATCAAGCATTTTGATCGCAACAATCACAAAATAAACTCCACGAAATCCTGGAGGGACTGAAATCCTGGAGGGACTGCCTAGAGCAGAGAGGGTCATCAAATAAGGATAGCCTATAGGCCTACAACTATATGAATAATCTCCCACTCTCTCTCAATCTCTTCCTCTCTACCCTTCTCTTTCTCCATGTCCCTGTTATCTGTCAGTGAGTTAAGAGAGGTCTGTTATCTGTCAGTGAGTTCAGAGAGGTCTGTTATCTGTCAGTGAGTTAAGAGAGGTCTGTTATCTGTCAGTGATTTAAGATAGGTTTGTTATCTGTCAGTGAGTTACGAGAGGTCTGTTATCTGTCAGTGAGTTGAGAGAGGTCTGTTATCTGTCAGTGAGTTAAGAGAGGTCTGTTATCTGTCAGTGATTTAAGATAGGTTTGTTATCTGTCAGTGAGTTGAGAGAGGTCTGTTATCTGTCAATGAGTTCAGAGAGGTCTGTTATCTGTCAGTAAGTTCAGAGAGGTCTGTTATCTGTCAGTGAGTTAAGAGAGGTCTGTTATCTGTCAGTGAGTTAAGAGAGGTCTGTTATCTGTCAGTGAGTTAAGAGAGGTCTGTTATCTGTCAGTGAGATGAGAGAGGTCTGTTATCTGTCAGTGAGTTCAGAGAGGTCTGTTATCTGTCAGTGAGTTAAGAGAGGTCTGTTATCTGTCAGTGAGTTACGAGAGGTCTGTTATCTGTCAGTGAGTTAAGAGAGGTCTGTTATCTGTCAGTGAGTTAAGAGAGGTCTGTTATGTGTCAGTGAGTTAAGAGAGGTCTGTTATCTGTCAGTGAGTTAAGAGAGGTCTGTTATCTGTCAGTGAGTTACGAGAGGTCTGTTATCTGTCAGTGAGTTAAGAGAGGTCTGTTATCTGTCAGTGAGTTAAGAGAAGTCTGTTATCTGTCAGTGAGTTAAGAGAGGTCTGTTATCTGTCAGTGAGTTAAGAGAGGTCTGTTATCTGTCAGTGAGTTAAGAGAGGTCTGTTATCTGTCAGTGAGTTAAGAGAGGTCTGTTATCTGTCAGTGAGTTAAGAGAGGTCTGTTATCTGTCAGTGAGTTAAGAGAGGTCTGTTATCTGTCAGTGAGTTAAGAGAGGTCTGTTATCTGTCAGTGAGTTACGAGAGGTGTGTTATCTGTCAGTGAGTTAAGAGAGGTCTGTTATCTGTCAGTGAGTTACGAGAGGTGTGTTATCTGTCAGTGAGTTAAGAGAGGTCTGGAGAGACGGCAGGAGAAGAAGTAGAACTCAGGATGTTGTGACATGTAAATAAAGAACTAGCTCAAGCTAGCTGTTCAGAAGATCATGTTTCATCATCTCATGAGATGAACAACACAACATGGAGTGAAGTCTACTGCCTCGAGAAGAGTAGAAGTAGGCTTAAAAGGGGGGCATGAAAAGTAGCTAGCGTCCTCCTTCCCATGTGTGTTACTTGCAGTGTTGGGAGTAAGTAACCTTGCTTGCAAGATGGATAACCTCGCGAGATCAAAAGAGATTCTCTCGACGTAATCCATCTTGTCATGCACAGGCAGTTAACTCATTCACTGCCAATATCTGACTGGCATTTTTGGCACAGGCCAAGTATTTCCATAATGTTTGGTCATCTTTCAAGACCCACAGTAAATTCTGTACTAGGACTACAGTGATGTCCAATACCTCGAAATGAAGATCTAAGTCTCTACTTTCACCCCCAAAAAGAAAGTTAGCTTTTAGCATGTTCTGTACTCTACTTATAACCCTTTTTATACACCCCATGTTCACCAAAAAAGCCTGTCTGGGAAGAGAAAAGGGAGAAAAAAGCATTTTTGTAAAAGGGCACAATCTCAGGCATAACTCACTCTCAATTCTTTTATTTTGAACTGTATTGACATCAGACATGTAAATATTATTCGTTAGGACACAAATGACAAAAAAAAAATATATATATATATATATATATATATACACACATGAAGTGCTTTTTTTTTACATTCAACAATACAGTTTACTCGGTGTGAGTGTGCAGACAGACAGACAGACAGACAGACAGACACACCGACAGACAGACAGACAGACAGACAGACAGACAGACAGACACACACACACACACACACACACACACACACACACACACACACACGATCCCCCTTTTAGATTTCTAACCCAACATAGGATAAGCAATAACCACGCCCTGTGGCGCTGGGATTGGCCAGGAGCAACACTGGAGGGCACGCAGCCCAGCGATTTCATGAACCAACTGAAGAGCTCTTGAGAAGGACAGCGGGCTGCTGTGAGTGCCTTCTGCCCGCTGCTGCATAGCTGTTCCTGTGTTTATTTTTGATTTGTTCTGGTACACCCGTCCTCGTCCATGTCTCCCTGTCATATCAACTCTGCTATTTGATCGTTCCCGTTTTCCCCTCGGCTATTCAACACGTCCTCACCGCCCTCGCAAACTGATCGATCATTTCCTCATTCCTCCGATGATCAAACACATCTCTTGATTACTTTCTCCCGTTTTCTCCTGGCTGGCACAGAGGAAGGCGACTCCAGCTCGTGCAGCGCGCCGAGGGCGTTTCAATGGCGTTTCTCCTGTCTGCACAAGGAAGCGTTACCCGTTCTCTGCTTTTCCTCTTGCTCAATTTCAAAACAACAGCTGCGGTATGTGTTTGATCGCGTGCTGTCGGCTACCCTTTGAAGGCAGGGACCTGTGTCTGTGTCACAGGCTGGGCAAGTGTTTGCTGCAGGCGCTGCACCAATAAAAACAAAAACACGTCAAACACGTCCTTGGCGGGGAAGGCCATTGCTGATAACACGTCAAAGACGTCATTGGCGGTGAATGAGTTAACACGTTCACTGCCGTTGACGAGATATCTCGTCTTAAAAAATCCAACGGTTGACTGCCGTTGACGAGATATCTCGTCTTAAAAAAAAAAAAAAAAAGATTGACGGTGGGACGTGGATCTAACCCTTTTACGTCTCCTATACAAATATTGGAGGTATTGAATGTGTATAATCTATTTTACTGACCCACTGAGTGGCGACAGTGCTCTCCAGAGTAGAAAGAGCCAAGCCAAAACTGCAGGGGAAAGCGCGAGGAAACCGTTTTCATACTGTAAAATGGATTGGCGAAAACGCTTTCGCTTTCGCGCTGACGCACAGCGGTGGCGCACAACGGTGGGGGGTTCCAAGAATAGACTGGGTGCACACTTTGAAACACGCAGCATAAATAAGCCCAGAATCGCAAGAGCTTCATCAGAGCTCTCAACCGAAACCCCAAGAAACGAGCGAGCCCCATCCAGACTCACCCCGACGAGGGGCAGCCAGGCAGCAGCCAGGCAGCAGCAACTCGCTTGTGACAGACCCGCTGCAGAGCCAAGGAGGGCGGAGGAGAACGCCCACGGAGGGAGGAGTTTGAAGGAGAGGGGGGTTTCCTGCTGTTATGGAGGAAATTACTGTTCAAAACTATTGTTTAGATGTCTGACGTCTTACTGATGCCAAAAATGAATGGTTAAAGTGACTGTTCTATCGAATTTCACAAAAAGCCGTTTATCTCAGCTTAAATTTTCAGACGCTGAAACCATGCTGTATTCAACTGCTAATGCTTACATAACTACTAACTCTACAAACTAACTCTTTTAGACAGAGAAAGCACACATTCTATTAGTTCTTTTGAGATATTTTGTGTTCACAAAATCCTAACAGAAAAGAATCCTCGGCTCTTGAAAGATGAGCCAGAATCCTCAAAAAAAAACCTTGGCAGAAGCTAACTACAGTATTGAAAAAACGGCTGGCAGTGAATGTGTTAAGATGATTGGCCGAACCATGGCCGGCTCGACGAATCAGCGGCAGCCTTAAGGTGCTCTTATACTCGAGCAAAGCTCCGTGGGGGTGGGGCCCCGCGAGTCTCCGTGAGTCACCGTGTAGACCTCGCGCTGGGGGTGATGCCATTATACTCAGAAAGTGATCAGCATGTATTGTACAATGGTGAGAACAGCCCGTGAAAAGTCGCAATGAAACTCTGTGCAGTACTGAGTGCGCTTTCACTCTCAAACGACCGCACGCACATCAGCACATGAAGGACTCACCAAACTTGTTTTTACTGAAAGCCGTTTTTACTTCTCAGCCCTGATAGCCTACTACTCTGTGCTGCTTTTAATCTCTCTCAATAATGCTCTCAACACAACACATTTACTTGGTGAAATGACTAAAAACGAACAGTTGCAAATCTAAGTTTATAGCCTACCACATGGGTCAAGAAATGTGGCGAAAACACAGCTCAGTGTTCAGGGCTCAGTGGCTCAAAAGCGGACATGTTTGGAGAGAAGCCGTGCGCTGCTCGCGCTGTGAGGAAAAAAATGTCGCACCGCGCGAGTGCCCGACGGAGCTAGCGAATAACCACGCCCAACAAATTTACGTCATTTGACGCGCCCGCCCCTCGCTCCACCCACGCGCCCTTCACGGCAGGGTGAGCATAATTCCCCCTTTAGGCGGGCTTAGGCTCGTCTGGGCAAGTAGTGGGTACATGGTCTTTGTAGTTCTTTTCACTCGTCAACATGGCTGCCGCCGCGGAAGTGCCAGGCAGTCTGAATGAAATTGAATGTAACGTTCCCAATTCTATGTATTAAATTCTAATCGCTTCGATTCTAATTCTAGTCGCTTCGAAGGCGATTTTACGACGATGAGGACGGTGAGGACTCAATCAATGATAGACTACCACGGAGATCAGGCACAGGCACCTTCCTTCGGTCGCAAACGTGACGTCAGAGGCATGGCGATCTGATTGGTTGAAGTTAACACGCACCAGCGGTGATAGACAGATGGGTCATCCAATCACCTGCCAAGTAGCTTGGAAAAAGTGCCCGCCTCCGTCAGCGGGTCGGGTTACTGCATTCCCAGATCGACTGGTTTAGTGAAACGTAATGTGGAGCTAAACCGTCCATCTGGCAGCGTCAGGTTATAAGTATGGGGCATTCCTTTAAAACTGGGAAATGGGAATGTGACGGGTCAAAGGTCATGAGCTCGAACGGTGAGGTCACCAGTTCTCGTATTTTTTCTCCCAAACTCGTAACAGCCTCAGCAGCCCCCGACCTCAAAAATCCAAGATGGCTGCTCCGCGCATCAATAGTAGTTAAAATCATTGTAAATACTGTTTATTAGCACTGAATTCTGTCTTGTTTGTGTCTTATTAAATCAGCTGTACACACAGCACTGCACTGTCTAACTTCTATCTGTGTGGACATGTTGCTGCAGTGTTTGTATGCGCAGAATGCCATGAAATTCCTTGTTATATCAACTGTTATTGCTAACGATGGCTAGCCTGGCTAGCGACCAGACCGGATGTATCTCAGAGTTGTGCACCTGACGTCCTGGCACTGCAAGATTAAAACGGATGTGACTCAATTGAACAGTGAACTTCCCACCTCCCAGTTTTCTGCAAATGGAACGCTAACAAAACGGATGTGACGTCATTCAACCACCACATCCCAGTTTGTTTGCGATAAAGGAACGGGCCATTAGCTACTAAAGCAGAGGTGGGCACTGGGTACTCAAGTACATTCTACTGTTACATGTAGCCTACTTGAGTTTTGAGGGGGGTTTTGAGGTTTTTTTTAACGAAATACTTTTTACTCGTACTCAAGTATTGCAATAAAATATCAGTACTTTTACTCAATTACATTGGACCAGTAACAGGTAGAGTAGTGAGTAGGAAGTGTGTACCCCCCCCCCCCCCCCACTCTGCAACTTGAATAAGTGGGTTTGAAAGACAGTGGGACGTCCTGACACCTCCTCAGAGCCCCGCCCCCTCCCCTCCCCTTCTCTTGACTGTTATTATTCATCATGTGTGAATAATAGTGAAAATCACTAGTGGTCCCTGAAAGGTCATCATGTGTGAACAGTGAAAATCACTAGTGGTCCCTAAAAGGTCATCCCATTTTTAGCCTACTCTCTGCAGGGGGCTTAATATTGGGCGAGTCTATGAGCCTGAGTTAACATTAGAATGAGTGGAGGCTCTTTCTGCTGGACTGAATCCAACCCCATCTCTTTGTTTGCACCACATGATCCAGGGTTAAGAAAGCGACGATGACAGACCGTTGTACAACATTGCCGTAATAAATGGCATCTAGTTACTCATGAAGTTACTCACTACTTGAGTCGTTTTTTACAATATAGGCCTACTTTTTAACTCTTACTAAAGTAATTATTTGTATGGGTACTTTTTTACTTCTACTTGAGTAATTATATTATAGTAACTACTTTTACTTGAGTACGTTTTTGTTTACTCTATCCACCTCTGTTACTAAGTAACTAGTTACTGTAATTGATCTACTTTTTGCAGTAACTAGTAATCTATGTCTTCAACTTTAGGAACTCGATTACAATGACTGAAATTTAAATACATTCAGGTGATGTTTTGTCATAGACGTGTGGTCAGCGTGGGGCAAATCCCCCACGGTCCTAAACGGAAGTAATGTAATAATAATAAGGGGCGGCTGTAGCTCAGGAGGTACAGCGGGTCGTCACTAATCGCTTTGGATGAAAGAGGTTGGTGGTTCGATTCCCGGCTCCTCCAGTCTGCATGTCGAAGTGTCCTTGGGCAAGATACTGAACCCCAAATTGCTCCTGATGGTGTGCCAGCACCCTGCGTGGTAGCTTGCCACCATCGGTGTATGAATGGGTGAATGTACCTACTGACTGTAAAGCACTTTGGATAAAAGCGCTATATAAATGCAGGCCATTTAGCAATAATAATGGACATGAAAATAGCGGACAACTTCAGAGGATTATTCAATTTATGATCATCTAATCTCTGGAGACAGACTTTCGACTTGCATCGAAAATCTGTTGGGCAAGCTCCGTGAAAAGCAATGTAACAATACTCGCAGGGGGCAGGCTCGCAGGGGGCAGGCTCGCATGCTGCGCTTTACCCACGCTACTTGCTACTAGCAGCGAGCTAGAGTTGTTATTGTTGTTTCATAGCAACGGAGGGATTTGAGAGCAACACGTAGGGAGCGGAAAGGAAAGAGCCGGTCGGTTGGAGCCAATGGCTTGCAGGGAGCGGAAGGGGATTTCCTTCCGCTGCCGACGGAGCCCCTTGAGTTCTGTTTACACACACATGAAATGAGCCTGCCCCCAGAGGCTAGAGAGTTTTTATTATTTTTTACCAATGGGTTCCCAGATTGATGATCATCAGACCTAGTCCAGGGAGAGATGCAGCTGCAGCCAGAGCCTCAGAGGCTATTGACCTTGAGTAGGCTATACGCCCCAGAGGCTAATGACCTTGAGTAGGCTATAAGCCCCAGAGGCTAATGACCTTGAGTAGGCTATAAGCCCCACAGGCTAATGGCCTTGAGTAGCTATAAGCCCCAGAGGCTAATGATCTTGAGGAGGCTATAAGCCCCAGAGGCTAATGGCCTTGAGTAGCTATAAGCCCCAGAGGCTAATGACCTTGAGGAGGCTATAAGCCCCAGAGGCTACTGACCTTGAGTAGGCTATACGCCCCAGAGGCTAATGGCCTTGAGTAGGCTATAAGCCCCAGAGGCTAATGACCTTGAGTAGGCTATAATCCCCACAGGCTAATGACTTTGAGTAGGCTAAAAGCCCCAGAGGCTAATGACCTTGAGTAGACTATACGCCCCAGAGGCTAATGACCTTGAGTAGGCTATAAGCTCCAGAGGCTAATGACTTTGAGTAGGCTATAAGCTCCAGAGGCTAATGACCTTGAGTAGCTATAAGCCCCAGAGGCTAATGACCTTGAGGAGGCTATAAACCCCAGAGGCTTATGACCTTTAGTAGGCTATAAGCCCCAGAAGTTAATGGCCTTGAGTAGATATAAGCACCAGAGGCTAATGACCTTGAGGAGGCTATAGAGGGTATGCACACCCACTGGAACACGCCCCCTCAATCGGGAATGAGTGTCAAAATGAGTGTCAAGTTCCTCCCTGAGCAGCAGGTGTCAGTTATTTAGGCTGATTACTGCATTCAAGCTAAGTCTTGCTGTGACTCAGTGGGCGTGACCCCACAGTGACTTCTGCCTCTGTGACATCACATGCATACCCTCTATAGCCAGAGGCTAATGACCTTGAGTAGGCTATAAGCTCCAGAGGCTAATAACTTTGACTAGGCTATAAGCCACAGAGGCTAATGACCTTGAGTAGGTTATAAGCCCCCCAGGCTAATGGCCTTGAGTAGACTATAAGCCCAAGAGGCTAATGGCCTTGAGCAGGCTATAAGCCCCAGAGGCTGAGCTTGAGTTCGCTGCCTATAGGCCCCACAGGCTAATGACTTTGAGTAGGCTATAAGCCTTGCCAATAAGCAAATGTTCAAGTATCCCATGCAGGTACAACAATAGATACAATTTGACAGTATGTGTTGTCCCACACTGTGTCACAGCAACACTAAATGAATGTGTGCTTTAATAAGACAATCAAAGCAGACTTTTAAAAGTAACACAAAAGTTACTGTCCCTAGTAACTACTTTTTTACTTTTATTATGCAATAACTTCAAAGTAATTCAGTTAAGTTTTGAGAGAAGCAACTAGTAAGTGTAACTAATTACTAATCTTCAATAACTTGCCCAACACTGGTTAATTGTAATGCATTACCCAGCAGCCCTGGGAACAGGACAGATGAGACCAGCTAAGCTTTATCAGTGTGTTTTGACTCTGAGCGGAGCAGGAAGTCATGTGGCTCCAAACAGGTCCTGTGGTTTCTAAACACAACATGGGAGAGTCACCAAAAAGCTGCTTAATTATAATGATTAGCCTATTGGTATGGCAGGCGCAGCTAACAGGTTAGTCTGCTAACCAGCCTTCATGGAGGCCTGTTCTGCGGCCAAACCTCTACTTCGATTATGAAATGGTGAAAGTGGCTGTAATTAGTCTAATCCAGAGGTTTTCAACCTTTCAATGCATGGTCGTCACAAAATCCCAAGGCACACCTGGACTTGCCTCAATGCACACCTGGACTTGGGTCATTTGGGAACCACTGGTTTAATCTACAGGTAATCAACCATCATTAGGAGATTCATTTGTGTTTTTCAAAATTAAATCAGCTGGTGGTGAAATATATTGAAAACAAGTGAACTAGAATTGAGGCTGTCTGCTTCTGTAAAGCCATCATATCAGAAGCCTTAGTAGTTAGTGTAGACTGTATTCCTCTTTCATTTTCTGAGGCGAGGAGTTCTAATCAAGTAGGTCAGTCTGCACAGGTTTTGTAATCAGAATCAGAATCAGCTTTATTGGCCAAGTATGTAGACATACAAGCAAAGTCACGTGCCTGTTGAGCTGTATAGTACTGTACATGCTGGGGTAGGCGACTAGGCGACGTGCCACATGCCAAACCAGGCATGTCTGCTCTAAATGCAACTTTCAATTGCCTGGCTCACTCGCAATTATGCTAGCTGGCATCACTGACGGACCTTAATTTGAGGTGATTATTTTTTTCTTTCTGGAGCTGTGGGTTGGGGGTCCTCTGGGGAGAGGGAAATATGTTTGCATGTTTTTGAATGTATGTTTATGATTATGTACGAGTTTTTTTTTTCTTTTTTTCTCTTATGTTTATATAGATTTTTTAAATGGAATTGTGTGCAGTGCATACACCAAAGAGCCACGACCTGTAACCACAAAGTAGCATGCCAGGAAGTAGCGTGACACTGAAATAAGCCAGAGCGGTCGGGGTGCTGGTGGTGGCTAGGCTAACCATGTGAGGCAGCTGGACTCACGCGAGATCATGAGATCACGCTCACACGTCAAATCCAAAGCGTCTGGCAGTGTCAGGTTAGGTGTTGGCAAAGCAAAAATGGGCTGTTGTGGTGGATCTGAGGTCTGAGGTGTGAACCATGTTAACGTGACATTCTGGGTTTGAGTTCAGGCCAGGACCTTTGCCACCTCATGTCTTTCCTGGCTGTGCTTTGGTCTGCTGAATAAAGACACACACAAGAAGAAGAATACAAATAAATCATCATTTCTTTAATACACTTTAATTGTTTGTGATCGTTTTGTTTTGTGACTGTTTTGTATATAGCTTGATTTTCTACTATTGATGTGATCACCATGCTGCATACTAAGACAAATTCCTCGTGCGTGATCTGATAACTTACTGTGGCCTCAAGTGAATATTGAATCTTGAAACAATTACAGAATGTAGAAGAATGGAATTCATGGAATTCTGCACAAATCTGCCGATTTGGGTGTGAGACACAAAATGTCGTCAAATGTGGCTCCGGTAAAAGAGGTTTGGAATCACTTCTAAATACTGATGGATCCTCCATCAGAACCAGCATGGTGTGACAGTGATCACAACAGGGGTCACATGACTCAACTCAGCTCATCACCTGTTGAAACCTCCACACTGTTCACAGACTGACTCATATCTGATAAGTCGACAAGATTCACCCCTGATACAAAGTGTTATTGAAAATGCAGCAGTTATGGTTATAACTTGTTAAGCCCTATAGCCTAAGGAGGAAAAAAAACAAAAAAAAAACATAGGCAAGGCAAGGCAAGTTTATTTGTATAGCACATTTCATACACAGCATACAGAAGCATACAGAAATAAAAAGATTAAAAAGCGAAAATGATGAGGTTCATGTAAAAGAACAAGCAAAATGCATGACATTAAAATAATCAAAATAACATAGAGAAATACAGGCCCCTGCACCCAAAATACATCAGGAATAGGTCCTCGACCATAAGGCCTATATTTCTGGTTGCCTTTGAGGTAAGAAGCTAAGCTAATGAATCCAGTGTAAGTACACCTATAGCATTAAGAAGCTAAGCTAATGAATCCAGTGTAAGTACACCTATAGCATTAAGAAGCTAAGCTAATGAATCCAGTGTAAGTACACCTATAGCATTAAGAAGCTAAGCTAATGAATCCAGTGTAAGTACACCTATAGCATTAAGAAGCTAAGCTAATGAATCCAGTGTAAGTACACCTATATAGCATTAATAAGCTAAGCTAATGAATCCAGTGTAAGTACACCTATAGCATTAAGAAGCTAAGCTAATGAATCCAGTGTAACCTATAGCATTAAGAAGCTAAGCTAATGAATCCAGTGTAAGTACACCTATAGCATTAAGAAGCTAAGCTAATGAATCCAGTGTAAGTACACCTATAGCATTAAGAAGCTAAGCTAATGAACCCAGTGTAATAGCATTCCAGAGTCAATGAGATGAAGGTCAGATTTAGCCTCGCTATGTTTCAAAGGCAATACTGTAATTTTGTGGAAAATACAGTAAAATACAACATTTATACAATTGATAAAGATATACTTAGGCAGTCTGACCATGTTTTGGCCATGTTTACTGTTTACATGTTGAATGTTTACTGGAAGTTTTAGTCTACTTCAAAACACTATCTCCATGCATGTTACAAATAACATAAATTGCCCATTGAAATAGGCCTGAAGAGCTCCATGCTATATAGGCCCTTTTCACAGCAACCGTTTTGAGGTGGTAAAGCAGGAAGCAAAGCAGGTGTAACCAATAACATTAAGGAGGGCCCTGGAACTGGATGGAACACCTAAATCAGTGGTTCTGAATTGGTCTAGCCTCATGACCCACATTGTTCGTTTGTCATTAAGTCCCAACCCAAATTTGTGTTTTTACCCTCATCAAAATGTAGCCAAAATTTGGAGCATGACAAGCTAGCATGATATTGACAGGATATTATAATAACAGGATATTCACTCTGGCTTTAAAACTGAGCCCGCTACAGCCTGTGAAAGACAGTCATATCAGCCATGGATCAGCCTGTGAAAGACAGTCATATCAGCCGTGGATCAGCCTGTGAAAGACAGTCATATCAGCCGTGGATCCCGGCGTCCTCAAGGAGTAGAACTTATTTTCATGCACACATCCATGACCCCCTCAAAACGGCCCTGTGACCCAGCAATTGAGAACCACTGACCTAAATGGAATGAAACCATCATTAATCGTATTGGTTAGACCTGCTTTACTTCCTGTTTTACCCCCTCAAAACGGTTGCTGAGAAAATGGGTCTATATTCATACCTGTGATCTCCTTTGAATCACATTGTTGACGTGTTTGTGTGAACCCGGGGCCCCTCAAAGCCTTCGCAGGTGCACTTCGGCCCCTGCACTATAGCAGCCCCATTGTCCCAGGACGTGTGTCAATATGATCTGTGGTTATAGAGAGCCAAAGCGAACGTCACTTCCTGCTTCAGCACTGTACCAAAGATTTTCATCTGCAATTTATTTTCCCATAGACATTTCGTAAAATGCTTATAAAAATTGTTTTACTATTAGTTTGTACAAACGGTTCAGATACATTTAGAAACAGGAGAGACAACTTAACATTTCACTCGG
Organism: Poromitra crassiceps; assembly: GCF_964638095.1. NCBI lineage: Eukaryota > Metazoa > Chordata > Actinopteri > Beryciformes > Melamphaidae > Poromitra > Poromitra crassiceps. The sequence continues at coordinate 10,574,683 of NC_139639.1, forward strand.
ACCAAAAACGTAATTAAAATATATTAAAGAAAATATTTCGATGTTTTTTATAAGTTTTGGTCCCAGATGAGTGAAATGTTCTATGGTCTCTCCCGATTCTAAATATAGCTGAACCGTTTGGTTTGACCAAGTAAAACTATTTTTATAAGGATTTTACTAAATGTCTATGGGGAAATAAATGGCGGATGAAATTCTCTGGTACAGTGCTGAAGCAGGAAATGACGTTCACTTTGGCTCTCTATTATCAATATGTGTCTGCTTCACTGGCTGCAAAATACATTCCCGCACATTTCCTACTGCACTCCGTGCCTGCAGGAGCTGAACGCCCTCCACGAACTGGTCTCAGATCTGCACTCTGTGTCTGCAGGAGCTGAACGCCCTCCACGAACTGGTCTCAGATCTGCACTCTGTGTCTGCAGGAGCTGAACGCCCTCCACGAACTGGTCTCAGATCTGCACTCTGTGTCTGCAGGAGCTGAACGCCCTCCACCACAAACTGGTCTCAGATCTGCACTCTGTGTCTGCAGGAGCTGAACGCCCTCCACATAGCTATACAAACTGATCTCAGATCTGCTTGTAGCTTTTACCCTTTTACAAACTTGTTTGCCCTGACTGACTCACTTTCACTTTTGCTCTAACTGAAACTTTGAAGACAGGCCCACAGGCTTTGCTGTCTCTGATGCCAAATATTTATATTATTATAACTTCTAATAAAGCATAAAAAATAATAATTTAACCTTATGGTATAAAGCTTAAATACCCTAAACAGCTGGGGACTAATAAACCGCTTACTCTACACTTACATTTCGGCTCAATTATAGGCTACTACTTCCACTGCCATATGTCTCTATTTACTGTAGCTGTTTAATCAATGTTTAGACTGCTGGAATAAATAATATATAAATAATATGTCTTGGGACCATTTAGCAGGACTACTTTTTCATGGTTTTAGGTTAGTCGTATGTGTCGTAGATTAAATATTAGGCTATAATACATACGGTATGCACTTTTCCGAATATAGACGTGTTAGTAAACATGGAGGCTATCAGTGTCTATAATGGGCCCCTATTCTCAACCTTCAGATAGATAATGAGGGTATCCCATTTCACCTGTCTCCATTATGTCCCATATGACTGTAGGCCTAGTACTTTAACTGATCTGTGAATAAACTGAACTGATGATACTAAATATTTCATAATTCTGAATAATGAAACGTTTCCAAACAATCACACAGAGAGAGAGCGAGGGAGAGAGAGAGACACAGAGAGTGGGAGAGAGCGAGAGAGACAGAGAGAGTGGGAGAGAGGAGGGGAGAGAGCGAGAGAGACAGAGAGGGTGGGAGAGAGGGAGGGGAGAGAGCGAGAGAGACAGAGAGGGTGGGAGAGATAGCGAGGGAGAGAGAGCGAGACGGATTGGAAAGCTAATGTGAGAGAAAGCCTACTACAGTACATTCAGGCAGCTCCTGCGCCCTTTGCTGTGTGATCCAGCTCCGGGCTTTGAGACCGGCCGAACCCTCGTTTGAATCAACGGACGTGCGCTGGAGCCAATCAGCGGGTGCCATCCCAGCCCAGGCCGTGTTTATCACTCTGCTCTCGACCAATCGGCGCGCTCCTCCTGGCCGCGTGCGTCATCAGAGTAGAATGCTCCCATCCCCCATCCGAACGCAACGTTACCACGAGCAATGGCGTTTGCCGCTTTGTCCTTCTCACAGACTAGTCCGCTTGTAAAAGCCCTCATGTGGGCTAAACTACTCGGTAAGGAACATGCGTGTTTGCCCTTATTGTGTTTCATTACAAGAATGCGCGTCAGAGTCATGAGCACATTAATGGTTATTTTTCCTTCCGCACTTTATTCATCGCATGTCTGTCTTTCTCGCACTGCTTTTTCCGGCGGAGGCGCTTCTCTCTCTGGCTCTAACAATGGAGCTGGAGGTAATGAGGCCAACCGGCAGTGTGCTGCACCCGCTCACTGATATATGCCTATGCACACACTCACACTGACAAACAAGCCGTGTGTGTGTGTGTGTGAGAGAGAGAATCTTATTTATGATGTGTGTTTTGTCGAATGAGATTGTGTCTATTTGTCTGTGTGTAAGTGGTGTTTGTGTGTGTCTGTGTGTGTGCGCGCGCACCGACCTTGGCGCACGAATTGATGGGCTGTTATATAAAAAAAAAACGCGGAGTATGAAGTGCGCACATACAAAGAACGGTGGATGCTAGAATGGATTTTCCAGAGGGACACGAGGAGTGATGATTGGTTGGGTTTACGCATGGGGGCTGATGATTGGTTGGGCTTAGGGTCAGAGGCGGGGTTAGCTCGCTCCGGCCGATCCATTCCTGCATCAACCACAGAGCTGTGTGAGAGGGAGTTTCAAACATGATCGGTAGGGAAGGAGAGGGGCGGGGCTGTGAGGATGTGAAATGGCCGCTGCTGCTCTACATTCACTACTAACATTATTATGCATGTTCTTTCTTTGATAAAGGGCACGTGCTGACACAAGCACAACAAGCTGGAACCGTCAAAAAGCACAAATGTCCCGTGTTAACGTTTTTGTTTTACCTTTATGTCCCTTAAAGTCTTCTCTAAGTCGGTGGGCGGGACAAGAGCTCGGTACTCGCCGCTTGAGTCGACGAGACCAACATCAATCAATCAAATTGTAGCGACGTCAGCCGATGCTCGCCTTAATTCGTCGTGTTTGCTGCGTATTACGGTTTGAACTCGACTTTTCTCGACCCCTTCGAGTCAAACGCCCTCTAACCGTGAAGGGTTCGGTGCTTTGGTTCGGTTTAATCCGTCGAACCGTTTGATATTGTCGAAGAAAGGACAGCTGCGGTGGGAGCGGGGGTGAAACAGACAGGAGGGGGCGTGGCCTCTGGGTTTAGAAATTCTATCCATTGTTCCACTCCAACGCGCGAGGCGCACACCTCTGTGGACGCCTTGACCAATCAGGGGGCGCCTCTCGGTCCGTCGACTCCGCCCACCAGCCTATATTAAAGGCTCGGCCGTCAGCGGCATTGGCCACTGGCACAATATAACACTGATCCATTATAAGCCATCAGAGAGGAGAGGATTTACTTTACATTCAACCTTTCGTTTAACCGTCCTTTATTTTATTCTACTCAAACAATGGCGGACACAAAAGTGGACTCCGGCAAGGATATCTCTGCCAAGGTAAGGAAGCGCTTCACCTCCATCCCTCAAGCCGGCCAGCAGGGCTCCAGAGCCAGGCTGGAGCCCTGCTGGAACCCGATCTCTTCACACCCGGAGACTTGGAGCCTGTACCGGGAGAGAAAAGACGCGCATGGCCGGTGTAGTCTTCTTCCATCTTTTGGGAGAATGTTTGGATGTTGAATATCCAGTTTAAACCCTCCGGCTCTCCCTCAGCACGGCATCAGGTTATGGAGACAGGCTGCGTTCGTTTCATTGTCCGGTGCGTACAACAGCCTGCCCGCGCGCCTGCCCGGGCTCTTTGTTTATCCAGGCGGCTCGGTTCCTCTCGCGCTGTGACCGGACGCACGGCAGGTACATGAACACCTCACGCGCTTCTGGACTCCTTATTTACCCGCTATTAGTGCAAAATGACCCGTTTATAGACAGTGGCGTTTATTATTCAGACCGTTAGGCATCATGCAAATGCAATCCAATGCAAATCCTCTGAGGGGAAGAAGAGTCGCCCTGTGGGTTTGTTTTCCCGGTAGCCGGGGCAGAGGCGCGGGGCTTTCTCCCGGTAGAGCCGGGGCAGAGGAGCGGGGCTTTCTCCCGGTAGAGCCGGGGCAGAGGAGCGGGGCTTTCCGCTCTGTAGTGTGGAGTTGGACTGTTTGAATGGAGGACAGGTTAGTGCGTAATTCACACCCAATGGCAACTTTCGCGTCGCCGATAACATCCATTAACGTTACAGGATTAATTGGCTCTTTGATTGTTTGCGTCGGCGACAGGCCGCTGCGCGCGGACGGACTCGGTAGGCAGGTCGGATGATGCTCTCTCGGGTCTCGCGCCTGGTTCAGACATAAAACCGCTTCCGCTTTTTCTGATTTTGAGCTGATTTCAGGTCGCTTTGAGTGAGTCTCGAGGGAAAGTTTTCTGCAGTCACACTTCTTTATTTTCCGTGTGTGCGCGTGCCTGCGTGTGCTGGGTGAAGGTGTGATGTGATGGAGCTTTTCCTCCATGTTACCGTGCGCTCTCCTCTCGCGCTGACAGTGTTTAAACGTGTATTGATGTGTGTGGGGTTTGTGTGTGTGTATTAATATGTAACGTCACGGTGGTGCGGGCTGCGCGGACTTTGGAGCGGGGAAAGTTTGCTGCTGCCTGGGCTGGGGGCGGGCGCGCGGGGGGACAGTGGGTCTGTCTGTCGCTGCAGTCTGTGTTTGTGTGTGTGTGTGTGCGCGTGTGTGTGTGTGAGTGCAGGACGTCATAATAACCCAGATAATAAACCACACGGTGAGATCACACGCCATATAATTACATATATTACGACATCTAATCGCAGCTAATGGCCGCAGAGAGAGCAGGGCAGAGAGGTTTGGAGCGGGTTAATAACGCTAATCCGCGCACAGTATTTATAGGCTAGTTGTTGGAGCGTTTTTACGCACAGACAGGCGCCTTTTACGCACGGTCGGCTCTCCGAGCGCAGAGCCGATCTGAGCCGTATTTGTCTCCTATCATGGCGCTGTGGCTGATAAACGGCTTAAGGGCTGAACTGATTGTGCAAACCAATCGATAAATCTATATTATCGGTTATCTGATTTAGGCGTGCGTGCGCTGAGGATAATAGGCAGTGGTCGACAAAACAAGGAAACGGAGCAGAGCTATAAATAGGCAGTGAAAGAGAAAAAGCCCCTCGATCAATCAATAAATCAATTAAACTTGATCGATATTGTTGTTTTTGCAGCTGTGTGTGTTGTGTGAGTAGGTGTGTTTTCTGAACGCTCTCTCGGCCGCCATGTGTCGTCTTCTATTGTCCTTTAAAGCCTCGCTCCGTTAAAAGCGGGCAGCTCGCTCTGCCTCCTCCAGTATGATTTAAACGGAGCGGTGCATTCTGGGTATTGCAGTTCTTTCCCCGGGCGTGTCTCGCAACATATGGTGCTGGCAGCCTGCGAGAGACTACAATACCCAGATTGCCCCGCGGGGGCCACATCAAAGTATCAGATTACAACACGTTAAAGTGTTTGGAGGAGGGAGGCAGGAAAGGGGGGGTGGTCTACAGAGACCAGGGTTGCCAGATCTCGCGAGGGAAACAAGCAGCCAGGTCTTTGGTTGCTTGTTTCTCTCGTGAGATCTGGCAGAGAGCAGTGTGGTGTTTTAAATGAGAAGCCTTCACTGTAACAGAGAGGGATTTGAAGAATGTGCAGCTTCCCCCCCGCGAGCACTTGACTCTTTACACTCCTACCTGGCTTATGAAGCAGGAGTCCATCAGTCCTTGTTCCAGCTGTTTGCCTCTGTGGATCTGACACCCTCATCTTGTCTCCTGCAGGACCTGAAAGAGAAGAAGGCCGTGGAGGAGAAGGAGAACGGCAAAGATGCCGCCACAAACGGAAAGGTATGGACACAAACTCCACTGCTTTTTAAGAGTGGTAACCTAAAAAGTGACAACAAATTTAATAAAAACAAGGAAGAAAAGAAAAAGACGAATTGACAAAAAATGACTAAAGTAAATGCTCCAACAAGTTAAACAATATGAAGGAAATGAGAGTATAAACAGACTATGAAGCCTATAGGAGTGTTATTATTTGTTCCGTGTTTAAAAAGTCGGCCTCTCTAAAAGTGCTGTGTTCCCGCAGGAGAACGAGGAGAACGGCGAGCCCGAAATCGACGAGGACGATGAGGAGGAAGTGGATGAGGAGGACGAGGAAGATGACGCAGAAGGTGTGGAAGAGTTGTTTGTTTTTGTTGTTTTTAGTGCTGCACGCACTCCCAAACGCCTGTTATGTTATGTTCCTTTGACTGAGGAGTCTTGTTTCTCTGCAGGCGACGACGATGAGGACGAGGATGACGAAGACGAGCTAGAGGGAGGCACAAAACGGGCGGCCGAGGATGACGACGACGAGGATGAGGTGAGACGAGGCAGAACTGACCAAAAATTACACTGACAAAAATGGCCAAAAACGTACCAGAAAAATGACAAACAATCCAAAAATACACCAAAACAATCCAAAAATACATCAAAACAATCCATAAATACATCAAAACAATCCAAAAATACATCAAAACAGATGCCCCAAATATGACAAAAACGTACAACAGCTAAGCTTGTCAGTCAGTCAAACTGTCGCCTCTGGCGATGGTGACCTTCCCAACTAATCTCTCTCTCTCTCTCTCTCTCTCTCTCTCTCTCTCTCTCTCTCTCTCTCTCTCTCTCTCTCTCTCTCTCTCTCTCTCTCCGCCTCTTTCAGGACGACGTCGAAACCAAGAAGCAGAAAACCGACGATGACGATTGATGCGTTTCCCCCCTGACGTCCTGCTGAAACACTTCCCGAGTCTTCGCCTTCGACCCGTTTTTTAGTGTCGGGGGCGGAGGGGCTGGAGGACTGATTTAAAAAGAAAAATAATAATAAAAAAATGAAACATGGTCATTAGCAAGTAGAGTTCAACATCCATGTCCACTCTCTCTCTCTCTCTCTCTCTCCCCTCAAACCGCGACAACACATTTTCTAGAGGAATACACCGCCGCAGCGACACAGAATCCGGCTCAACCTTCTCAACGACGTAAACAACACAAGGAGAATTTGTTTGTATTTTTATTTACATTTTATATTTTTGTACATATTGTTAGGAGGGGGGTTGAGGGGCAGTTTCTCTCGGCAGCAGCAGCAGCGATCTCCTCAGACCAAATCGGTGCTTCTTTACGAAAGATTTTACTTGGTTGACCGTGTTAACGATATCTCGACAGACGACAGAAAAACCTGTAAAAAACATGGAAAGAAAAAGGTGTTAAGCCGTTGAACTCAGAGCATTCCAGTAAATGTAATGTACACACTTTATGTACTTTAGCTGTACCATAACTAGTTTGTTTGTATGGGAGGGCAAGGCCAAAGAAAAGGAGCCTCTTCTTTTTCTTTTTCCTTTATTTTTGTTTTTGTCAGCGACTTTTTGTTTTGATGACGGCCTGTTTTGATGTATGTGCGAAGTTTGTTGTTTGACAATAAACCGGACTTTTATTTTGTGAGTTGTATTTTGCATCTCTGCTTGTTCTTCTTCTCTCCGACGGTCTGCCAGATTATAAAATGAAGCAATGATTCAGTCTCAACCCTTTTCATATGAAGGACCCCATTTCACCCAAACAATGTATTTTTAGATCTGATTTTGTCCAGAATTCCAAGACTATCTGTATTGTCGGTAGATAACTGTGACCAAAATCAGGGATGCAAACTAGTCACTTTCAGGTGACCGTCACCTTTTCGATCCCAAAATAAGGCGCTTAAGTGAATGATTTGTGAGTGATTTTGTGTCTGCCCTGTTATGTCACATTTTTCACTGTCCATGAGTTTTGCCAGCCTGAAAATAGTCTACATTTCTTGTGCATTCTCTAATTGTATCTTTTTGTAATTTAAATGATGGTGAAATAGAACAATTCTCAAGGAGCCCTGGTGGTCCCCAGACCCCACATTGAGAACCACTGAAATAAAGACTTCAATATATAACTCAGGTTTAAAAGCAGAACAGCAGCGCCCTCCAGTGTCATCAGGGTTATTGGCAAGTAAGTTCTTCACAATAAAATGAATTTGCTTTGCTATGTGGTGCATGCAAAAATAAGAAGGAAGTAAAAGCGTGTAAATTGTGCCTTTTGCAATAAAAGCATCATTTAGAACACTTCTAGCCAAAGGCATTCCAAAAATAATTATGGATATGGGGGCATCAGGAATTTAGGGGGGGGCACAGACTGGCAGCCTAAGTAACTGTAATAAAGTTGTGTAGACTAGTCTGATCTGATATTGATGATCTTGGTGTCAAATCATACGTTTCTTTATGATGAATAATTGCTCAGAAGCTTTCTTCTATCTCATAATTCAAGACTCAAAATAAGTGATTGCTATAACTGTCCAAACCTACTGTAACATTTTGAATTGTGATATAGAAGGAAGCTCTGAGCAAACTCAGAGCAAAGCTTCTGAGCAATTCTGAGCTATCTATTTATCTCAGTCATTCAAAAAAGTTAAATGTAGGGGAGAGTTTCTATTGATGGAAATATCAACATGCCAAATTTTCGCCATAATATGAAGGGTTTCCATTTCAATTATTATTATTTAATTCATGATGCCCGCATATCAAATTCTTTTTGGAATGGCTATATGTGTAGCAAATTATATATGCTTTCACCCCCAAATCCACCATTGCTATGGAACTTTTAGCTAAACTGCCCCACTACTGCAAGTCAAGAAATATCAAATAACAGACCAAAACAGTTTACATTTCTGGTGCATTTTCTAATTGTATTAACTTCTTCTTGTGAATTTAATGGCCATCGTTTTGCTGGGGAGTCGGGACCCACCTCAAGGACCCCTGGTGGTCCCTGCTGGACCCCATGTTCTGAACAACAAGAATACTTCAACAAATGACTCAGCAGCGCCCCCTGGTGTCTTTAGAATCAGAATCAGGTTTATTGCCAAGTCAGTTTTCACAATACAAGGAAATTGGTGTAGGCGTCAGGGGTGGAAAGTGGATAGAATGTCTTGCAGGTGCTATACTACACCAACCTTCATCCTCCATATTGTTCTCCCGCCCCCAGCTTCATGCATCCCTGAATACACACATCACATGTGCCCATATGGTGTAGAAATTAGAAACACTTGATCATATGTATAGTAACTTATTTAAATGGTGCATATCATTTGTGAATGTCAAAACTTAACACAGCACCTCCACCCCTGCAGCATGCCTCCACCCAGCCTGTGAGCTCCAGAGCAGCATGCCTCCACCCAGCCTGTGAGCTCCAGAGCAGCATGCCTCCACCCAGCCTGTAAGCTCCAGAGCATGCCTCCACCCAGCCTGTGAGCTCCAGAGCAGCATGCCTCCACCCAGCCTGTAAGCTCCAGAGCAGCATGCCTCCACCCAGCCCGTGAGCTCCAGAGCAGCATGCCTCCACCCAGCCTGTGAGCTCCAGAGCAGCATGCCTCCACCCAGCCCGTGAGCTCCAGAGCAGCATGCCTCCACCCAGCCTGTGAGCTCCAGAGCAGCATGCCTCCACCCAGCCTGTGAGCTCCAGAGCAGCATGCCTCCACCCAGCCTGTGAGCTCCAGAGCAGCATGCCTCCACCCAGCCTGTAAGCTCCAGAGCAGCATGCCTCCACCCAGCCTGTGAGATCCAGAGCAGCACACCTCCACCCAGCCTGTGAGCTCCAGAGCAGCATGCCTCCACCCAGCCTGTGAGCTCCAGAGCAGCATGCCTCCACCCAGCCTGTAAGCTCCAGAGCATGCCTCCACCCAGCCTGTGAGCTCCAGAGCAGCATGCCTCCACCCAGCCTGTAAGCTCCAGAGCAGCATGCCTCCACCCAGCCCGTGAGCTCCAGAGCAGCATGCCTCCACCCAGCCTGTAAGCTCCAGAGCATGCCTCCACCCAGCCCGTGAGCTCCAGAGCAGCATGCCTCCACCCAGCCCGTGAGCTCCAGAGCAGCATGCCTCCACCCAGCCCGTGAGCTCCAGAGCAGCATGCCTCCACCCAGCCCGTGAGCTCCAGAACAGCATGCCTCCACCCAGCCTGTGAGCTCCACAGCAGCATGCCTCCACCCAGCCTGTAAGCTCCAGAGCAGCATGCCTCCACCCAGCCTGTAAGCTCCAGAGCAGCATGCCTCCACCCAGCCTGTGAGCTCCAGAGCAGCACGCCTCCACCCAGCCTGTGAGCTCCAGAGCAGCATGCCTCCACCCAGCCTGTAAGCTCCAGAGCCGGCCTGGGACACCTAACGTAACCGTGTCCTGCAACGGACACCTGGACGCCTGTTTCGTCACGTCCGGGTCAGAGGTCTCTCGACGTGGTTTCCGGTACTTTAGCAGGCATTTCAGATGCTGGATCGCCGCTTTGTGAAAGTGGAACTAATTTATACATCTATATGTGTCAATATGTGGAATTTCATATGAATATGTGCATGGTAACATGTCAAATTACTTTAGGAATTACTTTAAGTGACTTTGATGACAGAAAGCCATAAGACGTGCTTGGGCGACGAGAGTTACTGATCGTTAAAGTTGCTAGCTTGCTAGCTAGCTAACGCTAGTTTTGTCTAAAACACAACAAGGCCAGCATGTGGCAATAATGCAGCAAAATGGGACTCAGCGACCACTACAAGCCACTCTTTGTTGACTATTACTGGCTTGCTAACCACTGGCTTGCTAGTCTCGCTAGCCAGCCTCTCTTCCTTTCCGTCAGAGAGAGAGGCTGGCTAGCGAGACTACTGGCTTGCTAACCAGCAGAGCCGCAGAGTGAGCTGTCCGTAACAGGACAAGAGCAGCTTTCAGTTAAGACGCCAGCGGTAGCGTCCGTTCCCCGACTCTGGTAAATCAAAGACA
>NC_139639.1:10587677-10590177 GCF_964638095.1 Poromitra crassiceps
CTGACAACATAGCATGGGACAACCTAACTTGAGCAAGTCTGGTGCAAACGATAAAAGAAAAAATTTAATAGAAAAAAAATTGAACGAAATTATCAGTAAAGTCAACGGGACAAATACTGACATTAAAATGCAACCAACTCTGGTGGATGGATAATAAGACATCCTCACAGAGACAAGAAGTAAACAATAAAAGTGCCATCTTAAATAAAAATAAAAATCATAAAATCATAAAATCATAAAAGTGCCATCATAAAAGTGCCATCATAAAGTGCCAGTGCAAGTGTCAGTATCAGGAACTGAAACATCACGTACGATTTCTACCTACCTCTGGCAACATTGACTGCTCGGATCGAGGCAGGGACGAAGGAATGTTTGTACCTATTTTTTGTAGTCCTAGGGGCACGAAAACGAAAGCCAGAAGGCAGTAGCGTATACTCTGTACTGAGTGGGTGGGCACTGTCGGAACAGATGGTCAGGGCTTTCTTGAGGAGCTGTCGATTATAAAAGAGATTGAGGCTTTCCAGTTGGATGCCAATAATTTTGGAAGCGGTTTTCACAATTCTCCAAAGAGAGTTCTTATCTTTGATAGCGAGGTTACCGTACCAACAGATAGAGGAGAAGGAAATGACCGAATGAATGTAGGCACTATAATACAATTTCATCAGGTTTTTGTCGACATTGAACCGTTTCCTAAGACAGTGAAGGCGTTGCTGGCCCTTCTTGCACAGCATGTCAGTGTTTACATCAAATTTCAGTTTATTGTCAATAATCGTGCCCAGATACTTGTAACTGGATACGATCTCCACTGGTTGGCCATGGACAACACTGTTCTGGGTAGAACAGGGGCTACGTCTAAAGTCTATACATACCTCTTTGGTTTTTGTTATGTTAAGTTCAAGATCACATGCATCAGCATTCTGAATCAGCTGGAGAGTCTTTAGGGTCTTTTTGGGGCAGCCTGATAAAACAGTCATCCAGCCTAGAAGTAACAAATGCCTGAACTGAGTCATCAGTGCTCAAGTCCAAGTCCAGTCACAAGTCCTGTCCGGACTCAAGCACTCCAACACATTGGTAAATGAATGTAAGCATTTGGAATGGCAGTGCTTCCAAATGAACACAAGCTATTTGAGTTTTTGAATGTTGTGCCTAATGTGACATGATTTAGTCTACATAATGTGACATTATTTAGTCTGCATCATGTGACATTATTTAGTCTACATCATGTGACATTATTTAGTCTACATCATGTGACATTATTTAGTCTACATCATGTAGAGGAGAGAAAAGGACACATTGTGTGGAGTGTTTTTCAAAAAGTGTGACAGAGAATTACAAAGTGAGTGAAATGCAAAAAATGGACCTGTAGGTCTGCAGACAGCTTGAAGGATTTGACGTGTCCGACAGTGAGTGTCCAGGGCCGTAGCTAGCTATGAGGACGGGGAGGTCCGGACCTCCCCTAATATTTCAGAGATTTTTTTAATATTTCAGAGATTTTTTTTTTTTTTTTTTTTTTTAGCCTTTATTTAACCAGGTTTGTCCCATTGAGATCAAAGATCTCTTTTACAAGAGAGACCTGGCCAAGAAACAGCAGCAACACAAAGTTACAACAAACAAACACATAAACACATACAATTGAAAAACATTAAAATGATAAAATAAAACATTTGCATACAGACAGCCTGTTCTCAAGAGATTTTACCATAGCCTTAAAACCATTTAAGGTTACTAAGCTATTAAGTTTAAGATCAGACTGCAGACTGTTCCATGCGGTGGGTGCAGAGAACCTAAAAGCTTTCTTCCTCAATTCAGTTCGGACTTTGGGAACAGAAAATTGTAGAGTGTCCTGAGAACGAAGATTGTAAAAAAATAAAACAATCTGCATGGAAAACAGGAAAAGCATGAAAAACACGGGATCGCTTTTATTTTGAAACGAAAGGCAGGTCAGGCAGGAAGTCATCTGACGCCGCGTCCGCGGTAACTTGATTCTGAGAGAGCAGCAGCATGGTGGTGAGTGATGACTGTCTGTCTGCCTGGCGAGATAATTGAAGGTGAGCGAGCTGCGAGACAGTGAGCGAGTGAACGACAGACAGTGAGTGACACACACTGACAGATTTTTTAGCAACAACCAAGAAAGTAAGTGTCTAGTCTGTCTAAGTAACTTTATGTGTTGTGTACGGCTTGGGTTGTGTACCTGTGTTTGTAGGTGTCATTTTGATATGAATTTGGCTAAAACAGTTTGTGTTTGTTAGTTACAATTATGTTGACAGGAGAGCTGAGCAGGTGGTGACATGAAAGAGAATATACTGAATAATGACATCACAACAGTATAATCCTAATGTTGATTTAAAATGATATATTACTCTAAATATGGCTTAAAAAGGGGGGGGAAAAAACTAAAAATGTTTTCGGCGGCGCCCTAACGGGCGCCGCCGAATCCACCTCCCCTTGCTGGACCTCCCCTATTTCGGAACCCTGGCTACGGCCCTGTGAGTGTCCCACA
>NC_139639.1:10595177-10650177 GCF_964638095.1 Poromitra crassiceps
CACTGGCACCTTCGAGAGCCTGGCACTGGCACCTCCTAGCACCTTCGAGAGCCTGGCACTGGCACCTTCGAGAGCCTGGCACTGGCACCTCCTAGAGCCTGGCACTGGCACCTGGCACCTTCGAGAGCCTGGCACTGGCACCTCCTAGCACCTTCGAGAGCCTGGCACTGGCACCTTCGAGAGCCTGGCACTGGCACCTCCTAGCACCTTCGAGAGCCTGGCACTGGCACCTTCGAGAGCCTGGCACTGGCACCTCCGAGGGCCTGGCATTGGCACCTCCTAGAGCCTGGCATTTGCACCATCTAGAGCCTGGTACTGCCTGGCACCTCCTAGAGCCTGGCATTGGCACCTTCGAGAGCCTGGCACTGGCACCTTCGAGAGCCTGGCACTGGCACCTCCTAGAGCCTGGCATTGGCACCTCCTAGAACCTGGCACTGGCACCTTCTAGAGCCTGGCACTGGCATGTGTGTCTAAAAGAATGACTCTACCCTCTGTCCAGATTAAGACGGGGAGGCTCCCTCAGTCAGGCAGGTCTGCCTCTGTCTTAGGGGAGGTGATCTGAGGGGAGGGGGGGGGGTGAGGGGGAGGAGATCTGGGGGGGGGGGGTGATCTGGGGGGAGGTGATCTGAGGAGAGGACAGACAGGCAGGGGTTTCCTGGCTGGCTGTGTCAGAGGACTCTACCTTCTATTTAAAGTATCTGGGTCTCTCTCGTCCTCTGAGGAACACTATAATTACACTGTGACATCTGGAAATCATGAGAAGATCAGAAAGACTCACTACAGCAAAGTAAAAATACTCCATTACAAGTCAAGTCCTGCAAGAAAAATCCTACAAGTAGGAAGAGTTCTTAAAGGAGCAGTTCACAGAAAAACATTTGGCACATGATCTCACACATATCCAAACCTTTTGCAGACATTGATTTAGTTTGACAGTTATAGAGACACTGTGTAGATACTGTGTAGACTATAGAGAGCCAAAGTGAAACGTCACTTCCTGCTTTCAGTGCTGCGAAAAATATGAATGGCGGTGGACGGAGAATAAGGTGACTTTTTTGATCCCGTTTGAATTGTGCCACGGGGTGCCAGCGCTAATTTTGTCAATTTAAAACATAACTTTGCATGTCAAGAAAGTCACAGTTTGTCGTCAAACTGAAACGTAGAGGTTAGTTTTGTATAAAAACGACATGGCTCGTGGAAGCTCGTGGCATGTCGCCGGTCTTCAGATTTGCCGGTAGAGAAAGTGACGTCACTTAGTGTATGTAGTCTTTATGATTTATAACTTTTAGTGCAACAGTTTGGCGACAAACTGTGACTTTCTTGACATGCAAAGTTATGTTTTAAATTGACCAAATTTGCGTTAGTATCCCGTGGCACAATTCAAACGGGATCAAAAAAGTAACCTTATCACCGCCATTCATATTTTTCTCAGCGCTGCTACAGAGAGAAAGCAGGAAGTGACGTTTCACTTTGGCTTTCTATTGAGGACGAATGATGTCACCACAACATCAAACAGGAGTAGCAGGAGATCCCTTCATTCTCTGCTGATGGCTCAGAAGATGAGCCCGATCCAGCCATGATCTAAAGTTCAAGCTACAGCTATCCAGATGAGCCCGATCCAGCCATGATCTAAAGCTCAAGCTACAGCTATCCAGATGAGCCCGATCCAGCCATGATCTAAAGCTCAAGCTACAGCTATCCAGATGAGCCCGATCCAGCCATGATCTAAAGCTCAAGCTACAGCTATCCAGATGAGCCCGATCCAGCCATGATCTAAAGCTCAAGCTACAGCTATCCAGATGAGCCCGATCCAGCCATGATCTAAAGTTCAAGCTACAGCTATCCAGCAGTTGCTCATACACGCATCTCTAGCGCACACACAGCAAACAGCAGCTCCATGTGTGACGATCACACTAAACATGTGTTCACACAGCCAGCCCACTGCATCGCTGTGATAAACACACTCCAGGTGACACCGCTTCTCAGTGTCCATCTTCTGCGTGACGCGATATATGGAAGAGGTGTCACCCTGTGTCAATCTTTCCCTAGAGGTCCCTCCAGTGGCACAACTACTGTACTACATCCATCATATGTTTCATATACTGTCAGTGATACTGATAAGTGGGAAAAGATGATATTCTCAATATTTGAGGAAGTCATCTCAGGCTGATGTCATGATTATGATCTGTTGCGTCAGGGCGTATCATGATGTCATGATTATGATCTGTTGCGTCAGGGCGTATCATGATGTCATGATTATGATCTGTTGCGTCAGGGTGTATCATGATGTCATGATTATGATCTGTTGCATCAGGGTGTATCATGATGTCATGATTATGATCTGTTGCGTCAGGGCGTATCATGATGTCATGATTATGATCTGTTGCGTCAGGGCGTATCATGATGTCATGATTATGATCTGTTGCGTCAGGGCGTATCATGATGTCATGATTATGATCTGTTGCGTCAGGGCGTATCATGATGTCATGATTATGATCTGTTGCGTCAGGGTGTATCATGATGTCATGATTATGATCTGTTGCGTCAGGGTGTATCATGATGTCATGATTATGATCTGTTGCGTCAGGGTGTATCATGATCATAACACAGACAGACAGCTGCTGGCTGAGCTGGAGGCCATGTGGACACAGCATCTATTAATAAAGCACCAGCTGATCTCTCATACACTCTCTCTCTCTCTCTCTCTCTCACACACACACACACACACACACACACACGACATAAGAGGATGCCAGGATTCGGGGGGGAGTTTTTGTTTTCCCCCGTTTTGGGTGTGGTTTCTGAATGATGATGCGCTCCACAGTGTCTCTATGAATGGGTGAATTCCAGGGCATGTCTGAAAGGGGGCGGGGCTATAGACTGTATAAATGGGTGAGTTGTATAAAAAGTTCACTGCCTGTACAGTTGTCATCATAAATGGTGAAATTAGCTAGAGAGCAAAACCATAAGCAGGCTGTAAACATGTTTATGTTTACTTAGTGTCCTCTAGAGAGAGAGTGGCGTCAGTGGAGCCAGGAATGGGTCTCGCGCTACTTTTGCATGCTAACATAAAGCTGATAGTGTACAATTTGATTCAAGGGGGGAAAAACCCTTTCAGAGTACAACACAAACTATCTATTTTGCTGCAACTCGACAGTGCTGCTTAATCCAGGACCTTACTTCCTGGAACTCTTGAGAGTAAAAAGCTGGTACATTGGAGTGAATGGAGATGTCGGGACTCTTCTATCTATATGGCTCTGTGCCTACTGTAAAGTCAGACACTTTACCATGGGGGGGGGGATGGGGAATGATTCCCTTTTGGAGCCAGCCTCAAGTGGCCATTTGAGGAACTATAGTTTTTGACACTTCGTTTTTCTAAAGCGGAGGTTGCTGCTTGGGTACAACAGGCTGGTGCTGCGGCCAGTCAGGTGACACAGGCCAGTGGTCAGGTGACACAGGCCAGTGGTCAGGGGACACAGGCAGAGCTCATTGCAATAACTCAACAGGACAGAGGACACACACACACGCGCACGCGCGCGCACACACAGACACGCACACGCACACGCACACGCACACACACACACACACACACACACACACACACACACACTCACACAAACAAACAAACAAACAAACAAACACACACACACACACACACACACACACACACACACACACACACACACACACACACACACACACACACACACACACACACACACACACACACACAGTCAGGGCACACTGTTGTACCATTGTGGTTCAGTGGAAACAATAGGACTTGTCCAGTGCATTGTGTGTGTGTGTGTGTGTGTGTGTGTGTGTGTGTGTGTGTGTGTGCTGCAGACCCAAGCTGCCAAAGCCTAGATTTATGCCAAGATGAATTGACATGTTATGGAGATGGGGCTGAGGCCAACATGACATGTAGTGATGGAGAAAATTTACATCACATTAGCCTTTATTTGGACAATCACTAGTTATTAATATATTCATATACATTTCCATTTTAGTTACATATAGTTATGACACAGACATATTTCATAGTTAGATGACCTGTGTACATACACAGATAGACTTCATATTTAGATAACTTGTACCATACATTTGCAGCTCCTCTCGATCGCACACTGTGCCCTGCACTGTGTCATGTCACCTTGCTACGGTGCTCTCTACAGGGCCAGAATAACAGATAGGTTGAGTCTACTGAATGGCCTTCCAGTGTGCGTCAAGACAATCTGATGTGCGTCAAGACATGTAATCTGATGTGCGTCAAGACATGTTATCTGATGTGTGTCCTATAAGTGTCTTTGAGTTTCTGTTCAATGTATGTAAGCCTGTGTATCCATCCGTGAATATACAAGAGTGCATCTCTTGGCCAAGATCTATGTTCAATACATCATATCAGACGACTTCTTCTGACTCCTGGCTCCATCATTTCATTACAACTGGTTTTCCTTCAAGTGGTTCACTGTTTACCTTTTGGCTCTGGAATTTCATCCTCCATCATGTAGTAATCACATTACTGTCAAACAGACAGTACATTACATTACAACATTACATTGCTACAGCTGATTTTCAACAAGAGGCTGTGTCTCCAAAGGGTCCCCGTGATGTGGAAAATGTCCTGTATCGTTCCTGTACCTAAAAAGCCACGACCCAGTGGCTCCAACGACTACAGGCCGGTAGCTCTGACGTCCCACATCATGAAGACCCTGGAGAAACTCGTCCTGGAGCAGCTCAGGCCTATGGTCAAACCATCCCTTGACCCCCTCCAGTTCGCCTACCAGCCCCGACTGGGAGTGGAGGACGCTGTCATCTACCTGATCAACCGCGCCTACGCCCACCTTGACAACCCGGCCAGCACTGTGAGAGTCATGTTCTTCGACTTCTCCAGTGCTTTCATCAGGCCGGCTCTACTGGGTGAGAAGCTGACAGCGATGGGGGTGAATGCCCCCCTGGTGGCCTGGATTGTGGACTACCTGTCTGGCAGACCACAGTATGTGCGCCTGCAGAACTGTGTGTCAGACAGAGTGGTCAGCAATACGGGAGCACCACAGGGGACGGTCTTCTCTCCCTTCTTCTTCACCATCTACACCACGGACTTCACCTACCAGACAGAGTCTTGCCACCTTCAGAAGTTCTCTGACGACCTGCGATAGTGGGATGTATCAAAGATGAGGAACCCTCTCCTCCTCCTCAGGTCTGTGAGGGCAGCGATGGCGTGAGAGAGGAACCCTCTCCTCCTCTACACTGTGATACGGCCAGGAGGCCCAGAGAAGGTCATCCATTAAACATGACCATCTAAAAATAAAGACCTCCTCCTTTCACAGGAACTGCCCCCTTGAATCTGGGCCACAGCTTCAAGTGGTTTGCATCCTACATGACAGAAAGAGAGAGAGAGAGAGAGCGAAGGGGAGAGAGTCTTTACAGTGTGTGTCAGAGGAAGAGAGAGAGTCTTGTGTCAGAGGAAGAGAGAGAGTCTTGTGTCAGAGGAAGAGAGAGAGTCTTGTGTCAGAGGAAGAGAGAGAGTCTTGTGTCAGAGGAAGAGAGTCTTGTGTCAGAGGAAGAGAGAGAGTCTTGTGTCAGAGGAAGAGAGTCTTGTGTCAGAGGCAGAGAGAGAGGCTTGTGTCAGAGGAAGAGAGAGAGTCTTGTGTCAGAGGAAGAGAGTGAGTCTTGTGTCAGAGGAAGAGAGAGAGTCTTGTGTCAGAGGAAGAGAGTCTTGTGTCAGAGGAAGAGAGATAGTCTTGTGCCAGAGGAAGAGAGAGAGTCTTGTGTCAGAGGAAGAGAGTGAGTCTTGTGTCAGAGGAAGAGAGTCTTGTGTCAGAGGAAGAGAGTCTTGTGTCAGAGGAAGAGAGTCTTGTGTCAGAGGAAGAGAGAGAGTCTTGTGTCAGAGGAAGAGTCTTGTGTCAGAGGAAGAGGGTCTTGTGTCAGAGGAAGAGAGAGAGTCTTGTGTCAGAGGAAGAGAGTCTTGTGTCAGAGGAAGAGAGTCTTGTGTCAGAGGAAGAGAGATAGTCTTGTGTCAGAGGAAGAGAGAGAGTCTTGTGTCAGAGGAAGAGGGTCTTGTGTCAGAGGAAGAGAGAGAGTCTTGTGTCAGAGGAAGAGAGAGAGTCTTGTGTCAGAGGAAGAGAGTCTTGTGTCAGAGAAAGAGAGAGAGAGTCTTGTGTCAGAGGAAGAGATAGAGTCTTGTGTCAGAGGAAGAGAGAGAGTCTTGTGTCAGAGGAAGAGAGAGAGTCTTGTATCAGAGGAAGAGAGAGAGAGTCTTGTGTCAGAGGAAGAGAGAGTCTTGTGTCAGAGGAAGAGAGAGAGTCTTGTGTCAGAGGAAGAGAGAGAGTCTTGTGTCAGAGGAAGAGAGACAGAGTCTTGTGTCAGAGGAAGAGAGAGAGAGTCTTGTGTCAGAGGAAGAGAGAGAGTCTTGTGTCAGAGGAAGAGAGATAGTCTTGTGTCAGAGGAAGAGAGAGAGAGTTTTGTGTCAGAGGAAGAGAGAGTCTTGTGTCAGAGGAAGAGAGAGAAGGAGACAGTCTTTACAATGTGTGTCAGAGGAAGAGAGAGAGAGGGGGAGAGAGAGAGAGAGGGGGGGGGGAGAGTCTTTACAATGTGTGTCAGAGGAAGAGAGAGAGAGGGGGAGAGAGTCTTTACAATGTGTGTCAGAGGAAGAGAGAGAGAGTGAGAGTCTACAGTGTGTGCACTGCAGGCTCTCTCTCTCTCTCTCTCCCTATGTGTCAGAAGGCTCTTTCACACCGGCCTTGAAAGCCGAAAAATGCACGGAAAATAGGATTAGTGCCTCCGATGTGAAAGTCGTGAACGCGCTTTGGTGGACAATTGTTTTACGCCTTTTGTCCCGCGACGGGAGGTAGTAACAGCGCCGGGTTACCTGGCAACCCGCCTCCACTTGAAAGGTCGTCGCAGCGAGCCGGAAAAGGTGCGAATGGTCTGCTCATTCATAAAAAAAATTACAGGGGAAATCACCTCATGTATCAAGAAAGTGCACGAGTGAAAGTAAAAAAAAGTAGCCTATACAATCATGACTGCAGGGACGCCAGGAGGAATGCTCCGTGCGGTTAGGCTTTATGCTCAAACGATGTTGACATTAGTAGGTAGGCTACAATTAACGGATATAATAATAAGCTTCAGAGGGCTATTAGCTGTCTGTGGCGAGTTGGTCTGAGGTTATTCCCTCTCGAAATCAGCTCTGTGCATTCCCTTACAAAAACTACTAACGAGTCATGTGCATTTATAGCCTATACTATTCCCCCGACGAACGTTATGCAGACTGCAGCTGTTTGATATGCGGGCGGTCGTGTATCGTTCCAATTTTAGTAGGACACCATATCGATCTGCCCGCCCACCATGCGAGTGCACCATCCTCCCTGCTCAGCGGACTAGGAGGGAAGTCTTGTTGAATGAATTCGTTCATCATACAGTAGCCTAGGCTACACTAACCTATGAAAATATACATTTGGGCTAGGAGGAGAAGGAAATCCCTCCGCTCGCCTTTCAATCCGGGAGCAGGGGATTTCACCTGAAAGTACACAGCAGCACGATAATGTGGCCGTGCTGCTTGGCTCGTGTGAAAGCAATTTCTGTGGCGAGGCGGCTGGCTTTACGGGACTCCTAAACGGCAATTTTTGCGCGATCTGTGTGTGAAAGAGCCCAGAGTAAGGTTTGTGAAGGGGAGAGAGTCTTTACAGTGTGTGTATGAAACCCATGACCAAAACACTCATTCTGTCATTGTGTTACTTATGGATGGTGAGTGCCAAAGTCACACCCTCTTCCAGGTTCAGCATGAGACCTAAGATTCATTCATTTCCACATAGACATTTTGTAACATCTTTATAAAAAAAATTGTTGTACTTGGTCAAACCAAGTGATTCAGCTATTCAGAATCAGGAGAGACTAGGCGTGTCACGATACACTCAGTTCACGATACACTCAGTTCACGATACGATACGATACACGATATTGGGTTCATGATAACGATACGATACGATATTTTAACAATATTTTTTTGCGATCGATTTGTAAGTTGAGGGGGCATCCTCCACGCTAATTTGAGTAATTTCACCATTTTCATCCTCCGTGTCTGTAACGTCCCTCGTCTGTTCAAACAATGCAATGAAAAGGAGAGCGAGCATGTAATCAGATGCAGATCAGTGCCACCATGTGCAGCTTCTTTTTATCACGATATGAGATTTCATCTCAACGATTATATTGTGACATCTCTAGGACCAGGAGAGACCGTAGAACATTTCACTCTGGAAAAAAAAACACACAATTTGTTTTAAATCCGCTTTTAAGTTTTGGTCCGAGTGAAATGTAGCTGAATCGCTTGGTTTGTCCAAGTACAACTATTTTTATAAGCATTTTACAAAACGTCTAAGGAGAAATTAATGGGGGAATGAAATCGTACCCAGACCCCTTGAAACCCCCTCAAGGACCCCTGGGCCCTCAAGGGGGGCTTTGAGAACGACTGTGCAACATTCACCCATTGACTCATGATGACTCCAAGTTTCACCTGCCAACTCTCCACTTCTCCTCCTCCTCCTCCTCCCCCTCCTCCTCCTCCCCCACCAGCTTCCCTCCCCTTCCCTCCCCCTTCCTTCAACCCCCCCCCCCCTCTCAGTCACTCCCTGAAGTTCTCGCCTTGCTCTCTGAGGTGAGCTGCATGATTGGGCGGTAGGTCGCAGAGGGGTAGGCTTTTGGAAATCACATGGTTTATATCTCCAGCTCTGTGAGACGCCATTTTGGAGGAAAGTTTGGAATTTCTACAAGAAATAAGGAGGAAGAAGTAACCTTAGAGGGAAAGAGAGGAGGGATCACACACAGAGAGAAGTTTGACACGAATGCATTATAACGCTGGGCTGGATCGGGGCTAACAGAGAGTTAGACGTTAGACTTTGCACGGCATGAGTTGAGGTGCGCCACCGGGCTGGGCTTTACTAAGTTGGGTTAGTTTTGTGTGTGTGTTTTGTGTGTGTGTGTGAAAAGCCTTAATCATTTCCTCTCCAGGCCAGGTGCAGCAGTAGGCTACGTTATATCAGCCCAGGCATGCAGCACTAGCCTGCACGGATTTAGCCCGGGTTACACTGCGGGTTTGCATAGATTTTTAGCACGGAATCAGGCTCCTAGTTGGTGCTAAACACCCGCTGTTTACTGCCGTGTGCGTGTGTCAGCCTGCGCGCTGCGCTGCACGGGGCAAGGAGCCTCTCTAGCGGGGAACTCCAGCACGGCGACCCGGTGACGCTCACCCGGTGTACCGGGACTTCGGTGGTGTTTTGTGGAACACTTCCCCGGCGTGTGTCTCCGTATCTCCCCCCCTCCTCCTCCTCCTCCTCCTGGCCTGACTGCTGCTGCCTGGAGGGAGAGTTTGTTGGAGTGTTTTGGGGGAACTTGCTGTGTCGTCGTGGAGCTCCTCCGACACAGCAGCGGCAGACAGCGGGAGAGAAGGCTTACATCATCGGCTGTACAAACATAAGAAGCAGCCTGTCTCTGGAGGTGTGTGTGGCTACTGAGCTAGCTCCATACCGAGCCGAGCCAGACCCGACCATGCCAGTCAGAAAGAAAGGTAAGCCGCCTTTCACCTATGAACCAGCAAGCTAGCAGTGCTAACGGTAACACCGATCCAACTACAACCGAGCCCCGTAGACCTGCCTAACACACTGACATACATACAGAACACACACACTCTGCACTCTGTTAGCACACAGGGAACTCGGGAGAAAAGCAGGCTTATTTGGGCCATGAGCCGTGCTGTGCCGTGCCGTGCCAGGTCAGGTAAAGTGAGTTAAAGTAGGCTAGCCGGTTAGCCACTGTTGCTAACCAAGTTGTTTATGGGGCAGCTTGTCTACTCTGGAGACAAACCCAACTCAAAATAACTCACATACAGCACATATTCAACAGTCACCACTATAGGCTGTCACTTTATGGCCATTCAATGTATTATAATAATAATGCAATTATTTTTTCATTATTAATAAAGTAATATCCCTATGGTGTTGAACAATATTCATATAATATTGAAAAATCACTATGCCTACTTTTACTCTAATTTGGACACAAAAACGGTCATATTTATACAGGGACTTGTATGCATGTGGTACACAATAGTGAATTTAAATTAATTTAACTTCATATTATATTTTATGTTCCACGTCATTGAGGAATATTTCTGCTGAAATGCAACTATTGAGCCTCTCAAAATCACTTTTCTTGAAACAATTTTAAAGTTCTGAAAAGTGTATTATAAGAAACACTTCAAATCTGAAGTGCAATATTCTGTCAAATAATTAGAATGAGTTTTTTGTGGGTATCTTTCAGCCCTGCATGATCCGAGCATTAGACCAAAAACATGAAGACCAGTTTTAGGAGGTATTGATGAGGTCTCCTGTATTATAACTCCCTTCATTCATTGGAAATGGATTTAGCATGAATTAAGGAATATAAATGTAAGTAAAATCTAAATGTAAGGCTATTTTAAGGGATAACTCACTGTTGGTAAAGCAGCCTGTTGACTGAAAATCAGATCCAAACGTTCCCTCACCGCAGTGTCCCCCCGCCTGTGTCCCCGAGAGACTTGAGACTTGATTGGACTTGTGACCAAAGTCTTATTTATTTATTTATTTGTTTATTTGTTTATTTGACAGGGAGGACGGTACATATTAATGAACATTGCTGTAAATATGCCAGAATTAGCCAAAAGGCTAGTTTACATCTGTAGTCCCTGGCCAGATGTTATGTTACAATATACTCTTAAAACAACAAAAAAGAGGTGAAGATAAAACACAATTATTGAAATAAGATGCAAACAGCAACTCATGATAATTGATCAAATTGACGTGTTATAGAAAATGTTGATGTTAATGATAATAATACAGCTAAAGTCAAGTCTTGAGACTCAATTCTTGAGACTTGACTTGGACTTGCCCTTCAAAGACTTGAGACTTGACTTGGACTCTAGCTCAAAGACTTGAAACTTGACTTGGACTCTAGCTCAAAGACTTGAAACTTGACTTGGACTCTAGCTCAAAGACTTGAGACATGACTGGTACAAAATGACTTGTGTGCCTCTCTGTGTCCCTATGTCAGATGCGCAGCGCGCCATGCTGCTCCTGGAGGAGTACCGTGTGAAGCTGAGCCACACAGAGGACCGGCAGCTCCGCCTCTCCATCCAGAGGGTCATCGACATCTTCCAGAGCAACCTCTTCCAGGCTCTCATAGGTACCACCACCTCGCAGAGAGAGAGAGATGAGAGTAGATCAGTGGGTGACATTTGAACACTGAACCTCTGATAGATTTAGTGTCTATCAGAGAGATGGAGATCAGAGATTTAGTTTTAAAATGAAGGATTTCACCCTGGTTATTTTTTATTGTAACCATTAGCATGTGTCCCCCAAAACATGCTAATTATTAGTCATCATCAAAGTAATTGAAAAGACTTAAATTTGATCCAAGTGAGTGTTTGAATCCTGGGTCGCTTTTAGTAGATTCACCAACAAAACTTTAATAAATAATGAATTACGTATTTTGTCATCTAATAAGTCATGCTTCTCCCTTCCCTCTGTCGTCACAGATATCCAGGAATTTTATGAAGTGACCTTATTGGACAGTCAGAAGTGGGTGGAGTCTTCCAAGGGGGCGGAACCCATGCAGCCGGTCAACCTGTGGGACTTCTCCAGCCTTCAAAGCCCCACGGTGGCCTCCGACACTCTGCCCAGCCTTAGCACCAGCATCGAGGTAAGAGACAAAAAACACACCGATCAGCTGGGAAACTAAATTCTAGGGATGGGCATCGAATTTCGAATTTTCGAATAATCGTTGTTATTATCGAGGTCGACTTTTATTATTGAAAGTCGAAATTCGATTTTTTTTTTTTTTTTTTTTTTGAGTGAAATGTTGCATTGTCTCCCCTGATTCTAAGTATAGTCGAATCGCTTGGTTTGAGCAAGTAAAACCATTTTCATAAGCATTTTAAGCAAGGTTTATGGAAAAATGAATGGCGGATGAAATCCCATGAAGAGGGAGAGGGGGTGACTTTGGCACCCCTTTGGCACTCAGACCTGAGCCTACTAAATATTTAATGAACCACTCATGATTGTCAAAACTGTTTTTTATTTTCGAAAATGTCAATGTCATGTAACATGTTCTTTACTTCAGTGGTGCAATGCTTGTTTGAGCTAAAAATCCACAGCAGAAGCTTTTTCTATTAATTAATAAAGCCTTAGACTTAGAATCAGGGGAGACAATGCAACATTTCACGCACAATTTTCTTTTCTTTTTTTTTTTTTCTTTTTTTTACATTTTACATTTTTTTTTCTTTCGAATTTCGATTAAAAGTCGACTTTGGCCAGCGAATTTCGAATAGTGTTTTTGCTAGAAATGCCCATCCCTACTAAATTCCTGCTGTAAAATGTCAGTTGATCAGTTGAATTCAATAATACAATTGCTTATTTCCATTCAGTACACAATCGGAGGTTGATATTCAAATCTTTCCAGCGATGCCATTGGCTGCTAGAATGTAAAGAACAATTTAAACATGTCATTACAAAGTGACAATAGTATCATTTAGATGGAGAGCTTGTAAAACTGATGGTCAAGAGTCTCATTAGTGATGACTACAGCAGAATAACATGGAGCTGATATCACCATTCATGTTCCTGACTCTGTGGCTCTGTCCTGTATCTCTGTCCTGTTGCTCTGTCCCGTGTCTCTGTCATGTGTCTCTGTCCTGTGTCTCTGTCCTGTGGCTCTGTCATGTGTCTCTGTCATGTGTCTATGTCCCGTGGCTCTGTCATGTGTCTCTGTCATGTGTCTCTGTCCCGTGGCTCTGTCCTGCGTCTCTGTCATGTGACTCTGTCCTGTGGCTCTGTCCTGTTGCTCTGTCCCGTGGCTCTGTCATGTGTCTCTGTCTCGTTGCTCTGTCCTGTGTCTCTGTCCTGTGTCTCTGTCCTGTGTCTCTGTCCAGTGGCTCTGTCCTGCTCATCTTGTCCTTCTGTTGGGTTTTTCATGTTTCATGATTTGACTCTGGGCTTGCTGGACTCTTGTCATCACATTTTTCCACCCAGCATCATTCAAGTGCCTTCACATTTAGCCATTTTTAGACACTTTAACAGTGAGCAGGTAGGAGGTTTAGTGCCTTTCTCAATGGCACTTCAGCATCACATATGACCTTTGCTGGAATTGAACCTGTCCCGTCAAGGAGCCCTAATCTAGAGCCTCCCTCATCTCAGTTCATATCCGTCCGTTTTGTTTGCAGCTTTGTGAACTCTTGACAGTTTACTGCATGTTACAGCACACTGTTTACAGCAACACCTCGCTTTCCAGCACACTGTTTACAGCAACACCTCGCTTTACAGCACACTGTTTACAACACCTCACTTTACAGCACACAGCTGTGTGCGGCTCACAGCTGTATTTTATTTATTTAAAATACAGCACACTGTTTACAGCAACAACTCGCTTTACAGCACACGGTTTACAGCAACACCTCACTTTACAGCACACGGTTTACAACTACACCTCACTTTACAGCACACAGCTTTGTGCGGCTCACAGCTGTATTTTATTTATTTATAAAAATAAATACATAAAATGCAGCAACACCTCGCTCATTCACCTCTTCACCTCTTCAGTCAAATACACCGCAATGCATCATCTCAGCAGGGGGTTAGCTGTGTGTGTGTAACGTGGGAAGATGTTGCTGACAGAGAGAGAGAGGCTGTGTGTGTGTGTGTGTGTGTGACGTGTGTGTGTGTGTGTGTGTGTGTTAATAGCAGCTTCAAACTACACCCAGATGTGTTGACAGTGACACATCATGTGAGAGTTAAAGGGATAGTTCATCAGTTGTTCATGAGGTCATTAGCTGCTCGTTAGATGGGGACTTGGACTTGAGTCGCACTTAAGTCACACACACAGTGACTTGAGACTTGTCCTCAATAACTTGACACTTGACTTGGACTCTAGCTCAAAGACTTGAGACTTGACTTGGACTCTAGCTCAAATACTTGAGACTTGACTTGGACTCTAGCTGAGAGACTTGACTTGGACTCTAGCTGAAAGACTTGAGACTTGACTTGGACTCTAGCTCAAAGACTTGAGACTTGACTTGGACTCTAGCTCAAAGACTTGAGACTTGACTTGGACTAGCTCAAATACTTGAGACTTGACTTGGACTCTAGCTCAAAGACTTGAGACTTGACTTGGACTCTAGCTCAAAGCCTTGAGACTTGACTTGGACTCTAGCTCAAAGCCTTGAGACTTGACTTGGACTCTAGCTCAAAGACTTGAGACTTGACTTGGACTCTAGCTCAAAGACTTGAGACTTGACTTGGACTAGCTCAAATACTTGAGACTTGACTTGGACTCTAGCTCAAAGACTTGAGACTTGACTTGGACTCTAGCTCAAAGCCTTGAGACTTGACTTGGACTCTAGCTCAAAGCCTTGAGACTTGACTTGGACTCTAGCTCAAAGCCTTGAGACTTGACTTGGACTCTAGCTCAATGACTTGAGACTTGACTTGGACTCTAGCTCAAAGACTTGAGACTTGACTTGGACTCTAGCTCAAAGCCTTGAGACTTGACTTGGACTCTAGCTCAAAGCCTTGAGACTTGACTTGGACTCTAGCTCAAAGCCTTGAGACTTGACTTGGACTCTAGCTCAATGACTTGAGACTTGACTTGGACTCTAGCTCAAAGACTTGAGACTTGACTTGGACTCTAGCTCAAAGACTTGGACTTGCAAAAAATGACTTTTGAGCATCTCTGCCTCATGCAGCAAAACATGTGGTCATATCTGCAGTTGCATAGTGTTCGCAGACAAAACACCATTTTCAAGTCAAATGATGGTTCATGAATGCATTGGAGGAAGACTAGGATTTAACTCCTGGTGATCTTCTATGATGTGTATGGATTGGAAATGACCATGAGGAAACCATGAGCCAATTTAAATGTTTGAGTGAACTACCTCTTTAAAGCACCAAGCCAACATTTCACCACTTTTGTTGTTATTCCATCTGAGCCGATGATCCAGCAACGAGCTTTGTGTTGTGTTGTGTTGTGTTGTGTGGTGTTGTGTTGTGTTGTGTTGTGTTGTGTTGTGTTGTGTTGTGTTGTGTTGTTTTGTTCTTATTTGTTGTTTTGTTCTTATTTGCTGGAGGAAGAGCATTTCTTCTTCTTTGTGAGTCTGAAGTGGTCTTTGCTTTCTGCTGACGTCATGGCCTTCTCAGAATGTGACAGGTGGAGTTGGGTCATGCAGCTGTGAGCTCTTAGTCTTTGTTTTAGTGTTAGACTCTAGTAAGACATCTGGCTCAGATGTTTGTTTGACCCTGCTTGGAGTCCCAGGTGGGTGGGTTTTACAGCATCAAGACCTGAGCATCTGCTTTTGAGCCCCACGTAGCTTCATCCTACATGCAGTACAGCAGTCTGAACATAGCTAACAGCTAACAGCTTGGATGAACTGCCGAGCCATATACCTTTAAAACACTCCACCCATTTTCAACCAGTAGTGTGTCAGAAAACTGTCAACACTTTTGCAGTCCTTCATTTATTGACAATTGTTGAGAGTTGATTTGAGTTAAGTTGTGGAGCAGTGATATCATTTGTGCATGAATCAATGACATCACTGGTCCACCACAACTTCAACATCAACTCTCAATAACTGTTAAACGAAATGAATGACTGATATACTACTGATGATGTAATGATACAAAGCTGGTTGAAAATCGGCGGAGTGTTCCTTTTAACTCTCTGGCAGTCACTGTGCGGCAAGCCCCACCCGCCTGGCACCGCCCCACCCGCCTGGCACCGCACCGGGCACGAAACAAACCAAGCCATGTGCAAACAGCATGTGAGCCAGGTATGGCCCTAAGTTTTCTGTTTACATTGAACTCCTTCTCTCTCTCTCTCCCTCCTCTGCCCACTTACAACTTTGTCTGGGTGTCTCTCCCTCCTCTGCCCACTCTGTCTGGGTGTCTCTCCCTCCTCTGCCCACTCTGTCTGGGTGTCTCTCCCTCCTCTGCCCACCCTGTCTGGGTGTCTCTCCCTCCTCTGCCCACTCTGTCTCGGGTGTAACACGGGCCGCTCGTAGGACTCGCCCCTCCTAATAGAAATCCTGCACACGTTGGCCTGCACACACGTAAGTACTGACGCCTGTGACTGCCCCCGGTGGGTGGGGCGTGTCGGTGTTCTCCACCTTCGCTGCATGTCCCATCAAGTCTCCCATGTGCTTCGAACCGTGGGAGTTGGAGGGGTCTCTGGGTCCGGGGTGAGGGTTGCCCAAACGGCCTCAAGATGGCGCTCTAACTGATAACACATCTATGGATAAGGTAACACTTTATTTGAATAGTCCGCCTACAGAGAGTCTACAGCAGGGGTGGCCAAACCATGGCCCGCGGGCCAACTGCAGCCTGCTGCCCGTTTTTAAGTGGCCCGCCATGAATTTAGATTTCCCCCCCCCCCCCCCCCCCGTTTTAAAGTTTAAAACGAAGAAAACGGGGAAAAAACGGAAAAAGAAAGAAAAACAAACAAAAAACTGGGGATTCCCCCTATTTCGTTTTTTCAATTTAAAACCATTGAAAATGGGTTATACTTGGTACCCTGACCTGGTCTATTTATTTTTAAACATTTTTAATACTGAATGAATGTTTAATACTAATGTTATGTTAAATGATCTCTGTCTTAACCTGTTGGCACAGGAAAAGAACATTTGAAAACATGCAGAAATACCCATTGTAATAGGTGAGCACATGAATAAACTGTGTCATATATTTATTTAGGTAGAAATTAAATTTTTGATGGCACAAGGATTTTCTGGTCCAATTTTTTTGCCGCAAAAACTGCCATGCTTAATATTGTTTGACCCGCGACCCTTATATTTTTCTGTATGCCACCCACAATCAAAAAAGTTTGGCCACCCCTGCTCTACAGAGTCTTTGTATTATTTCAACAGCTTATGTTACAAGATGTCCAGACAAAGACAAACAGACAAAGACAAACAGCTGAATTGTTGAATGTCAACTAATAAGCTGTTGAAATGATACAAATACTCTGTAGGTGGACTATCCCAATAAAGTGTTATCATAAAGGGTAACACATCTATGGATTCAATGTCAAACATTTGACTAGTTACTAATCCGCTGCTGCTCAAACACCTTATAAACACAATTTGGTATTTGACTTTCCTTAGTGAATTCAAAGCAAGCTGGGGCTGAAATAGTTGCAGATAATAGTGTTTGTTTTAACCTGCTTGGATGCCAGACGGGTGGGGTTGTTGACTATAGGGAAGTGTGCTAAAATGGCCTTCACATGCTTTGTGACGTGATTGCCTAAAACACTTTGGAACTTTTTGTTTTGTGGCAAACCTGGTGCTAAAGCAGGCTAAACAAACCTGGTGCTAAAGCAGGTTAAACAAACCTGGTGCTAAAGCAGGCTAAACAAACCTGGTGCTAAAGCAGGTTAAACAAACCTGGTGCTAAAGCAGGCTAAACAAACCTGGTGCTAAAGCAGGCTAAACAAACCTGGTGCTAAAGCAGGTTAAACAAACCTGGTGCTAAAGCAGGTTAAACAAACCTGGTGCTAAAGCAGGCTAAACAAACCTGGTGCTAAAGCAGGCTAAACAAACCTGGTGCTAAAGCAGGCTAAACAAACCTGGTGCTAAAGCAGGCTAAACAAACCTGGTGCTAAAGCAGGCTAAACAAACCTGGTGCTAAAGCAGGCTAAACAAACCCAAAAGCATATTTGCAAATACTATTAATACTGCAACACTCTCCTGACCCTGGGACCTATGACGCCCATTAATTCACTTTCATCTAATAAATAATAATAATATTTTATTATTATTATTATTATTATTATTATTATTATTATTATACGCACATTTTTTTTTCTTACTATGGTTTCAGGATTACCACACCTGAACTCATTTGATTGGTCGCTGCAACTGCCACTCTGCTTCTTCTTAGCTCTTTTATATCTGAACATCTAAAGACCTTTGTTAGCACAGTTAAAATGCGGTTACAACATCGCCGTGTGCCGAAACACAAATTTGTTTCAACATTTTCTTTCTTTCTTTCTTTCTTTCTATTCCCCCCCCCCCCCAATTTTTCTCCCCAATTGTACTTGGCCAATTTAATTTCCCCCTGCTGCCCCGGTCGCTGCTCCACCCTCTGCCGATCTGGGGTGAGCCGTAGACTAGCACCACGCTTCCTCTGAGAAATGGGCAGTTGCCAGTTGCTTCTTTTCACCTGACAGCGGGGAGCATCACCAGCAGGACGTAGCACGTGGGAGGATCACGCTGTTCCCACCAGTTCCCTTCCCCCCGAACAGGCGCCCCGACTGACCAGAGGAGGCGCTAGTGCAGCGACCAGGACAAATACCCTCAATCCGGCTTCCAACCTGCAGACACTAGCCAATCGTGCCTGTATGGACGCCCGACCAAGCCGCAGGTAACACGGGGGCACGAACCTGTGACCCTCGTGTCGGTAGGCAGGGAATCTAACCTGTAGTCACTTTGTTTCTGCATCATGAGGAAACATGTGCACTGCATGCGTAGTTTAAACAATAGATAGGCCTAGATATAATACATGTAGTGTCTCTGAGGTTTATTAAATGTACACTGTATCGTCACCGTCGTCATTATCATCACCACCACCACCACCATATAATAGTTATATATACCGTAAATTCCGGACTATAAGGCGCACCGGTGTATAAGCCGCACCTTCAAAGTTGACTATTTTTTTCTTATATAAGCCGCACCGGACTATAAGCCGTGGGTGTTTTAATGGTATTTTTTTTTTTTTTTTTTTTTTTTTTTTTTGTGTTTTAATGTTTAATTACCATATGTAATGCTCCCATTTATTAACATTTCAACAAAACAACATAACACAACACCACCTGTGTTGTTATTTACAGTGCACACAGTGTCATACAGTGTCATACAGTGTGGTGAAAAGAGGGCAAGAGAGGAAATTAAAACAGAAGTGGCTTTATAGTTAGAAAGAGTGCTAAAAAAGAGAGATTTTTTTTTTTTTTTTTTTTTTTTTTTGAAAAAATCCATAGATAAGCCGCACCGTTATATAAGCCGCAGGGGCCAAAAAAGCCCAAAAAACGGGAAAAAAGGTGCGGCTTATATTCCGGAATTTACGGTACTGTATAATATTAATAAATAATACAGTAGCAGACTGTATTATTCACATACTGCAGCTAGAGCAGCAGCTAACCCGTGTAGTTTGGTCGAAAATAGAAAATAGTTTCGACAGAAACTGCTCACAACAACGTCTGTGGATTATCTTGATTAACCGGGTCAAGATTTCTGGAAAGATGCAGATTGCGGTCGAGTTTTTCACTTTTCCCCCAGCGTTTTGAGCACCACAAGCCGTGTGCCATCCAGTTCCATTGTATTAGAGAGAAGGCAGACATCTCTATGACCAAGATCTCCAAAACTCTGCAACTCACACCAAAACCATCTAGATGGATAAATAGCACTACAGGTGAGAGGGGGAAAAATCGGTTTGATTTAAAGGGTGAGTTGTGCCTTTAACCAGCCGGTGGTTTGAGGAGCAGACGGGAGGCTGGGAGGTTCTGAGCTTCTCATGGTGAAGATGGAGGTGGTTTGAGGAGCAGACGGGAGGCTGGGAGGTTCTGAGCTTCTCATGGTGAAATGGAGGTGGTTTGAGGAGCAGACGGGAGGCTGGGAGGTTCTGAGTTTCTCATGGTGAAGATGGAGGTGGTTTGAGTAGCAGATGGGAGGCTGGGAGGTTCTGAGTTTCTCATGGTGAAGATGGAGGTGGTTTGAGGAGCAGATGGGAGGCTGGGAGGTTCTGAGCTTCTCATGGTGAAGATGGAGGTGTTTGTTACTCGGGGATGAGAACATGGTGTGTTGTGTAGTTGACTCATAATGAGGTCGGGCGAGTCGCAGGACGAGTCACATGATGCGAGTGCATGATGACTTAAAATATTCATACAAACCACCAACATCACATGTTAACACATTGACTGCCAGCCGTTTTTTTCTTGCTGTAGGTAGCTTCTGCCAAGCCGTTTTTTGAGGATTGTGGCTCATTTTACAAGAGCCGAGGATTATTTTCTGCTTGGAGTTTGTGAACATACAATATCTCAAAAGTACTAATAGAATGTGTACTTTCTCTGTCTAAAAGAGTTAGTTTGTAGAGTTAGTAGTTATGTAAGCATTAGCAGTTGAATACAGCATGGTTTTAGCGTCAGAAAAAATATTCAGAGATAAACGGCTTTTTGTGAAATTCGATAGAACTGTCATTTTAACCATTCATTTTTGGCATCAGTAAGACCTAAACAATAGTTTTGAACAGTAATTTCCTCCATAACAGCAGTAAACTTCCCTCTGCTCAACTCCTCCCTCCTGTGGGCGTTCTTTTTGGCTGCAGCGCCATGTCACAAGCACTTTCCTACCTTTGCAAATGCACTTTCTCATACTCTCGACCTCTCAAATAAATTTCTGAATAGAAATTAAATTACTCTAAATTATAGCGAAAAAGAAACAAAAAATAATGGGTTGAAAATCCCATTCTAAAAGCCTTTTAGAATGGGATTTGTTTCCAATTTGGTGTCGGACTAGGGGGCAGTCCCCGCTTGTCACCAGTTTGCTTTGCTGCTGCTGTGCGGGTGTGAGCCTGTCTGTGCGGCCGCTCTTTGAGGAAGTCTGGTTAGACTCGCTCGCTTCTTGGAGTTTTGGTTGAGGGCTTTGATGAAGCTTTTGCGATTCTGGTCATATTTATGCTGCGTGTTTCAAAGTGTGTCCCACCCACAATCCACTATGCAAATCTGCAATCCTGCACCGCCAGCAATCAGCGCGAAATGAAAGCGCCTTCGCCAATCCACCTTCATGAGAATGGCTTCAGTCACACTGCTTTTTGCTTGCCTTCCTCTAGTCAGGAAAGCACTGTCACCACTTAGTGGGTCGGTGGAATGGGTTGTACACGTTGTACACGTCCAATACTTATATAAGATATGTAAAAGGGTTAGATGCACAACCCCCCGTAAAAAAAAAAAAATCGATGCCAAGAACGTGTTTACACGTTGTTGGCAGTCAACAGCTGGATTCTGAAAACGTGTTTACACGTTGTTGGCAGTGAATGTGTTAAAAAGATGGCTTGTTTTGTCTTGGATTTGCAATAGAATCAAATTGATGATTAAGTAAAAAAAAAAAAAAAGCCAAACAATACATCTTCATAGAAAAGGTAAAATTCAGATGAATCAATATTATAATGGGAAATCAGAGTATTCCTACTTCCACTTCCTGCCGTGGTGAATCATGTGTGGCTTGCGTCAGAATGCCCAGCTTTCCCACAGCACTTGAATGCACCATCGCTCTGGAGCAGCAGTACTGGGCTTCAGTCCGTTCTGCTCTGGATCCCGGGATGAAGGAAGACCGAAGGAGTGACGGGTCTGTCCGGTGAGCACACGTGCTCTCACCGGGAGATTCTGCCTGTGTGTGTGTGTGTGTGTGTGTGTGTGTGAATAGCAAGCCATGTGTGGGGACGGTTAATGAGCGTGAGATGAGATGCTGATCTCCCGGGCTCTCCTCCTTGTGCCTCTGAAGGATGGACTGCATCTGTATCGTCACCACTAAGGTAACGACTGGAACGCTTGGTAACAACCAGTGTTGAAGTCGAGTCAGAGTTCCACTCGAGTCCGAGTCCTGGACTCATATTCAGGACTTGTGACTCAACTTGGACTTGAGCACTGATAACTTGGACATGGACTTGGACTCCAGCATTCATGCATTTGGACTCTGAAGTTGGAGACTCAGACTTGTTAATTGATAGACAGTTTTTTTGTTGTTGTATTTTTGTATTTGTAATAGGCTGTAATAATTTGGCATACGATATTGATAGCTATATTAATACAGTGACATTATTATTTCATGCAAAGGCAGAGACGTGTTCTACCTAAATGCGGATTCACATTCACTAACTCTGGACTTGGACTTGGGTTATGGGGACTCAACTCAGAATCTTCTTTGGTGTCTTGGACTCAGACTTGAGACTGGAGATATAGTGACTTGACTACAACGTTGGTAGCAGCTAACATGCATGCCCGGTAGATGTTCAATTAGGCCAGTGGTTCTCAAAGTGGGGTTCGGGTACCTGCAGGGGTCCTCCAGGAGTCTCCAGAGGGTCCCCAGCTATTCATTTTCACTATTCACTAATTCCATCCATAAGTAACACAATGATAGACTATGAGTATTCTGGTCATGGGTTTCCTATGCTTTCTGTAATAAAACATCTAAAAGCAAAAATCGGATCAGATGGGCGACCCTGGGGAGCTTTTCTGAACCATTAGGAACCACTCTTCAATCCGGCAAACACCCGATCCGCCCAGTAGCTCCGCCCAGTAGCTCCGCCCAGTAGCTCCGCCCAGTAGCACTTCAACCAATAAACAGGTCAACTTCTAGACTTGGTTATTTTCCCCACAGTATTATGATATTAAAATCTGGCACGTTGGCTGCTAGCGAGTCTCAACCAAGTGGAAAAGTGAAGATTTAATTGAAATAAAAGTCAGTCGGTGTTGCAGGTTATTGCCTCATCCTTGTATCATTGGTGCATCCCTTTCTCTGCACACTGTTGAGTTACCACCGCTAGCTACCACCGCTAGCCACCACTAGCTACCACCGCTAGCCACCACTAGCTACCACTAGCTACCACCGCTAGCCACCACTAGCTACCACTAGCTACCACCGCTAGCTACCACTAGCTACCACTAGCTACCACCGCTAGCTACCACTAGCTACCACCGCTAGCTACCACTAGCTACCACCACTAGCTACCACCGCTAGCCACCACTAGCTACCACCGCTAGCTACCACTAGCTACCACTAGCTACCACCGCTAGCTACCACTAGCTAGCTACCACTAGCTACCACTAGCTACCACCGCTAGCTACCACTAGCTACCACGGCTAGCTACCACGGCTAGCCACCACTAGCTACCACCGCTAGCTACCACCGACAGCACCATGCTTTAGTCTCTCTCTCCCTCTCCATGCCAGCACCATGCTTTAGTCTCTCTCTCTCTCCATGTCAGCACCATGCTTTAGTCTCTCTCTCCCTCTCCATGTCAGCACCATGCTTTAGTCTCTCTCTCTCCATGTCAGCACCATGCTTTAGTCTCTCTCTCCCTCTCCATGTCAGCACCATGCTTTAGTCTCTCTCTCTCTCTCTCCATGCCAGCACCATGCTTTAGTCTCTCTCTCCCTCTCCATGTCAGCACCATGCTTTAGTCTCTCTCTCTCTCCATGTCAGCACCATGCTTTAGTCTCTCTCCCTCTCCATGTCAGCACCATGCTTTAGTCTCTCTCTCTCTCCATGTCAGCACCATGCTTTAGTCTCTCTCTCTCTCTCCATGTCAGCACCATGCTTTAGTCTCTCTCTCTCCATGTCAGCACCATGCTTTAGTCTCTCTCTCTCTCTCCATGTCAGCACCATGCTTTAGTCTATCTCTCCCTCTCCATGCCAGCACCATGCTTTAGTCTCTCTCTCTCTCTCCATGTCAGCACCATGCTTTAGTCTCTCTCTCTCTCTCCATGTCAGCACCATGCTTTAGTCTCTCTCTCTCTCTCCATGCCAGCACCATGCTTTAGTCTCTCTCTCTCTCTCCATGTCAGCACCATGCTTTAGTCTCTCTCTCTCTCTCCATGTCAGCACCATGGTTTAGTCTCTCTCCCTCTCCATGCCAGCACCATGCTTTAGTCTCTCTCTCTCTCTCCATGTCAGCACCATGCTTTAGTCTCTCTCTCTCTCTCCATGTCAGCACCATGCTTTAGTCTCTCTCCATGTCAGCACCATGCTTTAGTCTCTCTCCCTCTCCATGTCAGCACCATGCTTTAGTCTCTCTCCCTCTCCATGCCAGCACCATGCTTTAGTCTATCTCTCTCTCTCCATGTCAGCACCATGCTTTAGTCTCTCTCTCTCTCTCCATGCCAGCACAATGCTTTAGTCTCTCTCTCTCTCCATGCCAGCACCATGCTTTAGTCTCTCTCTCTCTCCATGTCAGCACCATGCTTTAGTCTCTCTCTCTCTCCATGCCAGCACCATGCTTTAGTCTCTGTCTCTCTCTCCATGTCAGCAGCACCATGCTTTAGTCTCTCTCTCTCTCTCTCTCCATGTCAGCACCATGCTTTAGTCTCTCTCTCTCTCTCTCTCCATGTCAGCACCATGCTTTAGTCTCTCTCTCTCTCCATGTCAGCACAATGCTTTAGTCTCTCTCTCTCTCCATGCCAGCACAATGCTTTAGTCTCTCTCTCTCTCCATGTCAGCACAATGCTTTAGTCTCTCTCTCTCTCCATGTCAGCACCATGCTTTAGTCTCTCTCTCTCTCTCCATGTCAGCACAATGCTTTAGTCTCTCTCTCTCTCCATGTCAGCACAATGCTTTAGTCTCTCTCTCTCTCCATGTCAGCACCATGCTTTAGTCTCTCTCTCTCTCTCCATGTCAGCACAATGCTTTAGTCTCTCTCTCTCTCCATGTCAGCACAATGCTTTAGTCTCTCTCTCTCTCTCCATGTCAGCACCATGCTTTAGTCTCTCTCTCTCCATGTCAGCACCATGCTTTAGTCTCTCTCTCCCTCTCCATGCCAGCACCATGCTTTAGTCTCTCTCTCTCCATGTCAGCACCATGCTTTAGTCTCTCTCTCTCCATGCCAGCACCATGCTTTAGTCTCTCTCTCTCCATGCCAGCACCATGCTTTAGTCTCTCTCTCTCTCTCCATGTCAGCACCATGCTTTAGTCTCTCTCTCTCTCTCCATGTCAGCACCATGCTTTAGTCTCTCTCTCTCTCCATGCCAGCACCATGCTTTAGTCTCTCTCTCTCTCTCTCCATGCCAGCACCATGCTTTAGTCTCTCTCTCTCTCTCCATGTCAGCACCATGCTTTAGTCTCTCTCCATGTCAGCACCATGCTTTAGTCTCTCTCTCCCTCTCCATGTCAGCACCATGCTTTAGTCTATCTCTCTCTCTCCATGTCAGCACCATGCTTTAGTCTCTCTCTCTCTCTCCATGTCAGCACCATGCTTTAGTCTCTCTCTCTCTCTCCATGTCAGCACCATGCTTTAGTCTCTCTCTCTCTCTCCATGTCAGCACCATGCTTTAGTCTCTCTCTCTCTCTCCATGCCAGCACCATGCTTTAGTCTCTCTCTCTCTCTCCATGTCAGCACCATGCTTTAGTCTCTCTCCATGTCAGCACCATGCTTTAGTCTCTCTCTCTCTCTCCATGCCAGCCCAGCACCATGCTTTAGTCTCTCTCTCCCTCTCCATGTCAGCACCATGCTTTAGTCTCTCTCTCTCCATGTCAGCACCATGCTTTAGTCTCTCTCTCTCTCTCCATGTCAGCACCATGCTTTAGTCTCTCTCTCTCCATGTCAGCACCATGCTTTAGTCTCTCTCTCTCTCTCCATGTCAGCACCATGCTTTAGTCTCTCTCTCTCCATGTCAGCACCATGCTTTAGTCTCTCTCTCTCCATGTCAGCACCATGCTTTAGTCTCTCTCTCTCCATGTCAGCACCATGCTTTAGTCTCTCTCTCTCTCTCCATGTCAGCACCATGCTTTAGTCTCTCTCTCTCCATGACAGCACCATGCTTTAGTCTCTCTCTCTCTCTCTCCATGTCAGCACCATGCTTTAGTCTCTCTCTCTCTCTTTATGTCAGCACCATGCTTTAGTCTCTCTCTCCCTCTCCATGCCAGCACCATGCTTTAGTCTCTCTCTCTCTCTCCATGTCAGCACCATGCTTTAGTCTCTCTCTCTCTCTCCATGTCAGCACCATGCTTTAGTCTCTCTCTCTCTCTCCATGCCAGCACCATGCTTTAGTCTCTCTCTCCCTCTCCATGCCAGCACCATGCTTTAGTCTCTCTCTCTCTCTCCATGTCAGCACCATGCTTTAGTCTATCTCTCTCTCTCCATGTCAGCACCATGCTTTAGTCTCTCTCTCTCTCTCCATGCCAGCACCATGCTTTAGTCTCTCTCTCTCTCCATGTCAGCACCATGCTTTAGTCTCTCTCTCTCTCTCCATGCCAGCACCATGCTTTAGTCTCTGTCTCTCTCTCTCTCCATGCCAGCACCATGCTTTAGTCTCTTTCTCTCTCTCCATGTCAGCACCATGCTTTAGTCTCTCTCTCTCCATGCCAGCACCATGCTTTAGTCTATCTCTCTCTCTCCATGTCAGCACCATGCTTTAGTCTATCTCTCTCTCTCCATGTCAGCACCATGCTTTAGTCTCTCTCTCTCTCTCCATGTCAGCACCATGCTTTAGTCTCTCTCTCTCTCTCCATGTCAGCACCATGCTTTAGTCTATCTCTCTCTCTCCATGTCAGCACCATGCTTTAGTCTCTCTCTCTCCATGTCAGCACCATGCTTTAGTCTCTCTCTCCCTCTCCATGTCAGCACCATGCTTTAGTCTATCTCTCTCTCTCCATGCCAGCACCATGCTTTAGTCTATCTCTCTCTCCATGTCAGCACCATGCTTTAGTCTATCTCTCTCTCTCCATGCCAGCACCATGCTTTAGTCTCTCTCTCCCTCTCCATGTCAGCACCATGCTTTAGTCTCTCTCTCTCTCTCCATGTCAGCACCATGCTTTAGTCTCTCTCTCCCTCTCCATGTCAGCACCATGCTTTAGTCTATCTCTCTCTCTCCATGTCAGCACCATGCTTTAGTCTCTCTCTCCCTCTCCATGTCAGCACCATGCTTTAGTCTCTCTCTCTCTCCATGTCAGCACCATGCTTTAGTCTATCTCTCTCTCTCCATGCCAGCACCATGCTTTAGTCTCTCTCTCCCACTCCAGGTCCCAGATCAGCCCTGTACCTACTGTGTATGTTACAATGTGACAGAATAATACACTGCAGGTCCCAGATCAGCGGCGCCCAGCTGACAGTTGGCAGGTCAGAGGTCAGACAGCCTCTCTGCCCACGCCTGCCCAGCATGCTCTCTGCTCCTCCTCTCTCACCTTCTGTTCTCCTCACCTCCCCGCCTCCGGCCGCCTGGGACACTGCACTGCCACACACACACACACACACACACACACACACACACACACACACACACACACACACACACACACACACACACACACACACACACACAACTTTCTCTCTCTCAGTAAACAACAAGCCTGTTAGTCTCTCCCCAGACTCAGATATGACGCTGAATGGCTGCTCAATGACTCTGTGCCACTTCACAGCCCCTGCTGCGGTTTTCAAGGCGGATCTAGCGGTCAAAATTGAATGACTGACAGGTCGTAGCACCAATGAGAGAGTGGTTAATTTTCAAAAGTCAACAGTCAGGTTGGGTCGGTGCGCCTGAGCTCTAAAGTCATTACTGATTGATTGGTGGTGGGGGGGGGGACTAATCACTGGCCAGGATTCTGACACCAGTTGGTACTAGAAGTGGAGATATCTATATATATTATAGATATATTAGGAGATATTTCATCGTGTGTTGAGTCCCCGAAGCACAACATGTATTTCAGCGCCGTGAGATGTGTGTTTTAGCAGATTTTTAACAGCTGTACCATCGGCCTCCGTTCTATGGCGTATAGGGTTAGGGTTTATGGGTTTAGTCTATGGCGTATCTATGGCGATAATGACTAACTTCACGACTGTAGCTCACTGTACTGCTTGGACAGTGCCGGTAAAGGCAGGGGGTATCTTGGCTATGTGGGGGAAGGGGGGGGGGGGGATGTGGCAAATGAGCTAAACTTAAAAAAAAGTGGTGTATCCCAGGGGTGGCCAAACTACGGCTCGTGGGCCAACTGCGGCCCGCTGCCCGTTTTTAAGTGGCCCGCCAATAATTTAGCAAACTTTTTTTTTTTTACTGAAAAACGGGGAAAAAAACGGAAAAAGGTTTTTAGCAATTTTTTTTTTTTTTTTTTTTTGGGTTGCTAAAAACGTTTTTCCGTTCTTCTGTTTTAAAGTCCCTGGAAACCAGAAAGATTTTTTAATTATTTAACATTTTGAGTTCATCACATCACAGGAACCAATGTTAATAAGCCACCAGCCAAATTTGAACGATGATGAACGTTGCAAAGTATATACCGTAAATTCCGGACTATAAGCCGCACCTTTTTTCCCGTTTTTTTGCCTTTTTTGGCCCCTGCGGCTTATATAACGGTGCGGCTTATCTATGGATTTAAAAAAAAAAAAAAAAAAAAAAATCTCTCTTTTTTAGCACTCTTTCTAACTATAAATCCTATATAACTATAATAAGTTTTAATTTCCTCTCTTGCCCTCTTTTCACCACACTGTATGACACTGTATGACACTGTGTGCACTGTAAAAAACAACACAGGTGGTGTTGTGTTATGTTGTTTTGTTGAAATGTTAATAAATGGGAGCTTCCTCAAACAGCCTTACCCTTACATATGGTAATTAAACATTAAAACACAATAAAAAAAATAAAAATAAAAACATTAAAACACCCGCGGCTTATAGTCCGGTGCGGCTTATATAAGAAAAAAATAGTCAACTTTGCAGGTGCGGCTTATAGTCCGGAATTTACGGTACATTTAGGTTTGACAGTCATGACAAAAGTCATGAGAATCAATTCGATTTTAGACAGTCTTTTCTCCCACAGACTGTGTGGGCGTGTCCCGTGTGTGTGCGTGCAGGACTGCAGCAGGTCTCCTCCGAGAGAGAGAGAGAGGGAGGGAAACGGAGAGAGAGAGAGAAGGAGAGAGAGATGGAGTGTGTGTGTGTATTCGCTCGTTGCTCGGCGCATACTGACAGAGAAAGAGAGACTGCCGCTGCGAGTGCACAGCGCTAATGTGTGTGTGCGTGCGTGCGTGTGTGTGATTCGATTAAATCTTATGACGTGATAATTCATTTTAGCGGGCTCGCTAAAATCAATTTTAGCCACTTCCTCTTCAATGAGGAAGTGGAAATCCAGACCTTGTAGAAAAGTGGCGATTTTGGGGGTTTGGGTTGAAAGTAATGTCTCCTACTTTCTGAGGCACACAATTACTCACATAAGAGAAGACCCTACATTTAATAGTTAGATTGTTTTTGTGGATTTTGGTTTCCAGGGACTTTAAAGTTTAAAACGGAAAACGAAAACGGGAAAAAATAAAGAAAAAGAAACGGAAAAACAAAAACTAATTCCCCCCATTTTGTTTTTTCAATTTATAACCATTGAAAATGTGTTATACTTGAGTACCCTGACCTGGTCTATTGACAGTCAAAAAGTACTTTTTTTTTTTTTTTTTTTACGGCTAATTAGCCGGCAGCCGGCACTTATGGAAAACACTGCTGGTGCTCAACTGAACTCAAATCAACTCTGAATAAGTGTCAAACTAAAAAGAATGGCAGAACACTGATGTTCCAAAACAAAGCAACAGAAGTTGGTCATGTCTGGGTTTTCCAACAGAGCCTCATTGTTACTGAGCCTGGCCATTTGTGTTATTTATCTTTCATTGTCTTTAATTTGACATCTTTCTTCATCTCCTCATGATGTTTTTGATGATGATGATGATGATGATGATCATTATTATTATTATTATTACAGAGGTGTGGAGATGAAGCTCCTCGCTGCGCTACCTCTTCTTTGCTCCTATCTTTTATGTTTTTCCCTTGGGTCAATCTCTCACTCTCTCCCTCTCTCTCCCCTCCTCTCTCTGTCTCTCTCTCTCTCCCCTCCCCCTCTGTCTATCTCTCCCCCTCTCTCTCCCTCCCTCTCTCTCTCCTCCCTCTCTGTCTCTCCCCCCCCTCTCTCTCCTCCCTCTGTCTCTCTCTCCCCTCCTCTCTCTCCTCCCTCTGTCTCTCTCTCCTCCCCCCTCTCTCTCTCCTCCCTCTGTCTCACTCTCTCCCCTCCTCTCTCTCTAGCCATTTGTATTCATGTTATGGTTTTCCTGCATATTAAACTGAGCTGTCATATCTGTAGCACTTGCTCTCTGCCATGCTGAATAATGCATTGCCCTCTCTCTCTGTCTGTGTGTGTGTGTGTGTGTGTGTGTGTGTGTGTCTAGCCGCTTCTAAACATGAAGTCTGGATCATGTCCGGCTAGCCAGAGCAGGATATTTTCCTGTTTTACCTTTCTAGACATGAGGAGTCTGTGTTTAGAAACAGCTGGAATGGTCAGTATTCTCTCTGCCAGTGGGCGGAGGGAGAGGGTGCGGTAGCATGTATCGATAACAAGAAATGTGATATGGAAACGGCTTTAGCGAATCTGTAACAAAACTCCATTAAAAAACATGCCGTTTTAACGGAGGGTCCATTCCGACCATTCAGGCAAAAATGAGCGCTTTGCCTTTGTTACATAAAGCCGCCCAGTCAAAATAGTGGTTGCACCGTCGTCAATCACTGTGGGTGATCTATTTTACAAGTGGCATTCAAGTCATATCTGACTAGTTTTCAATTTATTTCTCCCCACAAAGTTAGGCTAGGCCTATGTCTCGATATAGGCTGTCAGTCAGTCAGCTCCTCTCCGCAGCTGTGTTGGACGCTCACAGTCACACAACACTGGCTGCCTCACACAATAGACTTGGCTGCATCCAACTCGAGAAAACTTTTCAGACCCTCCTGGAGACAATCTTTCTCAGAAGAGACTAACGTTGGCGACAAATCTGGAGACTTTTTCTGACATGGGAATGATGGGATTAACATTACCAGCAAGCAGCAGTAAAAGCAGGCAATGACGATAGCTGGGTAAGTCCCGCTAGCATCGATGCTAAGTTAGCAAAGTACAGCGAGAGCGCAGCTGAAGCTAATTAATATGGACGTTAACATCCATATTAATATATAGCCATGTGCTTGCGCGATGACATCCTGTATTGGCGATGTCAAAGGGTGGCGATTGACGATCTGACTGAGGTCAAAATCGCGCAACTCTAGTAGGCTATATCATCTCCCTTGTTGCATTTTTAAACTGGCAGATGGGGGACAAAGAAACGATTCAACTTTTAGTTGTTTACTCACCTGATTTGGCTCTCTTCCAAATAATCCAGCCATGTAATTAACGCTATGTCCATTCATGAAAATAATGATGGGACATTAATGGTTTGTAAAGTGCCACCACCCGCCCACTCAGACATAACGGCTACATGATCTGGATCATGAGCTGCCAGTGTTAAACAACAGCAGCTTTTCCTATAATGCGGATCCTATACTTGGGCTTGAGATGGATATGATCCGGATTCGCGGGAGTGCGCATAATCCGGCTAATTGTTGTTTAACATGCAGGCCAACCGGCTAGGAGCTGGTTATAATCCTGATTCCACTGTGTCTGTGTGTGTGTGTGTGTGTGTGTGTGCGTGCGCTAGCATAGCGCTCTGTAGCCAACCAACTGCTAGTTTTAAACTCTGACGTCATCGTTCCACGATCCGATCCAGATTTCATTCATAACTTGTGCTGGACCATAAACCCACTCTTAAAATGAAACAGTGCTAGTAAGTAGTAGCCTAGTAGTAGTGAGCTAGTAACGTCAGCAGTTAGCTAACTCAACAACATGTCCGTAGTTTTGGAGATATTTTAGTCTGACCGTTTTTGAAATGTTACT
The DNA here is from genome assembly GCF_964638095.1 of Poromitra crassiceps. NCBI lineage: Eukaryota > Metazoa > Chordata > Actinopteri > Beryciformes > Melamphaidae > Poromitra > Poromitra crassiceps. Next base: position 10,626,678 of record NC_139639.1, read on the forward strand.
TTAACACGTTAACTGCCAACGACGTATTGATACGTCAAGCAGAATCCAACCGTTGACTGCCAGCGACGTATTGATACGTCAAAAATATCGTTTTTTTTTTTTTGACGGTGGATCGTTGATCTGGCCCTTTTGCATCTTCTATTATACTGTTAGAGCCGCCGGGCGTGTGCAATCCATTCCGCCGACCCACTGAGTGGCGACGGTGCTCAGACTATTGAGTGTTGTTTGGCCAGAAACGCACGCATTCCAGCTGAGCTCAACCGAGGACCCAGAAGCGAACGAGCCTCATTCTCATACTGTAGGCGAAAACCTTTCACACGGGCGCACGGCGGTGGGGGGTTCCAAAGGTGGACTGGGTGGAAAGCACACTTTGAAGCGCGCAGCATAAAGCCTAGAGTCACACAAGGCTTCGTCAAAGCTCTCAACCGAAAATCCAAGAACGGATTAAGCCACATCCACGCTCGCCGACGAGGGGCCGCCAGACAGGGAGGCTGCTGCTCACTGCTCAGACAGGCAGGAGAGACTGGCTTGTGACTGACAAACGCTGCTGAAATCCACCAGACACGCCCACGGAGGGAGGAGTTGTAAGGAGAGGGGGTGCGGGTGCTGCTATGGAGGAAATTACTGTTCAGAACTATATTGTTTATGTCTGATGTCTCACTGATGCCAAAAATAAATGGTTAAAGTGACTGTTTGATATTGAATTTCACAAAACTGCGATTATCTCAGCTTTTTGTCTCAGACGCTGAAACCATGCTGTACTCAACGGCTAATATCTACATAACTACTAACTCTACAAACTAACTCTTTTAGACAGAGAAAGCACACATTCTATTTAGGGATGCAACGATTATTTTTTTTGATCCACGATTATAGTCTGAGAAAAAACCACGATTATCACGGTTTCACGATTATTGTTATGGACGTATAAAAATCACATGAGCATTCTCTAAATAGAGGTTTTATTGTATTTCCCCCACAATCTTAACAGTTGCTGCCTTCCGGAATACTAATGCACGATATGGATTTTTACAGCCGATAGTATAGGCCTACGCTAACCGATAAATATTATCCTGGCCAATAACCGATACGATAAACATACTATGTTACTTTTTTCACATTTTTGTATTTAAAAAAATAAGTTCTTAACCTGTATTTTATGCACACCTGGGATTAAAAAAAGAAGAAAGGGCAGATGTAGTGAGCAAAGATGGATGATTTAATATTCCATGGCTCTGACCTAATCAAATCTAACTGACATCACTATTGTGAACATAAAACAAACAACATTTCTGATATAATATGATTGTATTAGTAAAGTGTATCACTCAATATTCAATACAAAAAATATTTTATTATTACTTTATAGAAGCGAAAGCCTATAGCTGCTTAGTCTGCAGAAAAAAACACAAAAGGCATAGTAACTTAGACTCTTATTGGCATGTTACTGGCAACTAAATGTGCCGTCTGAAATGAATTTTGCATTGGGGTCAGTTCTATTGAAGTGATGATGGGGCAGGCATGGAAAGCCTCACTATAAGCCATCATGTGTCGTTTCACTTTTTACTGGAAAATGCTCCCTCTGGATTAAAGAAAGGACACTCTGTGGTGTTGACTGGTGTTTGTTATGTAAATGTGCGCATTTGTTTTCCTTGTCTCAGTCAGATCATGACTGCCAAGCAGCTAGCTACGTTAGCTTCACGTTATTAGGCCTACATGTAACGTTAGCGGGTTGCTTTTGGAGTTGACACAAACCCTTGATGTTTCTTTTCATGTAAAGCATGAGGTTCTCTATGGTTTAGGCCAGCGCTGGGAGCATGAAGTGCTTTAAATGCGGGGATGTTTGGTCACAACGAGCTTGAGGAACTATGTACGCCAGGCCATGGCCAGCTAGCTAACATTAGCCACAACAGCTAACGTTAACGTCAATGACTGTATGTTAACGCTAAACAAATCCGCTGCCTCTTCCCCACGTTTGGCTTAACGTAACACCAGCTCAGACTTTCCCCTAATCTCAGAAACCTTGCGGGACATGTATTGCAACATTTATGTTGGGCTGGCATCCATGGCTAGGCTACAGACTGGCTACTACTGGGAGACATGGCAGCTGCCTGTGTTTGGTGCCTCCGCTAAATAGTCCGTGCGGAAACGAAGCGAGAGAGACAGGTTCCTCTCCTTCCAGCGCCGTCTGCGCCGCATGGGAGTTTAAACTGACGGACTGTTGTGAAACAAAACACTCGGTGTAGCGGAGCCTCTGCGGTTATATAACCGTGACGTTTTAAATCGTGGTTAATAGTCAAACCGGTTAACCCCTGCATCCCTAATTCTATTAGTACTTTTGTGAACTTTGTGTTGACAAACTCCAAGCAGAAAATTATCCTTGGCTCTTGTAAAATGAGCCAGAATCCTCAAAAAAACCCTCTGGCAAAAGCTACCTACAGTAAAAAAAAAAGGCTGGCAGTGAATGTGTTAATAATTTTGAGTGGATCAATTGTTTTGGAAATATCTAATGACCTGAATTTAATATTGTGGAATATTATGAAGCAGGTAACTAATGCTATGAAAACATTGATGACCAAACCAAATACTAACTGATGTCTCAGTAGGAGGAGCCAGCTAGTATATAAAGGGGGAGGCTCCACCTCCTTGGGAGAGTTGCAATAGCTCTGTATCGGTATCGGCAGATATCCAAATTCAGGTATCAGAATCTGAACTGAAACAAAGTGGATCGGTGCATCTCTATCGTAAAACTACAGTCCAATTCCAGACCAAAACCATAGAAATGTGCTGTCCAAAGCTGCCATGTATTTAGGGACTGAAATAGCATTTGGTTTGTCTGTGGTTTGTAGCGTCTCCTCCTCGGTCTGTCGTGGGTCATCGTAGGGACAGGAAGTGCTTGAGGTTTTGATGGACTTCACGCTGTGCAGATCACAGAGCGCTGCTTCCTCTTCCTGTTTGTGCTGAGAGTGTTTCCATGAGCCAAGTTCCCTCTGGTCCGCTCTGCACACTGATACTGGCTTATCTACATGTGTGGCTGTGAGGTACTGTAGTGTTGTAGGCTTATCTACATGTGTGGTTGTGAGGTACTGTAGTGTTGTAGGCTTATCTACATGTGTGGCTGTGAGGTACTGTAGTGTTGTAGTCTTATCTACATGTGTGGCTGTGAGGTACTGTAGTGTTGTAGTCTTATCTACATGTGTGGTTGTGAGGTACTGTGACGGCATTAGCTCGGGAGGTAGAGCAGGTCGGCCAATGACTCAAGGGTTGGCGGTTCGAATCCCGCTCCCTCCCAGCTGTTGTTGTTGTGTCCTTGGGCAAGACACTTAACCCTCATTGCCTCGTATGAATGGGTATGAATGTCTATGAATGTTGGTGGTGGTCGGAGGGGCCGTAGGCACGAAATGGCTGCCACGCTTCCGTCAGTCTTCCCCAGGGCAGCTGTGGCTACATCACCCGTAGCTTACCACCACTGGTACGAATGGTGTGAATGAATAATGATTTCTGTGAAGCGCTTTGGGTGTCTAGAAAAGCGCTATATAAATCCAATCATTATTATTATTATTATTATTATATTACTGTAGTGTTGTAGTCTTATCTACATGTGTGACTGTGAGGTACTGTAGTGTTGTAGTCTTATCTACATGTGTGGTTGTGAGGTACTGTAGTGTTGTAGGCTTATCTACATGTGTGGCTGTGAGGTACTGTAGTGTTGTAGCTTATCTACATGTGTGGCTGTGAGGTACTGTAGTGTTGTAGGCTTATCTACATGTGTGGCTGTGAGGTACTGTAGTGTTGTAGTCTTATCTACATGTGTGGCTGTGAGGTACTGTAGTGTTGTAGCTTATCTACATGTGTGGCTGTGAGGTACTGTAGTGTTGTAGTCTTATCTACATGTGTGGCTGTGAGGTACTGTAGTGTTGTAGCTTATCTACATGTGTGGCTGTGAGGTACTGTAGTGTTGTAGCTTATCTACATGTGTGACTGTGAGGTACTGTAGTGTTGTAGTCTTATCTACATGTGTGACTGTGAGGTACTGTAGTGTTGTAGCTTATCTACATGTGTGGCTGTGAGGTACTGTAGTGTTGTAGCTTATCTACATGTGTGACTGTGAGGTACTGTAGTGTTGTAGTCTTATCTACATGTGTGGCTGTGAGGTACTGTAGTGTTGTAGTCTTATCTACATGTGTGGCTGTGAGGTACTGTAGTGTTGTAGTCTTATCTACATGTGTGGCTGTGAGGTACTGTATTGTTGTAGTCTTATGTGTATTATATTATATATATAATTTCTACACATTAACACTGCACTGCTCAGCTGTTCTCTGAGCCCTTTTTCAAATCGGTTGTATTCACCTTATTCCTGGACCTACGTTTCCCATGATTCTCAGCGGTTGCCGGTTGTCGACTTCCTGTTTAAAAAAAATGTTCACTAGCAAGGAGGTGCGCGCCGCTGTCAAAGAGTGGGAACGTTTGGCTTATTTGATCCGAAATGGCTAAAAATAGTAATGTTGTGTGGTTGCATAGCGGCTATATTTTACAAAAACGAGCTGAATGTCAATTCACTCGTACTGTACGGGCTTATTTTAGCCAAAATGGCTAAAAATAGTATGTGGTTGCATAGCGGCCGCTTTTGTTTTGAAGGCTAAACGTCCAAACCGGAACTCTTATTATTTGGTCATTGAACATAGCTTTAGCGGTCTCTCTCTTTCAAGATTCAAGATATTGTCACTCTGTTGTACAATTATGCACGTGTGAAATTATTGTGCTGGGGGGCTCCATTACAAGACATAGGTAGGTACAAAGTCACAACAATTATTATGATTACCGTATTTTCAGTCTCTTTCACTATGAACGGTCCTGGGCGGAAACAGGCAACCGGCAGCTGGAAACAGGGAGGGAGGCTGTCATGGAAGCGCCCACGGTCTCACCAGGAAACTCGTGAATAGAACTGAAGGTTTGAAGCTTTATGAGGAGTCGACTTCAAACTGTTGATGAAACTAAATCAAAAAAAGGTAGTGAAACAAGGAAGCTGGGATCTGATTCAGTGTTCATTCCGTTGACGAAAACTATGACAAAAAATGTTTGTCGACGACCTATTTTCACTGATGAAAACTAAATAAAAACAGGTGACAATTGTTGTGATGACAAAAACTGAGGAAATCTAATCATGACATTTTTGTCAAATAAAACTTGAGTAAAATCTTAGGGAGGGACAAATTGTGAAGAGCTCCAATCAGAAGAGAAGAATAAGGTCTTTGAATTTGAGGTGATTGGTCCTTGAAAGTCCTTGAAAAGTCGTTGAATTGGATGTCTAAATGTGTGGAAAGCATGCATTCAGCTGTTCCAGCTTCAACTGCACAGACAGGCCAGCAGGAGGCGCTGCAGCCTCACATTCTGCTCACTGCTTCACTTGACTTACTGAATCCATGTGTTATGTAATACACAGACTGCAGCAGTGTGTATTAGGAATGTGGAATCGTCCCTATTTCCATATCGTCCAATCGTGATAATTAGAGATCGATTCAATCACCGTAATCTATTAATTGGTCGTCATTTTAAATATTATTTTTTGATAAAGAGACCTATTCCTATTTAAAGGTAAAAAAAGACAAAAAAGATGGAAGGCAGTGGCGTTCAAAGCAGTTGTCAAAAGGTTAAAAAAGGAAGGTGCTCTTTGGTCCAAAGGGGTAACATAGACTACCGTAAATCAAAAGAAAAAATAGGTAAAAGAGTGAACTCTTTGCCCTGATGAAGGCCAGGTTGTTGGCCGAAACATGTTGGCTTGGCTTTTAATTGTTCCAATATAAACTAAGCCTTTTATTAAAGATTTTTTAATTATTGGAAGAGTGCCTTGGCCTATTTTTTCTTTTGATTTCCTATTTAATGGCATTGATAATTTGAAAAACAAACAATTTATTATAACATAATTGAATACAGCCTAAAGAACAACAAATGTAGATTATGCATTTATAAGAGAAAAGATTAAAGAGAGATCGACCATGCATGTAACTGTTGCACTCTTCATAGAAAGTAACAACATGGAGGCTGTAAGGTCACGCTATTAAACATTTTAAAGTAAAATGCATGAATTTGGTGTACTTTGAGAAAGCTTAAGAGCAAAATTAAAAGGCTAGATCTATGAAGAACATGTCATCATTACTGTGCTGTGGGTTTACAATGACAAACTAAATTTCTCCCTATAGGTCAGGGATACTCAACTTGCTTTGCCACTTTCGTGAAATGATAGAAGGCGAGGGGCCAGTTAATAAACAAACAATATACATTTTTCTGTAGCGGATTGTAGGTTTTTGGGGTGTCAGCCGGAGTTTAGGCTGACAATGTTGTGCACACCGGATAGTTAGTTAGGTTAAGTTAGTTAGGTTAAGTACATACATAAGTGCCTGGGTAGGGAGCAGATGGCGGTATTTGACAATTTAGCAGCTAAATCATAGATTATTGAAAGATATTCCATATTCCAGACTGAAATGCTATAACAGAAGTATTGGCCAGAATGACATGAACATTTATTGGACACTATTCAGTGGGTATCTTGCATGTTGCGTTCAGGTGCACTGTAAATCTTTTTTTTTTTTTTTCTTTTTTTTGTCAACATCTTTTTGTGGCGTTCAAAATCCTTTTGTGGCGGCCCGCCACAAATTCCTTTATGTATGAGAAACACTGTGTTGTTGTCAGAGGGGAAGATGGCAAACAGGACAATCTCCCAAAATGTGTGTGTGTTCCTTTAAAGCTGAAGTGAAGATCCTGATAACATCCATTGAACCATGTTCCTTTAAAGAGGCTCCCGCTACAGACACACATCTAATTGAGAGTGCAGAATATGAACCTGAGGTGTAATGTGTGCTCCTGCACCCCGCAGACCCTGGCCTCTCCTCTCCTCCTCTCCACATCACTGACTGTCCTACATCTATCTACCTTCCCTAAGGATACACCCCCACTCGCTCTCTCTCCCCCTCTCTCTCCACCTCTCTCCCTCCCTCTCTCTCTGTCTCTCTCGCCCTCTCTCCCCCCCTCTCTCTCTGTGTCTCTCCCTCTCTCTCCCTCTCTCTCGTCCCTCTCCCTCCCTCTCTCTCTGTCTCTCTCGCCCCTCTCTCGTCCCTCTCCCTCCCTCTCTCTCTGTCTCTCTCGCCCCTCTCTCGTCCCTCTCCCTCCCTCTCTCTCTGTCTCTCTCCCCCCTCTCTCACCCCTCCCCCCCCTCTCTCTGTGTCTCTCTCTCCCCCTCGTTTCAGTGTTTCAGTCCTTGTTTCCCATGAGTCATGTGACTGACCAACCTTTCTCTCTCTTTCCATGTGTCTCTCTTTCTGTTCCTCTCTCCCTGTAGCAGTAGTGAATGTCTCTCCACCATCAGTCTCAGTGAGCAGTGTTCTGACAGGCAGCCTTCAGCCGGAGGAGCACCCACACACACACACAGATACACATGCACACACACACACACACACACACACACACACACACACACACAGATACACATGCACACGCACACACTCGCACACAAGCCCTCCCACTCCTCCCCCTTCTCCCCAGCGACCAATCACACCCCCACAGTGGACAGCTTAACACACTCGAAACCCACACGTTAGCTTCCTCTCTCTCTCTCTCTCTCTCTCTCTCTCTCTCTCTCTCTCTCTCTCTCTCTCTCTCTCTCTCTCTCTCTCTCTCACACACACTCTCGCTCGTCCCAGCTCTCTCTGTGTGTTCTGACCATCGCTGTAGAGAGAGAGAGGAGGGCAACAGGGAGAGGTGGTGAACGAGGAGGCGAGCCGAGCTGAGTGGTCCAGAGGTGAAGGAGAAGAGAACAGAAGAGGAGGTGCAGTCTGTGAAGAGGAGGCGCGGTCTGTGAAGAGGAGGCGTGGTCTGTGAAGAGGAGGCGCGGTCTGTGAAGAGGAGGCGTGGTCTGTGAAGAGGAGGTGTGGTCTGTGAAGAGGAGGTGTGGTCTGTGAAGAGGAGGTGTGGTCTGTGAAGTGGTGGCGGGGGGTTTTGGAGGGGAGGCGTGGTCTGTGAAGAGGAGGTGTGGTCTGTGAAGAGGAGGCGTGGTCTGTGAAGAGGAGGCGGGGGGTTTTGGAGGGGCGGGGTCTCCCTGAATGAAGGCAGCGCTCTGGGGGTCGTGATGCCCTGATGGAGTGCTGTAAGCAGAGTTGTTGAAGAGAGAGATGTCCAAAACGCTTGATCGTTGGTTGAGTTCCATTCTAGCCAGTTCCAAGGATAGTTCCAGGAAGTACGTGACGGGCCGTTTGGATGCATCAAATAATGCTGATAATATACAATTAGATTCTTTAAACATCTGACCTCACAAACGCTCCATTCTGCTGCAACTCCACATCGCTGCTTCATCCAGAAGCTTACTTCCTGCTTCATCCAGAACCTTACTTCCGGGAACTACTGTATTAATCCAGAACCTTACTTCAGAACTACTGTATTGCAAAAGGTGATAAACTGGTCCGTTGGAGTGAGTGGAGATGATGCAACTCTTACTATCTCAATGACTCTGGCCTCGAGGAATGAGGGCGGATGGTGAGAGCAGGCAGCAGCAGTGCCGGAGGAGGCGGAGTCAGTGGAGGAGGCGGAGTCAGTGGAGGAGGCGCATCGGGGGGGCGCCGTGGTCGGAGCACGCACCGATCCCGCAGGAGGTCCCGGCGGTCGTCCCGCTGCCTCGGGGCGGACACGACGCCCCCCGGTGGCTCGGGGAGGAAGGTGGAGTGCTTCTCGCCCGTGCTCTGTCACTGCAAGCTAGCCTGCACCAACAGCACCATCTCCCTCATGTTTGGCTGCAAGGTAAACCACCACCACATGTGCCACGGTGCATGCTGGGTAAACCGCCCGCCACATGTGCCCCGGTGCATGCTGGGTAAACCGCCCACCACATGTGCCCCGGTGCATGCTGGGGGACGTGCAGTCACATCGGGGGGGGGGGGTTCTGGAGTGCTTTGGTCAAGATCCCTTGGTGTCACTTTTTAGCACACTAGCTAGTGGGTACCCCTTTTCCGCCATTTTTCTACGTCTCCGGCCGCCACCTTTCTGCTAATTTTTCTACATTGTTGAATCATTATTTAATTTGTCATCAATTATCCGTTAATTAGCCTATTGCTCGTCTCGCTTGCCAGACAGGAGAGAGTCTGGCTCCTCTTTGACTTCTCTGTTATCTTTACAACAGGAGAGAGTCTGGCTCCTCTTACTTTGACTGTTCTGTTATCTTTACAACAGGAGAGAGTCTGGCTCCTCTTACTTTGACTTCTCTGTTATCTTTACAACAGGAGAGAGTCTGGCTCCTCTTACTTTGACTTCTCTGTTATCTTTATAACAGGAGAGAGTCTGGCTCCTCTTACTTTGACTGTTCTGTTATCTTTCCAACAGGAGAGAGTCTGGCTCCTCTTACTTTGACTTCTCTGTTATCTTTACAACAGGAGAGAGTCTGGCTCCTCTTACTTTGACTTCTCTGTTATCTTTACAACAGGAGAGAGTCTGGCTCCTCTTACTTTGACTTCTCTGTTATCTTTACAACAGGAGAGAGTCTGGCTCCTCTTACTTTGACTTCTCTGTTATCTTTACAACAGGAGAGAGTCTGGCTCCTCTTACTTTGACTTCTCTGTTATCTTTACAACAGGAGAGAGTCTGGCTCCTCTTACTTTGACTTCTCTGTTATCTTTACAACAGGAGAGAGTCTGGCTCCTCTTACTTTGACTTCTCTGTTATCTTTACAACAGGAGAGAGTCTGGCCCCTTCTACTTTGACTTCTCTGTTATCTTTACAACAGGAGAGAGTCTGGCTCCTCTTACTTTGACTGTTCTGTTATCTTTATAACAGGAGAGAGTCTGGCTCCTCTTACTTTGACTGTTCTGTTATCTTTATAACAGGAGAGAGTCTGGCTCCTCTTACTTTGACTTCTCTGTTATCTTTACAACAGGAGAGAGTCTGGCTCCTCTTACTTTGACTGTTCTGTTATCTTTATAACAGGAGAGAGTCTGGGTCCTCTTACTTTGACTGTTCTGTTATCTTTACAACAGGAGAGAGTCTGGCTCCTCTTACTTTGACTGTTCTGTTATCTTTACAACAGGAGAGAGTCTGGCTCCTCTTACTTTGACTTCTCTGTTATCTTTACAACAGGAGAGAGTCTGGCTCCTCTTACTTTGACTGTTCTGTTATCTTTATAACAGGAGAGAGTCTGGCTCCTCTTACTTTGACTGTTCTGTTATCTTTATAACAGGAGAGAGTCTGGCTCCTCTTACTTTGACTGTTCTGTTATCTTTATAACAGGAGAGAGTCTGGCTCCTCTTACTTTGACTTCTCTGTTATCTTTATAACAGGAGAGAGTCTGGCTCCTCTTACTTTGACTTCTCTGTTATCTTTATAACAGGAGAGAGTCTGGCTCCTCTTACTTTGACTTCTCTGTTATCTTTATAACAGGAGAGAGTCTGGCTCCTCTTACTTTGACTGTTCTGTTATCTTTATAACAGGAGAGAGTCTGGCTCCTCTTACTTTGACTTCTCTGTTATCTTTATAACAGGAGAGAGTCTGGCTCCTCTTACTTTGACTTCTCTGTTATCTTTACAACAGGAGAGAGTCTGGCTCCTCTTACTTTGACTGTTCTGTTATCTTTATAACAGGAGAGAGTCTGGCTCCTCTTACTTTGACTGTTCTGTTATCTTTATAACAGGAGAGAGTCTGGCTCCTCTTACTTTGACTTCTCTGTTATCTTTACAACAGGAGAGAGTCTGGCTCCTCTTACTTTGACTTCTCTGTTATCTTTATAACAGGAGAGAGTCTGGCTCCTCTTACTTGGACTTCTCTGTTATCTTTATAACAGGAGAGAGTCTGGCTCCTCTTACTTTGACTTCTCTGTTATCTTTATAACAGGAGAGAGTCTGGCTCCTCTTACTTTGACTGTTCTGTTATCTTTATAACAGGAGAGAGTCTGGCTCCTCTTACTTTGACTTCTCTGTTATCTTTATAACAGGAGAGAGTCTGGCTCCTCTTACTTTGACTTCTCTGTTATCTTTACAACAGGAGAGAGTCTGGCTCCTCTTACTTTGACTGTTCTGTTATCTTTATAACAGGAGAGAGTCTGGCTCCTCTTACTTTGACTGTTCTGTTATCTTTATAACAGGAGAGAGTCTGGCTCCTCTTACTTTGACTGTTCTGTTATCTTTATAACAGGAGAGAGTCTGGCTCCTCTTACTTTGACTTCTCTGTTATCTTTACAACAGGAGAGAGTCTGGCTCCTCTTACTTTGACTTCTCTGTTATCTTTATAACAGGAGAGAGTCTGGCTCCTCTTACTTTGACTTCTCTGTTATCTTTATAACAGGAGAGAGTCTGGCTCCTCTTACTTTGACTGTTCTGTTATCTTTATAACAGGAGAGAGTCTGGCTCCTCTTACTTTGACTGTTCTGTTATCTTTATAACAGGAGAGAGTCTGGCTCCTCTTACTTTGACTTCTCTGTTATCTTTACAACAGGAGAGAGTCTGGCTCCTCTTACTTTGACTGTTCTGTTATCTTTATAACAGGAGAGAGTCTGGCTCCTCTTACTTTGACTGTTCTGTTATCTTTATAACAGGAGAGAGTCTGGCTCCTCTTACTTTGACTGTTCTGTTATCTTTATAACAGGAGAGAGTCTGGCTCCTCTTACTTTGACTGCTCTGTTATCTTTACAACAGGAGAGAGTCTGGCTCCTCTTACTTTGACTTCTCTGTTATCTTTATAACAGGAGAGAGTCTGGCTCCTCTTACTTTGACTTCTCTGTTATCTTTATAACAGGAGAGAGTCTGGCTCCTCTTACTTTGACTTCTCTGTTATCTTTATAACAGGAGAGAGTCTGGCTCCTCTTACTTTGACTGTTCTGTTATCTTTATAACAGGAGAGAGTCTGGCTCCTCTTACTTTGACTTCTCTGTTATCTTTATAACAGGAGAGAGTCTGGCTCCTCTTACTTTGACTTCTCTGTTATCTTTATAACAGGAGAGAGTCTGGCTCCTCTTACTTTGACTGTTCTGTTATCTTTATAACAGGAGAGAGTCTGGCTCCTCTTACTTTGACTTCTCTGTTATCTTTATAACAGGAGAGAGTCTGGCTCCTCTTAATTTGACTTCTCTGTTATCTTTATAACAGGAGAGAGTCTGGCTCCTCTTACTTTGACTGTTCTGTTATCTTTATAACAGGAGAGAGTCTGGCTCCTCTTACTTTGACTGTTCTGTTATCTTTATAACAGGAGAGAGTCTGGCTCCTCTTACTTTGACTTCTCTGTTATCTTTACAACAGGAGAGAGTCTGGCTCCTCTTACTTTGACTGTTCTGTTATCTTTATAACAGGAGAGAGTCTGGCTCCTCTTACTTTGACTGTTCTGTTATCTTTATAACAGGAGAGAGTCTGGCTCCTCTTACTTTGACTGTTCTGTTATCTTTATAACAGGAGAGAGTCTGGCTCCTCTTACTTTGACTGCTCTGTTATCTTTACAACAGGAGAGAGTCTGGCTCCTCTTACTTTGACTTCTCTGTTATCTTTATAACAGGAGAGAGTCTGGCTCCTCTTACTTTGACTTCTCTGTTATCTTTATAACAGGAGAGAGTCTGGCTCCTCTTACTTTGACTTCTCTGTTATCTTTATAACAGGAGAGAGTCTGGCTCCTCTTACTTTGACTGTTCTGTTATCTTTATAACAGGAGAGAGTCTGGCTCCTCTTACTTTGACTTCTCTGTTATCTTTATAACAGGAGAGAGTCTGGCTCCTCTTACTTTGACTTCTCTGTTATCTTTATAACAGGAGAGAGTCTGGCTCCTCTTACTTTGACTGTTCTGTTATCTTTATAACAGGAGAGAGTCTGGCTCCTCTTACTTTGACTGTTCTGTTATCTTTATAACAGGAGAGAGTCTGGCTCCTCTTACTTTGACTGTTCTGTTATCTTTATAACAGGAGAGAGTCTGGCTCCTCTTACTTTGACTGCTCTGTTATCTTTACAACAGGAGAGAGTCTGGCTCCTCTTACTTTGACTTCTCTGTTATCTTTATAACAGGAGAGAGTCTGGCTCCTCTTACTTTGACTTCTCTGTTATCTTTATAACAGGAGAGAGTCTGGCTCCTCTTACTTTGACTTCTCTGTTATCTTTATAACAGGAGAGAGTCTGGCTCCTCTTACTTTGACTGTTCTGTTATCTTTATAACAGGAGAGAGTCTGGCTCCTCTTACTTTGACTTCTCTGTTATCTTTATAACAGGAGAGAGTCTGGCTCCTCTTACTTTGACTTCTCTGTTATCTTTATAACAGGAGAGAGTCTGGCTCCTCTTACTTTGACTTCTCTGTTATCTTTATAACAGGAGAGAGTCTGGCTCCTCTTACTTTGACTTCTCTGTTATCTTTATAACAGGAGAGAGTCTGGCTCCTCTTACTTTGACTGTTCTGTTATCTTTATAACAGGAGAGAGTCTGGCTCCTCTTACTTTGACTTCTCTGTTATCTTTATAACAGGAGAGAGTCTGGCTCCTCTTACTTTGACTTCTCTGTTATCTTTATAACAGGAGAGAGTCTGGCTCCTCTTACTTTGACTGTTCTGTTATCTTTATAACAGGAGAGAGTCTGGCTCCTCTTACTTTGACTGTTCTGTTATCTTTATAACAGGAGAGAGTCTGGCTCCTCTTACTTTGACTGTTCTGTTATCTTTATAACAGGAGAGAGTCTGGCTCCTCTTACTTTGACTGCTCTGTTATCTTTACAACAGGAGAGAGTCTGGCTCCTCTTACTTTGACTTCTCTGTTATCTTTACAACAGGAGAGAGTCTGGCTCCTCTTACTTTGACTTCTCTGTTATCTTTACAACAGGAGAGAGTCTGGCTCCTCTTACTTTGACTTCTCTGTTATCTTTACAACAGGAGAGAGTCTGGCTCCTCTTACTTTGACTTCTCTGTTATCTTTACAACAGGAGAGAGTCTGGCTCCTCTTACTTTGACTGTTCTGTTATCTTTACAACAGGAGAGAGTCTGGCTCCTCTTACTTTGACTGTTCTGTTATCTTTACAACAGGAGAGAGTCTGGCTCCTCTTACTTTGACTGTTCTGTTATCTTTATAACCATCCAGCAGAAGTACCAAGCAGCAGCCCTGCTTTATTGCACAATCCAAATCTTTGACCAAACTTGCCATTTTGAGCGTGTAGCTTGTTAGCTTGCTAGCATCGTGTGGTTTGCTAGCTTGCTAGCTAGGTAGCGTTGTTTCACAGCGGCGGAGGCATTTGAGAGAGACACGCAGGGAGGGGAAAGGGTTTTGCCTTCGCTTCGACTGAAATACTAAAACATTTCCATTCACTGAAATATGACTCAAACTAAATGGCATTTTATTCAAAAGACTATGACAAAAAGTAAATCAAAATCTGCTGTCAAAATGAACACGTCTGCTCTCTATAGCTCACTGCATGTAGGTTTGTTGAGCTGCCAGTGCCCAGACTGTTTCCTTCCTACATGTGTGTGTGTGTATATATATATATATATATATATATATATATATATATATATATATATATATATATATATATATATATATATATATTAGAGCTGTCACTTTTTCCCAAAATAAAGTTCGAACGAACTTTAATTGCCCGCAAAATGTTAGAATATATTCAAAGTTTTTTTTTTTTTTTTTCAGGCCAGGCCAGGCCACCGATTATGCAGTCCGAGCCTGCCGGTTACATCGTATAAATATATATAATATAATATAAAATATTAAAAGAATATAAAAAAAAAAATCCTCAGCTGTCCTCATGGTCCAGTCAGTCAGCTCCTCTCCGCTCCCGGCATATATATACACACAGAGCATGGCACATTGTAGCTACAGGCAAATGTACCATACCGCTTCAATACAAAGAAGTGCAGTCTTACTGTCTAGAATCTGGACATTTTTCTCAGGGGAATTTTCCAAAGAAAAACCGCTGTAGCTCTGCAGTGTAACCTCGACCCAGGAGGACTGAGAAGCACGGTGTCTGTCAGAAGGGGGGGAAAAACCTCGAGCCACAGAGAGCCTGTGTTTACCGTTTTGCCGCAACATGATAGGCCGCCTCTCAGCCCCGCTTCAGCACACGGGCCAATCGGAGGGCCGGGTCAGGGCGCCGCTGGGCCGTGATTGGCTGGGTGAGAGCGTTGGTCACGTGCATGTGTGGCTGCCATGTGCTCTGCTGGGAAACATGGCTACTGCAGCCCAGCCACTCTGCATAGAGGAGAGGTACCACCTGTAGACAGGGCTGCTACAGGTCTGAAGGTACCACCTGTAGACAGAGCTGCTACAGGTCTGAAGGTACCACCTGTAGACAGGGCTGCTACAGGTCTGAAGGTACCACCTGTAGACAGAGCTGCTACAGGTCTGAAGGTACCACCTGTAGACAGGGCTAACACAGGTCTGAAGGTACCACCTGTAGACAGGGCTGCCACAGGTCTGAAGGTACCACCTGTAGACAGGGCTACCACAGGTCTGAAGGTACCACCTGTAGACAGAGCTGCCACAGGTCTGAAGGTACAACCTGTAGACAGGGCTGCCACAGGTCTGAAGGTACCACCTGTAGACAGAGCTGCTACAGGTCTGAAGGTACCACCTGTAGACAGAGCTGCTACAGGTCTGAAGGTACCACCTGTAGACAGGGCTGCAGGTACCACCTGTAGACAGGGCTGCCACAGGTCTGAAGGTACCACCTGTAGACAGGGCTGCTACAGGTCTGAAGGTACCACCTGTAGACAGGGCACAGGTCTGAAGGTACCACCTGTAGACAGGGCTGCCACAGGTCTGAAGGTACCACCTGTAGACAGGGCTGCCACAGGTCTGAAGGTACCACCTGTAGACAGGGCTGCTACAGGTCTGAAGGTACCACCTGTAGACAGGGCACAGGTCTGAAGGTACCACCTGTAGACAGAGCTGCTACAGGTCTGAAGGTACCACCTGTAGACAGGGCTGCAGGTAACACCTGTAGACAGGGCTGCCACAGGTCTGAAGGTACCACCTGTAGACAGGGCTGCTACAGGTCTGAAGGTACCACCTGTAGACAGGGCACAGGTCTGAAGGTACCACCTGTAGACGGGGCTACCACAGGTCTGAAGGTACCACCTGTAGACAGGGCTGCTACAGGTCTGAAGGTACCACCTGTAGACAGGGCTGCCACAGGTCTGAAGGTACCACCTGTAGACAGGGCTGCTACAGGTCTGAAGGTACCACCTGTAGACAGGGCTGCCACAGGTCTGAAGGTACCACCTGTAGACAGTGCTGCCACAGGTCTGAAGGTACCACCTGTAGACAGGGCTGCCACAGGTCTGAAGGTACCACCTGTAGACAGGGCTGCCACAGGTCTGAAGGTACCACCTGTAGACGGGGCTGCCACAGGTCTGAAGGTACCACCTGTAGACGGGGCTGCCACAGGTTTGAAGGTACCACCTGTAGACAGGGTTGCCACAGGTCTGAAGGTACCACCTGTAGACAGGGCTGCCACAGGTCTGAAGGTACCACCTGTAGATACTGTAGGGCTGCCACAGGTCTGAAGGTACCACCTGTAGACAGGGCTGCTACAGGTCTGAAGGTACCACCTGTAGACAGGGCTGCCACAGGTCTGATGGTACCACCTGTAGACAGGGCTGCCACAGGTCTGAAGGTACCACCTGTAGACAGGGCTGCCACAGGTCTGAAGGTACCACCTGTAGACAGGGCTGCCACAGGTCTGAAGGTACCACCTGTGGACAGGGCTGCTACAGGTCTGAAGGTACCACCTGTAGACAGAGAAGGATGTGTTGATGTTGGAGTGGAGAATTGCTTTCTGAAAAATATCTGATGTAGAAGGAATCTCTTGTGGTTCAGCCCCTCCACAAAGGGAGAAGGGTGCTCTCAGAAGAGGACAGGATACTGGAGCACACGAAGTCACTGGCAAACGTTTTGGACACGAGCAGAGTCGTCTTCAAGGTTTGACTCTGAAGACGACACTGCTCTGTTCTGGACTGGAGCTGAAACGACACACACCACAGTGTGTTTGGGCTTTGGAGGAGGGGCGGAGCTACACACACCACAGTGTGTTTGGGCTTTGGAGGAGGGGCGGAGCTACACACACCACAGTGTGTTTGGGCTTTGGAGGAGGGGCGGAGCTACACACACCACAGTGTGTTTGGGCTTTGGAGGAGGGGCGGAGCTACACACATCAGTGTGTTTGGGCTTTGGAGGAGGGGCGGAGCTACACACACCACAGTGTGGGCTTTGGAGGAGGGGCGGAGCTACACACACCACAGTGTGTTTGGGCTTTGGAGGAGGGGCGGAGCTACACACACCACAGTGTGTTTGGGCTTTGGAGGAGGGGCGGAGCTACACACACCACAGTGTGTTTGGGCTTTGGAGGAGGGGCGGAGCTACACGCACCACAGTGTGTTTGGGCTTTGGAGGAGGGGCGGAGCTACACACACCACAGTGTGTTTGGGCTTTGGAGGAGGGGCGGAGCTACACGCACCACAGTGTGTTTGGGCTTTGGAGGAGGGGCGGAGCTACACGCACCACAGTGTGTTTGGGCTTTGGAGGAGGGTGGAGCCACACACAACACAGTGTGTTTGGGCTTTGGAGGAGGGGCGGAGCTACACACACCACAGTGTGTTTGGGCTTTGGAGGAGGGGCGGAGCTACACGCACCACAGTGTGTTTGGGCTTTGGAGGAGGGGCGGAGCTACACGCACCACAGTGTGTTTGGGCTTTGGAGGAGGGGCGGAGCTACACACACCACAGTAGGCTCGTTTGAGATGAGCAAATTCTGCGCAGATTCGACCAGCGCCTTGCTTGCCCCGTTGCATGATGGTTAGAAAGTTGTCCGACTTGCTCCGTCCTGCCCGACTGCGTGAGTCACGTGACTCTCGCGAGAGCGAGGCGGGCGCAGATTTGGAGCGAGGCGCCGCAGTTGCTCCCCACCAACTGCGCCCGACTGTGGATGACAGAGGATGACGAGAAACGCATCAAGCTGAGCGCCCATTGGTTCAACACAGGTGCATCACAACCCCACAGTGAAGTGTAGAAACTTCAATTTTATATCTATTCCAAGCTGTCACTCCATATTTTACATAAATACCACCTGGAATGCCCACATTAAAATAAAAATAAGGAATCTAAAGGGCTGTGTTATTTGAGCAGTGAGTGTGGGTGGCGCTAATGCATGTTTTAATTTGTTTACAAACCGCTGTTAAACAAAACGGTAGAAGAAGAAAAGCAGCAGGAAGTGTGCCGTCGGGGGTGTTCGACTTGTTGACGCCTCGCCTGACTGTGCTCGCCTGCTCTCGTCTGCTTTCCAGGCGAGGCGGCAGTCATCTCAAACGAGCCTAGTGTGTTTGGGCTTTAGAGGAGGGGCGGAGCTACACACACCACGCTAAACAGAATGCGGCGCGTTATCTCGATTTTCGATTTCCTTGTTTTCATGATTGTGGGAAGCCAAAATCTTGATCATGATTAATATTCGCTTAATTGTGCAGCCCGATTCATTTGACCTTTTCCCCCCCCGAGGCTGACAAACAGCCACACAGGCCCGGAGGGAATGACTCCATCATATGGTCGGCCGGGTTGACCTCTGACCCTTCGCCACCGGAGCTGCTGGGATTACAGCCGGCCTCTTTCCATGGATTCCCTTTTGATTGGTGTCTGTTGTTAATCTGTGGGATTTGGACGTTGACTCTTAAATCTTGGTGCAGCGAGACTCCGAGTCCGCCTGGATCCACCCGTTTGTTAGCTGGAACTCCGGTTTTCCCGATGTCGTATGTTCTGCGGTATGACAGTTTGATGGCCGCTGGTCTTAATTAACTCATTCACTGCCAATATCTGACTGGCATTTTTGGCACAGGCCAAGTATTTCCATAATGTTTGGTCATCTTTCAAGACCCACAGTAAATTCTGTACTAGGACTACAGTGATGTCCAATACCTCGAAATGAAGATCTAAGTCTCTACTTTCATCCCCAAAAAGAAAGTTAGCTTTTAGCATGTTCTGTACTCTACTTATAACCCTTTTTATACACCCCATGTTCACCAAAAAAGCCTGTCTGGGAAGAGAAAAGGGAGAAAAAAGCATTTTTGTAAAAGGGCACAATCTCAGGCATAACTCACTCTCAATTCTTTTATTTTGAACTGTATTGACATCAGACATGTAAATATTATTCGTTAGGACACAAATGACAAAAAAAAAAATATATATATATATATACACACATGAAGTGCTTTTTTTTTACATTCAACAATACAGTTTACTCGGTGTGAGTGTGCAGACAGACAGACAGACAGACACACCGACAGACAGACAGACAGACAGACAGACAGACACACACACACACACACACACACACACACACACACACACACACACACACACACACGATCCCCCTTTTAGATTTCTAACCCAACATAGGATAAGCAATAACCACGCCCTGTGGCGCTGGGATTGGCCAGGACCAACACTGGAGGGCACGCAGCCCAGCGATTTCATGAACCAACTCAAGAGCTCTTGAGAAGGACAGCGGGCTGCTGTGAGTGCCTTCTGCCCGCTGCTGCCTAGCTGTTCCTGTGTTTATTTTTGATTTGTTCTGGTCCTCGTCCTCGTCCTCGTCCCTGTCATATCAACTCTGCTATTTGATCGTTCCCGTTTCCCCTCGGCTATTCAACACGTCCTCACCGCCCTCGCAAACTGATCGATCATTTCCTCATTCCTCCGATGATCAAACACATCTCTTGATTACTTTCTCCCGTTTTCTCATGGCTGGCACAGAGGAAGGCGACTCCAGCTCGTGCAGCGCGCCGAGGGCGTTTCAATGTAGTTTCTCCTGTCTGCACAAGGAAGCGTTACCCGTTTTGCTGCTTTTCCTCTCGCTCAATTTCAAAACAACAGCTGCGGTATGTGTTTGATCGCGTGCTGTCGGCTACCCTTTGAAGGCAGGGACCTGTGTCTGTGTGACAGGCTGGGCAAGTGTTTGCTGCAGGCGCTGCACCAATAAAAACAAAAACACGTCAAACACGTCCTTGGCGGGGAAGGCCATTGCTGATAACACGTCAAAGACGTCTTTGGCGGTGAATGAGTTAAGGCTCATTGATTGGCTGATTGACTGCTTTCTGTGCCACAAACTCAATAGTTATCTATCTCTTGTAGCGCCATCAAACATTTAGTGAGCTGTTGTCATTTGTGACTCAGCTCCAGTAAAGCTAAACTGACCTCGTCACTCAAAAAGGGAGGGATTCCTGATTCAGCCCATGTTGAAATGCACGACTTGACAGCAGCAATAAGCATGTGTAGAGCCTGCTTCAAACATAACAACTATATATATATATATATATAACTCACCTGTCAAATAGACAATAGAAAAGATACTAGCCCCGCCCCTTTCACCCAGCTGAATGTGGATGGTTATGGAAGCTATGTTCATGACACGAGTGTGTCAGAACTGCATGCCGTTATTGCAAAGTACACTTGTGGAGGAAGTTGACAATGCTGTGAAAAGTAGTCCTGTGTTTTCCTTCATACTGGACGAGTCCACAGACACAAGTACCAGTAAGCCACGTATTACTTATGTAAGTGCCTTGCTGTGGGGATGGAACCTGTAACCCTGGCAGGCTTAGTGCCTTGCTGTGGGGATGGAACCCGTAACCCTGGCAGGCTTAGTGCCTTGCTGTGGGGATGGAACCCGTAACCCTGGCAGGCTTAGTGCCTTGCTGTGGGGATGGAACCTGTAACCCTGGCAGGCTTAGTGCCTTGCTGTGGGGATGGAACCTGTAACCCTGGCAGGCTTAGTGCCTTGCTGTGGGGATGGAACCTGTAACCCTGGCAGGCTTAGTGCCTTGCTGTGGGGATGGAACCTGTAACCCTGGCAGGCTTAGTGCCTTGCTGTGGGGATGGAACCCGTAACCCTGGCAGGCTTAGTGCCTTGCTGTGGGGATGGAACCCGTAACCCTGGCAGGCTTAGTGCCTTGCTGTGGGGATGGAACCTGTAACCCTGGCAGGCTTAGTGCCTTGCTGTGGGGATGGAACCTGTAACCCTGGCAGGCTTAGTGCCTTGCTGTGGGGATGGAACCCGTAACCCTGGCAGGCTTAGTGCCTTGCTGTGGGGATGGAACCCGTAACCCTGGCAGGCTTAGTGCCTTGCTCCACAGTGAGGACTTGTTGTTCCTCTCGTGTCGTGACGGCTGCAGCCTCCTGAGGCTTCACCATCTGCTGCTCTGTGGCCTTCAAGATCCAACTACAACGTGTGTGTGTGTGTGTGTGTGTGTGAGTGTGGGTGTGTGTGTGTGTGTGTGTGTAGGTGTTCAGCCATTTGGAACAATGGTGGCCTGAATATTTGAGGAACATGTTTGTGACATGAAGGTTGCTGGTTTGAGTCCCTGGACCAGCTGGAAAAAAAAATCCGGAAAGTGAACCATTTACAAATGTAGCTGATGCCCTTATACAACAGAGTAACTTGAGTCAGCGGGTTCAAACACCTTGCTCAAGGACACTCGGACCAATTAGGTTCCATCATTGTCGAATCATCGAAAAACTAATTATTCAAAGTTTTGATGACTTCATTGGTTTTGCTAAGCTGAAACTGATCTATAAATGTATACATGAACAGGCAGCGCGTATTTGTGTTTATTTATTTATGGTTTATTTATTATTTATTTATTTATTGACAGCAGAAGTGGTGAATGGAAACAACTTGAACAGTAACTTTAGTTTTCAGACCATGTGACCATGTGACCATGTGACCATGAGTTTTCCACCTCCTGTGTTCCGTCTGGATGTGAGGTCGCTTCGCCTCCTCTCATCAATGAATCACTCCCCCCTCACCTTAGTGCGGGTGGAGGGGGTAGTCTCTGTGATGAGCCCATGAACCCGTTGCCATGGAAACTGCATCTGTGCCGTCGTCTCCATCAGTTAATAAGCAGACACGGTACAGTCATCGCTGTCTCAGTCCCACCAGGGACGCACACACAACTGTGTGTGTGTGTGTGTGTGTGTGTGTGCGCGTTGTGGGGATCAAACCCGTGACCATTTGCTCTCAGGACACTGTCTCTGCCCACAGAGTGTCCTCAGGCTGCTGCTGGTTGTTAATATCAGTCTGGTCAGTTCTTCTCCATGAGTGATGGCGTTCTAACATTGTTTGCATTCTTTTGACTTAAATCCATGTCGCTTGTCAAGCTGTGAGGCTGCAGCAAATCTGCTGCTGTGCTGTCCCAAAAATGCACCATGATATCTGCACATCAGAGGCTTTCAAATGAAACATTTCTGTCCATATCACAGGCCGATAAAATGACGCCTTAATTATGCCCAAATGCTCAATGCTTGACTGAATGAATGAATGAATCTTGCAGTTTTCTTTGAAAGAAAATGTCATGTAATTTTTTGTTTACATGTTTTACATAACATTTCAACATACATACAACATTACATAACATTTACTTAACATTTGAAGTACATGTACTTTTCTTATTTTGCGCAGTGAGTGTGTACATTTTGAAAAGCATTGTATTAATGTGTGTAGTTAGTTAGTTTTTTTTATTTCCGTGTCATGCCATCTCTGGCCCATCCCACATGGGATTACAAGACACTATCACACCAAAATATATATAAACATAACATCCGACTGTACCTCAATATACAAACAAAAATAAACAAAGTATATAATATATACACATACGTATGTACATATACATGCACATATACACACACATACTGTACATACTGTACATATACACATACATACATGGGTAAAAATCTTTTATTTTTTTCCCCCTTTTTTTTTTTACATTGTCTCATAGTCCGGTCCTGACAGTCCGGTCCTGACAGTCCGGTCCTGACAGTCCTGTCCTGACAGTCCTGTCCTGACAGTCCGGTCCTGACAGTCCTGTCCTGACAGTCCGGTCCTGACAGTCCTGTCCTGACAGTCCGGTCCTGACAGTCCGGTCCTGACAGTCCGGTCCTGACAGTCCGGTCCTGACAGTCCTGTCCTGACAGTCCTGTCCTGACAGTCCGGTCCTGACAGTCCTGTCCTGACAGTCCGGTCCTGACAGTCCGGTCCTGACAGTCCTGTCCTGACAGTCCGGTCCTGACAGTCCTGTCCTATTCACTTGTTAAGACTGACGACAGACGTTCACCCCGCGTCACCTCCGGGGCCGACCGACACCGCTCCTCATTCAAAACAACTATGGTGGAACCCGTGAATCTTTTTAGATATCTTTTTATCATATCACATGTATCACATCATATCATTCGTGATAATCCATAAGATTTCAGTTTTGTTCTCTTGGGTGACACTATTGGCCATGAGTGGTAATTGCAGGTGAGATCCAAACAGTATAAGTATAGTAACCACCAATGCTAGCAGAGACCGGAAAAAAGTAGCTTGTTATCCTACTTCACACAAGAGATGTCAGGAACCTACAGTAACCTACAGAGTCAGTCTATTGTGTTAGCTCCGCCCACCCTGTCAACCTACAGTAACCTACAGAGTGAGTCTATTGTGTTAGCTCCGCCCACCCTGTGAACCTACAGTAACCTA